>NW_028274812.1:68952775-69254366 GCF_037043125.1 Eumetopias jubatus
TTCACATTGGAACAAAGGGCATCTTTTGGGGTGAACCAGGCTGTCTGGTCCTAGAAAGGAGCACCCAGCACTAAAATTAATTATATAATTAATACTTGTTAATGCATATGGAGCACACAGTAAGTACTCCATTACACACTTAACATAGATCACCTCACTTAATCTGTGACTGAGAGGTGTACACTTTTACTACCCTGATATCCAGGACACTGAGGGTTAGAGTTGAAGCTATTTGCCCACACCCTAGAATTAGAGTCCAGGTCTCTCTGACTGAAAGCCTATGCTTTGTCTCAAGATAGTTGTGAGACATCCTTTAGCAGTGCATTGTGTCTCACCCTACCACCCCGAAGGGGGGCATGCCATAGCGCCTCAAATTCTATTGCAGAAGTTTTTGGTTAGTAAGAGCAAGATGCCAAGATGGAGGGCCTGGACCAGTGCTACAGGCACTGTCTCAGTTCCTGCAGTCCTGTCTCAGCAGAGGTTCATGTAGATGGGCTCATCCCAAAGGCCAGGGAGGCTTAGCAGGGATCCATTTTGATTCTGACAAGCAAAGGAAGACCGAGGTAGTCCAGATGATCAGGCAGGTGGCTCAAGAACACAGCCAGCATATGTGTGGTTATTCCTATGTACTCAACTGGGCACACGCTTTTGCTTTTTTTTTTTTTTTTTTTTTTGAGAGAGAGAGAGAGAGAGAGAGCATGAGCAGGTGGAGGGGCAGAGAAAGAGGGAAAGAGAGAAGCAGACTCCCCGCTGAGCCAGCCGGCTGTGCGGCTTGATCCCAGGACCCTGAGATCATGACCTGAGCCAAAGGAAGACACTTAACCAGCTGAGCCACCCAGGCGCCCCTGGACATTCGCTTCTTAGTTTTAGCAAATCCGGTTTGATCAAGTAGCAATCACTGCTTCTCTTTTGTGCCTCTGGATGGAAATCCTTAGGTCTTAGGGTCAATTTGGAGATAAGATAGTGAGAACCCAAGGATCTTGATTTCACTCATGGAAACAATCCTGGAATTGCAAATCTTCCTCAAGGTTTATTTCCCAAATGTTTGTTCATGATGACCCTTTCCTTGGTTGGCATCAAAATGAAAACAAAAGGATAATGTGGTCAGTTTTCCATAAAGCTACATTTATTAGATTTAGAGGACGATCCCTAATGTTTAGATTCTGTCTTTCCTATTTCTTTGTGGTTAAAATGTTTCCCTTAGGAAACAGTGGAAGTTTATTTGTATCTTAAGCCCTAAGCAGGGCTCCCCTTTTCTCTTTCTCTTTAAAAAGTTTTTACAGATTAAAATCTGGGAACCCCAGCTCTGGGTAGTCCTCAAACTTCCTTCCCCTGAGCACACTGAGAGTGTTTCATATACTGCCATCTAGTGGTCATCCTAGCACACACTCACAGACTCCTCTCAGAACATAAATGGTAGGCATGTGAACACATGGTGTGTGTGTGTGTGTGTGTGTGTGTGTGTGTTCAATTAGGTGCCGACAAGCGGAGATGTGTTAGCATGGAAAAATGCAGGTTTTGAAAACTGTGTAGAAATATTCGGAGTGAACAGACCTCCTACTCCAAACCCATGTGGGCAGAATTGAAAGCAGGTGTGTGGGATTAGCACTCTGTATTTTTTCCAACATCCACCACCGAAAGGGTAGCAGTACAGAAACGTTTGTGCTCAGGAGTGCTATCAACTAATAGGACTGCCTATGAGAAGTTGTAGAGGAAAAGTTTGCAAGACTAAACTTGAACCAAATGTGTTCACAATTTAACTCATACCTTTTGAACAACAGAGACATCCCTTCAAACTCTGGGAAGACCCATCAACCTTTCAAAAATGGGTAAATATGTATTTCTGCAAGAGCCCAGTGTCCTTAGGGCGGGGGGGATGCGGGTTTGCAAATATCAGACAGTCTTCATCTTTTGAGTGACCTGCATTTGGACCTGGCCTGTCCTCTAGCAGCTGGTGTATCCCACTCCTGTCCTGCACGGCTACCTGCAGCCTCTGGAGCTCTCTATCCTCAGCCTCCCATTGACCTCCTCCTCTGAGCTTGCTGCTCATCCACTAGACAAAGTGGACTCCCTTTCAGGCTTCAAGAGAGAGAGAAGCAGAGACAGAGAAGGGGAAAATGGGAGAAATGCAAAAAGCCCCAAGTCTAAGTCAGACAGGTGATGGCTATTGGATCCTTCAAAGGCCTACATCTGCACAACTGTGTGGTACTCTGTAACTCAGCTGAGTTGTCCTGAAATGAGTCCCGGAAATTCAGGTCCCGGACACCAGTGCATGAGCAGGCAGTCTGTAACTTGCTAACAGGTGGACTCCGAAGTGTCACACGTATGTCGGCTCTGTTTGAAATTTGAAATACATTTACACATAAAACCAATAAGGTACAGGGCTTAGGTTCCCGGGCTGGCTCAGGAAACCCATTTAACCTGTTCCGTGCTTCTGAGCTGCACTTCAGACCACCCCCCCACCCCCATTAAGCCACCTGAGCTTTTGCTGAGCAGGGCGCATGGATGGGGATGGGGAGGGTCTGCAGAGCCTCAACATGGAATCTCTTCCTAATTCTCAGTAGAAATTCTTAGCACATCAGAGGAGTACCCAGGGGGATGGGGGTGGGCTAGAAATAAAGAAATGAATCTGAATATAATTAATCACAGTTGCCAAGGGGAATGTGTTCAAAGACTTATTAGAGAAGACTGCAGCCAATAGCTCAAGGGGGAAACTGAGAGGATACACACAGAATTGTTACCGTGCCCTTGCTCCTCTGGGCTCTGGACGCCCAGGGCCAACTTCTGCTCCTTTCAGTTTCCTCCTCGACTGTCTGCCTTTCCGGCTGTGTGCTCCAAGACCGCTCTGCGCCCCTTGGGTCTGGCTCACGGTAGGTGTTCATTGAGCATCTGCCAGCAGGCATCATCTGTTTCTCCCATTCGTTCCATGTATATATATTCAGTGCCTGCTGTGATGTAGGTGTGTGCTCGGTACTGGGGTCAAGACGGAGCAGGGGAGATGGGATTCCTGCCTTTGTAGCGTGTGGCAGCCCAAACGACAGGCCCACCAAAGCGGTCTTCATCCTGACCCGTGGAAGCTGCAAGGATGTTGCTGGCAGAAGGGACTCAGCAGAAGTGACAATGTTAAGGATCTTAAGATGGGGAGGTTATTCTGAATTATCCAGTTGGGTCCCATGTAATCATAAAGGTTCTTATGAGAGGACGCAGTAATGCAGGGCCACGAGCCGAGGAAAATTGGCGGTCTTTCGAAGCTGGAAAAGGCAGGAAACAGATTCTCCCCCCAGGGGCCTCCGGGAGGCACACAGCCCTATGACACCTTGCATTTGGCCCAGTGAAACTGATTTCGGACTTCTGACCTCCCAAACAATAAGATAATACATTTGCATTGTGCTTAAAGCCACTCAGTTTATGGTCCTTTGTTACAGCAACAGTGAGAAATGAATAGAAGCTGAATATAGCTGTAGATTATTAAACATTTTGCAGAGTGCTTAACAGACATTGAAAAAGTAATCCTAATAAATTGTGATAATGGAGGGAAGTAGAGAGTGTTGATTAGCTCATTCACTTTATTATCTCTTTAGATTGGCTTAAAAATTCATTCTTCTCTTTGCCAATCAGAGGATCTCTCTGAGGCTGTACCTTTCTGGGGCAGCAGGAATTCACTCTGGAGCTTCCGTGTCAAGTCCTGAAGCTTCAAATGCTTATAAAACCATTTGGTGGATGAATCCCTCCCTATAAGGACAACACCTTTCACATAGACGGAATATTATTCCTTAACAGACAATCAAGTTCAACTTGGTTTTCTGGTCACGGCACCCTTAAAAAATAGATAGGAGATCTTATTTCCACCCCATTTTTCCAGGGGGGAAACTGAGGCTTGGGACTAATCAAGTTTACTTTGCCACCCAGGATCAAGAATATGAGCTCAAGGGGTGCCCAGCTAGCTCAGTCAGTAGAACATACACTCTTGATCTCAGGGTTCTAAGTTTGAGCCCCACATTGGGTGTAGACATTACTTAAAAATAAAATCTTCAAAAAAAAAAAAAAAAGAATATGAGCTCAGCTCTTTTGACACTTCAACCAAGGGCTTTCCCTTGGCCTCTGCTCATTATTTCCCAAGGCATTAAGAAAAAGCAAGGCATTAAACACGCAGCAGGAGGGATATAGTCGACTAGCTAGCTACCAGGAGAGGAGAGGAATTCTGGAGAAAGACTAGTAATCAGAATCTATGGAATAAGAAAGCCTCCAGTTTTTAAATTAAAACTTGGGGGAAAATTTGACAATTGGAGGAGTTTCATTTTGAAACTCATTTAACCCGAAAAGTCAAAACGAAACTCCAGGGGTGTGAACCCACAACAATCAAAATAAAAACAAGTTTTCACAAGCCCATTGCAAAACTAAATATAGATTTTTCAGATAGACCCACTCACCTCCAAATTTGTGACTTTAGAACTATTTCAAACACTATTTTACAAAAGAGTGTCAATCAAAAGAAAAGTAGTTTGTGTGGGAGGTGGAGTAAAGCTGGGCGTGTGTGTGTGTGTGGGGGGGGTGCTGCTCTGTTTTGTGGCCCCCCGCCCCCCGCCACCAAACTGTCAAGATGTTTTTAAATACCATTTGTGGTCACCTGCACTGGTAATATTTTCTAACTGTGGGCAAAAGAAGCTGACTAAAGGTCTGTACGTTTGCTCTAAGAGGAAACTGTCAAATGCTGGTGCCTCAGTGTTGCCTGACCCGGTTTGCAGGTGCATTTGTAGGAAGCTGTCTGGGTTCTGACCTAGGGAAGAGTGCAATTAAAACTGGAAACCAAAGACCTCCGGCTGCCGCAGGAAACACGGCATAAGGCCCCGTCCTTTCTCTGCTCACCCCACCTTACCTCTGTGCCTAGGAGGAAGAGGGAGGGGGACCGACAAGTGGGCCCGGAGTCACCTGTGGCCTGAGGGTTACCCCGGAAAGATGGCCTCTCAGGATCCTCCACGTGTGGTGAGGGCTTTGAACCAGGAGGTTTGAACTGCTGAGCAATTTCTTATTAAGACGTGAACACCGGAGTGTCATCTGGAGCTTTCGGCTTTTATTTGTGGTGGGCTGTTTTCCTGCCACGGTTGTTGTGGTTTACCGTCTACCGGAGTGTTCAAAACTGCTTTGCTGAATCCCGTGGCTTTGCTTCAGATTTGGTACCTCTCATGCCTCGCCCCGCCTTGGCCCCAGTGACCTGTCCTGCTGTGCATCTCCTTCCCAGGCCAGGCTGTGCCCCCGGGGGAGAAGAATCACCTGGGAACAGGCACCAACAGTTTCAGAACTTCAGCATAGTGTGTATTTCCAGGAATGGTAATTTAGGTTTCCAGACTGCTGTGCAAAAGATGATTTCCCAAAATGGACAATGAAAGTCAATCATAAAACCATGTGGTCCAAGAAAGGAATTATTAAATCAAAAGCCTTAGAATTGTGTGACCTATGCCTATGAATTTATGCTAAGGAAATAATCATAAATATGTTAAAATGTTGCAAAAATAAAGTCATAGGGATATTTATGAGGAGCTTATCATAACACAAAACTGGAAAAATCTAAATAACAAATAGGTTATTGATTGAATATGTTATAGCCATGTTATTGCCATAATCAATAGCTAACATTTATTGAGTGCTTACTATGTTCTAGGTGTGGTGCTAATTGCTTTATGTGTGTTAGTACATTTAATCCTTAAAACACTCAGGAACTTACACGTAGAAAGGTAAAGGTCCTTATCCATGAACATGGTGCTCGTATTATGAGATAAATAGTGGCCCCCTGCAATTCATGTTCATTCGGAACCTCAGAAGGTGACCTTATTTAGAAATGGGGTTTATGCAGAGGTAATTAATTAGGGATCTCAAGATGAAGTCATCCTGGCTTCATCAATGACTGGTATCATATGAGAAAGGAGAGAGCAGTTTGAGACACGTAGAGACACAGGGTAGAAGTCTACATGAGGATGGAGGCAGAGATTGGAGTCCTGCATCTTCGAGCTGAGGAAGGCCAAGGGTTGCTTGGCAGCCACCAGAAGCTAGGAGAGAGAGGGAGGCAACAGATTCTCCCTCAGAGCTCCAGAAGGAGCCAACCTTGCTGACACTTTGATTTTAGACTTCTGGACTTCTGAACTATGAGACAATAAATTTCTGCTGTTTTAAGCCACCCAGTTTGTGGTCTTTGGTTATGGCAGCCACAGGAAGTAAATACAGATAGCATTATCTGTATTCAAGGGATTTGAACCCAGGCTGAGTCCAGGACCAGAGCTCTGTGCTATGGAGCCTCTAAAAGCAGGGCTTAGAATTGTATACATAGTGTCACATTTGTGTAAGGAATTTGAATATATGCATAGAAAAGAACTGGAAGAATATACAGCAAAACGCTTATTTCTGGGTAGAAAGAATCCAGATGGATTTTAATTTCCTTCTTTTTGTTTATCTGCTTTTTCTTTTTTCAGCATTGAAGTGCAATACTTTTCAAAGTAAGATACACACTGAAGTCTGTAGGAGTAAAGGGGCGTCATGTTGCAACTTACTCTCAAACGGTTCAGACAAAAACTAAGAAATACGTATATGCGCGGAGAGAAAATGATAGAGCAAATGTGTGAACATGGTAACCATTGGAGAATCTGGGTGAAGGGTACATGGGAATTCTTTGTACGATTCTTGCAACTTTTCAGAAATTCCGAAATTATTTCAAAATGTAAAACTTACCACTCCCCCCAAAGAAGGGTGCTAACATGGAAGACACTCAAAGTTGAAAGACAAGAAACTTTACATACATGAATGTCAAGACACTGCCAACCTGAATATTCTAAGAATCAGAAAAGTTTGAGGAATAAAAGCAAGTATTTGCATTATAGCAAAGATGACTCTCAAAGGAAAAACAAATGCAGAGGCAGAGAGAAAGAAGGAACAGAAGAAAATAATACCTAAAAGAAGTCTCCGGTGAATGAGAGCTGTAGCGCGAGGCCATAACTCTCTGGCGCTATTTTCTGCACACACTTGACATGGAGTGATTTCGGGCCAAGCTGACAAGGAGTTAGAAGAGAAGGGTTCCCGAAACCTACAGGGAAAGAGCGAGACCTATGGCATCTTTATAGTCCCATCAAGTTCTTGCGGCAGCCTGAAATCACTGGTTACTCATTCCCCAGAGGTTGAACGTTAATGATAACTATACAGATCACATTTTTAAAATGATATGGATAGACAAGCTAGAAAAAGATTTCATAGCCTTTTGAAAATGTGAAATTATTACCAGGCCACTTGATATTTTTGTTTTAGGAGGACAGAAATTTTAACTTTGTGCCAATTTTAAAGCTCACTTCCAACCAACGACTCTAGTTTACCATCTGGACAAATACAGGGAACAGTATGTCCATAATTTTGACTTATCTAAAGGGAAAGAAAGTCACATCGCTAAATCGCATTATTTCAGATGATCCATTTCTCTGTCACTGCTTTCTGTAAAAATCTGTGACCATTACAAAAAATAACCCAGTGTTATTGGCGTGGTTTTACTTGTGTGCTAGATATTGTGCAACCGAGCTTGTTCTCCTCCATTCAAAGGAACTACTTGTTCCTTTCATTCCAAGGTTGGTGAGGGGCAGGGCTGGCATGAATGGGTCTTGCTTTGGAGTAGCCGCACCCTCTCCAACAGCACAGATAAATATATGGCTTGGCAAACGCATATTGAATAGATTATGTGCACTTTAATTAAGTCAAAGAATAATAGGTCCATTTTTATTCCATTCTCAAGTTGTTTCACGTTCAGCATTCCTTCGTCACGAAGGTTTGCTAATTCTTCCAATTTGCAGTGCCAAGTAATTTGTGCAGAGTGACTCCATAAATGTTTTCATTTCTGGGTTCCTGCAAAGCAATTCTACTTCACAAAGCCTCTCAGTAGCCATTTGGAGGGAAAGGGTCCCACAGAGAGCGCGGGGAGAGGCGGTCCTGCCGTCAGATGTGCGGACTGGGAATGTCCCTCCTGGAGATGCAGAGGGTAGCACAATGAGGTATGGGCTGCCTAGGATGCCACCCACGGACCATTCAAATAGAATTACCAGCCAGTGGGAGGGTGTCTGGGTGGGAGGTTTGTTGTGTGTATATATTTTTTTCCTAATATATTTAAAACTAGTTCGAAGAACAAATGGGAAGATTCCCTTTTTAGCCTCTCCTTTATGGAAAGAAAAGCAGTTCCTTGGTAAAATTCCAGGCCGTCAGCCCCACCTCCACTCTAAGCTCTTTGAACCCTTTCCTACCAGGTTCATTAACATTTTTCTGCTTTGAGCCATTATCATGGTGTACAAAGAATGTGTCCCTTTGAGTCCTAAACCCATCCTTTTAAACTGGAATTGTCTGCCAAAGAAGAGCCAAGGCTCTTCTTATTTTTTTTGGGTAACAGCCCTAATGCTTACACACGTATGCACACAGCATGACCCGGTGATGAAAATGAACCCCAAGTCTAAGAGAGTTTTTAAATCCCTTAGATCAGTCTGCCTTCCAAGATAAGTATCCGAGGAACTGGTGACATTGATTAGGACACTCCATCCATCCTGGACCACCAGACTCAATCCTGAGCAAAGGACAGAAGCCATTCACTAATGAGTTCTTCTTTGACCTGATGACAAAGCTAAAGCCTTCTTTCTGGAAACCATACTAAAACAGAGCTTTCCTTATTGAAAATACCTAATGTTTTCATGAGGTTGGTTGAGACGGGGTTCTCATGTTTGAGCTCAGTGCACTTAATTCTACAGACATTCTCGGGTCTGTGTTCATCTACCTTATAAAGGAGGTGAGAACCAGGTTCTTGCGATTCTAACAACACACAATGATTATGTACATTGTGTCTGATGAGTTTTAATTTTTCCATGTCCAGAAGAAGAAATCCGAGTCAGAAAGATGGTGTTCCTGAAGGCTTACACACTGAGTTCATGTTGCTTAGGGCAAAGTTCTCCCACAGGCTTCTTGTTTCTTAGGGCCCTCACCTAGTAGGGGTGACTCTGGACCTGCAGTCCATGCTTACATGGTCACCAGGTGAGCATAAGTGCCTTGGGTTTAGGGTGCTGGCTCTCAAACTCCCGTGTGCATGAGAATCAACCAGGGAAAGGGCAGTTAAAAATGTGGGTTTTGGACCTTTCCAATCAGGGCCCGGCAGAATGGCTCCTGCGAAGAAGGGTGGTGAGAAGAAGGGCCATTCTGCTATCAACAAGGTAGTGACCAAAGAATACACCATCAACATTCACAAGAGCATCCATGGGGTCGGTTTCAAGAAGCGTGCCCCTTGGGCACTCAAAGAGATCCAGAAATTTGCCACGAAGGAGATGGGAACTCCAGATGTGTGCATTGGCACCAGGCTCAACAAAGCTGGGCCAAAGGAATAAGGAATGTCCATACCGTATCCGTGTGCAGTTGTCCAGAAAACGTTAACGAGGATGAAGATTCACCAACAAGCTCTACACGTTGGTTACCTATGTACCTGTCACCACTTTCAAAAATCTACAAACAGTTAATGTGGATGAGAACTAATCGCTGATTGTCAAATAAAGGTATAAAACTGCAAAAAAAAAAAAATGTGGGTTTTGGAACCCCTCCATGGGCATCAATTCTACAGGCGAGGGAGAATGTGCATCTTAAACAAATACTCTGGGTGATTCTGCAAGCAGTTTGCAATGAGAAACACTGTCCTATAAGCCCTAGCAAAGAATATTTAGACATGTGCCTCAAGTCCTAGTTTTTTGGTTTTCAGATTTCCCACTCAAAATTCTATCATTTCAAATATTTTTCCTAATAAAAAACCTTCAGGACATGAAGAGATATTCAACGTCATTAGTCATTAGGGAAATGCACTTGAAAATTACAAAAAGATATTACTACATACCCACTGGAACAGCCCTGATCAAAAAGATGACAATACCAAATGTAGACGGAGGACATCAAGAACCTGGAACCCTCGGGTATCGCTGATTGGAATGTAAAATGGTAAAACCACTTTGGAAACAGTGGTTTCTTAACAAGTTAACATACACTTATGGTCCAGTAATTCCATTCCTGGGTATGTACCCAAGAGAAATGAAAATGTATGTGCACACAAAGACTTATAAGATGTGAATATTCATGGCAGCCTTATTCATAATCACCCTAAACTGGAAACAATCCAAATGTCCCTCTACTGTTGAATGGATAAACAAAATGTGATATATAATACACACGTACCTCATCACATGTGTAATGTGATATATAATACAATGGAATATTATTCAGTATTTAAAAAAGAACGAGCTACTGATACGTGGTACAACACAGATGAACCTCAAAAACATTATGTGAAATGAAATAAGCCAGACACAAAAGACGGCAGATCATATGATTCCATTTAGATAAAATTTCTGGAAAGGGCAAATCTATAGAGATGGAAAACAGATCATTAGCTGCCTGGGGCTGGGAGTGGGACTGACTGTGCATGGGCAGAAGGGAACATTTTGGCAAGATGGAAGTGTTCTAAAACTGGATTGGGAGAGTGACTGCAAAACTCTCTAAAATTACTTTAAAAATCATTATACTCCATAGGTACAGGGGATGAATTTTAAGGTATGTAATTATACCTCCAAAAAAGGTGTTTAAAGAAACAACAGGGTCTCAAAAATGGCAATAGAATGGTACACGAGTGACTAAATGAACCAATCAAAAACATTTCGACGTATCTAGGAGAAGGTGTTCAAAGAAGCGTCCACATACATACGACTAAATGCCTTCCGCGCTTCTTCTCATTCGTGGGTGGCGTTTTCTTCTCAGCCTTCCCAGGCTCATCCCCGACTTCAAGCTGAGAGTGCTCTCAGCCTTTCTCGGCCTTCACCACCGCTAGACTCTTCCCGTTAGGCTAGCTAATAGGCCATTCCAGCCATTTAGCCTTCTTAACAGGCAGAAAGGAGCGACCACCGCTCCCTCTGACTCATCTGCTTTCTTTTCCATGTGGCAGGAGAAGAAAAAAAGAGTTTTCAGTCCCATCATCTGTCTCTGTGTCAGCAATTCGATTGTTCCCTTAGCAACCATCGCTTTTACTGCCGGCTCTCCGATACACACTGCCTTCTCAACGAGCTTGGAGCCACAGAATATCTTGGTGCGTGCCAGGAGCTCTTTTCAACAAAGGCCAATCTCTCCTCTAGAGCAAACTATTTTTATAACAATACTCAAACAAAACATACAGTTTTTAGACGCAGGTGATAATGGGGACAATGCTGAGGAAATGGTGCCTCTTAGGCTCATTTGCCTTCTACTCAGGAGGACGTGCAGCCGGGGACTCTGCTCTCCTCCTGGCCCAGGGAAGGCATGGGTCACAAGGGAAATCAGAGGCCCAGGAGAGGGAGACTCACACGGGGTGGGAGCCATCCAGTGACCTTCCTTTGCTGATGGAAGGATCGAGGCATTATTTTTGCATTCGAAGAAGTGTTCCAGATTTACCATTTTTCTGTCTGTCTCCTTATGGGTGCTTACTGTCCTTAGTGTATTTCTACATCCAGGTGAAAGCTAAAACCAAGGGTTAGCTCAGAACTGTGGTTTCCCTTATTATTCCATCAATTATGTATTTTCCAAAAGGATCTCTAATTTTTTTTCTTTAAAAAAGAACATATTTCATATGTTGGCCACTGTGCAAGAAGCAAGGGTGTCTCAGACGATGGAGATCATGTGAATGTTCTCTCAAGAAAACATGTCCCAAAAACCCTGAGAGAGATTTGGAGTTTTCTCATAATTCCCTCTCACAGGTCCATCCGGGGGACTAGAATCACTCAGTAGCATGTTGGTAGTTTCTTCTCTAATTCATTAAGAGTGAAGAGGTATTTTATCACCATTTGAGAACACAGTGGCTTTTCAGCATTTCAGAACACCTGTCCTACAAACAGGTGATGCCAAATATTTTTAACGAACCTCTGCTGAATATTATGTGCACCAGGGGTTGGGTATATTACTTACAAGATTTTGGTATGTGCCTTATTTTAATACAGGCACATATTTGGGGGCAAACTCCTTTTACTTCACCTTATCCTTTAAATCAGTTCTGCTCCTCATTCAGGCAGGTCTTCCTTCATATTAGCCCAAAAAGGAAATTTTCCTGTATAGAAATTACTTTTTAACAACTGCTAACCCAGGAGCTATTGACTCAGTGGGCTTGTGAAAAAGAAGAACCTCTGGTGTATTTCATGACCTCCGAGGAGAGAGACTCATGGTCTGGAAGCATGTGCGCCTGCCGCTGCTGGGAAACTCCACTTTGTGGCACAGATGTCCCCACATCAGTCCTTTGAGGTGTTCCGAGAGGATTTATGTTTAGGCCAATCCACTCCCTCAGGGTTTCCCAAAATAATACCAAATCACCAAGAATGAGAAACTCAAACCACAAGTTAAGGTTCTGAGTCTACCCAGAAGACCTCAAGGATAAAATTTTCAGGCACTTTAACACAAATATCTTAAGGTAAACACCGCCAACCTTCCCCACACACGAGAAAGATGGAGAACTCTTTAGTCTTTGGTTCAGCAAGGGTGAAGGGAGTCCTAACAACTCGGAGCTAGCCTGGGAGGAGTCGATCACATTTGGTTTTATTGTGACAAAGGAAGAAGAGAAGTTAGTCTTGGTTCCTCTCTCCTGAGTAAGAACTGTCACTTTGAGACTTAGGCAGGCAAAATCCTTTGTCACTGAGCTGCTGAGGAACAGGGTTTTTCTCTTTGATGTCTCTGGGCCTCTGCCTCCTCGCCTGCCGGGAGAGCCAGGTGGGAGGAAGGCCCTCCAAGGCTCCTCCATAGCTGTTAGAGCTGTTTGTATCTACTTGCCTCCGGTAGCAGGCTGTGTCATTCCGTGATTTTCAGCGTGTCTGGCCCAGCTGCCTGGACCTTCTCGGGGGCGCTTTTATTTACCCTGGGAACCGAGCAGCTTCAACTCACTCCCCACACAGCCTAGTCTGGGCTAGAGAGTTGTGTGCCCAGACACAGAGAGGAGGAAGAGAAAAGGGGGCAATCAAAATAGGAAAAGTAATATAAAGATCACATTTGTGAATGGTACATAAATTCATGAATACATGCATACATTAAATTATATTAAAAGATTTCGAAAATGCCGGTTCTCAGGGGCCTTTCTCACCCCCATCAAAGTCCAAGTCAGGCATTAAAGGGAAGAAGGAAAAAATATACACAGACACGTGCAGGTAAATATATGCATGTATAAAAATCTGCGTTCTAGGAAAGAGTCAAAGGACTGAGGTAGCCCAGAGCACAGCCCTCTGGGTCTCCAAGGTGATTCTCTTCAGCAGGAAGTGACCCTGTCAACATCCTGCTCTGTCTCGTGGGGCCTGTCATACATCCTGTTCCTGGCGGTGAGGCTTGCCTGCCACAGACTCGCTTTCTAGGCTGGATCAAGGGGGCATCTCCTAACTGCAGTTTCTATGTCAAGTCATGGGGCAGTTTACCTCAGGAATGGGCATGTTTCCAAGCCTAGTCTCACACATTCAGGCTCCCTGGTCCCTTCACAAGAACTACATGCTAACAACCCGCATATCCAGTGGAAATCGTCCCTGTGTTAAAGTCTGGTAGGAGAGTCTAAAGCTCCTCTTCTCTCAAAGCTGGCCCATCATTTTGCAAAGGATTCTATTAGTCCCAAGGTTTCTTTTCATTTTCTTTTTCTTTTTTCTTTCTTTCTTTCTTTTCTTTCTTTCTTTCTTTCTTTCTTTTTCTTTCTTTCTTTTTCTTTCTTTCTTTCTTTCTTTCTTTCTTTCTTTCTTTCTTTCTTTCTTTCTTTCTTTCTTTCTTTCTTTCTTTTTCTTCCTTCCTTCCTTCCTTCCTTCCTTCCTTTCTTTCTTTCTTTCTTAAGATTTTATTTATTTATTTGAGAGAGAGCGAAAGCAAGAGAGATCACAGAGAGAGAAGGAGAAGCAGACTCACCTCTGAGTGGAGAGCCCAATTCAGGGCTCGATCCCAGGACCCTGGATCATGACCTGAGCCAAAGGCAGACGCTTAACCGACTAAGCCACCCAGGCGCCCCTAGTCCTAAGGTTTCTGACGCTCATTCAGGAAACAGAAACAGGAATGCCCCCATGCTCTTGTCTCTAGTTTTGTCACTCATTCCTTTCCCTGGCCCATCAAAAACAGGTCAGAACCAAGATGATTCCCATGCTAGGTAGAGGGATCAGGCTGTGCCTTGGAGTAGTTTTCTGAAGGAATGAATGGATGACAACTAATGTAATACTGTAATAATTATAAATTATAATTATAATTATAAAATAATGTAATAATACTGTAATAATACTGTAATAATTCTACAATGAACATTGTAGAAAATGGGTTTCTGGGCTAGGGGGTGGTGTGCCCAGACACGGAGAGAGGGAATTGTAAAGGGGGGAAATCAAAATAGGAGAAGTAATACAAAGACCACATTTGTGAATGGTACCTAAATTTATGAATACACGCATACATTAAATTATATTACAAGATTTCGAAAATGCAGAATAGTCTAAGAAAAAGGAAATAAAACCTATAACTTTGCTTCCCAGAAAGAACTCTTGCTCACAGTATGGTATATCTCCCTCTTTTGTTTGTTACATTCACGTAATCTAAGCTTGTTTTGTGACCTGTTCTCTTTCCAGTTAGTAATATCTATCACAGACCATTTTCGTGTCTAGTAGCTGAGAGCCTGAGGCAGCGCTGAGCTCTTTACATCATTCCAGTAACCGCCAGTGTGATTCGTCACTTATTTTATGACCTATCATGCAGCACCTGGTTTGGATCTGGCTTGAGTGATGGACTCCCTTAGTCTTCAGAATCATGGCCTGTTGGAACCAGAAGGGACCATGAGTGATCTTGGAAGTCAAACCCCTCATTTCACAGGTGAGCAAACTGAGGTCTGAATCGAATGGAGCCAAACATAGGACTGGATCCGCATGTCCCACTCCTGGTCTATTTCCCCAACACCATGGCCACAGCGTGAAAAGGCTTCCCTTTCATCAAACAGCCCAGCAGAGGAGTCAAGGTGGGAAAGGTGTGCAAGCTCTCCAGGATTTCATTTGGTGGTGGTCGCAGCCTCCCCAGCAGGAGAGGCCATGGCTGGTGCCACATAAGGGGTGGCCAGGGGCCGGGGGTACAGCAGATCCACAGCCCGGCTGCTCTCATACACTCTAGAGAAGATCTGCTACTGCCTCACATGTTGGAGTGCAGCTGGGCTTCCTGTCCGCAGAGTCGGGCCACTTCTCACCACCTCCTCCGCCCCTGTCCTGTTCAGAGCCGCCTTCTGTCTCCTGCATGACTGCAATCATTCTTTACAGGGCTGCCGGCTTCTACCCTGCCCATCACAGTTCCCACACCGATCTCCTGCTCCAGCCAGTGAGATCCCTTCAACACCTCGAACTCTGCTCAAATCCTGTAGTGGCTTTCTATCCAACTTCGAGTAAAAGCCGAAGTTCCCACTATGTCCACAGGGCCCCTTCGCCACCTGTTTGCCTCTCTGTCCTCCTTTCCTCCTTTCCTCTCTACCCACTGGACTCCTGCCTCCTCGATCTTCCTCACACTTGTCTTGAAGCCATAGTATTTGCTGTTCCCTCTGCCCGGAAAGCTCTTCCCCACATACAGTCTTTGTTGGCATTCTCATCTGCTTTGGTTTTGGCTCAAACATCACATTCTCGGGGTGTATATGTGTGTGTGTTGGGGGGAGGGAGCTTTTCCTGAGAATTTTAAATGGGAGCTCTAAGAATTTTAAATGCTTTCCTTCTAGAAATCCCTGCTCCCTTTTTCCTGATTTAATTTTCCTTACTCCTTATCACTATGTGACTTACCAAATATACCCCTTCTTTTTCCCATCCAAGTACTAACCAGGCCTGACCCTGCTTAGCTTTGGAGATCAGACGAGATTGGGTGCATTCAGGGTGGTATGGCCGTAGACTATACCCCTTCTTTTTATTGTCTGTCTCCCTCCACTAGAAACTAGCAAGCTCTGGGAAGCCTGAGATTTTCGTCTGTTTGTGTAATTAGTCAAGGTCCTTCTGTTGCAAGTCATAGAGACCAACTTCAGCTAGCTTAAAGGAAAGGGTGGTCATTTACTACAAAGACTCATGAAACCCAAGGGTAGGAGGGAAGCCTGGCCTCAAGAAAGGGTTGGGACTCAGAGAGAAAGCTCTTGTTCTCCTGTTTACCTCTCCCTGTAAGTCGTGCTTCTTTCTTCTCTTGGTTCGTGCTGGCTTTTCCTGCTTCTCTAGATCGTGTAATAGAATATGACCACCCTGTAGCTCCCCTTTATTAGTCAACTACTATTTGTTGGATAGAGTATGTGCCAAGCACCAGTCCATGTACTCAGGTTGCATCAGTGAACAAGGCAGAGCCCTGTGCTCCCAGATTTTACATTCTAGCAGGAGATGGAGTGCAAACGTAATCAACGAGCACATACTCCAGCCCGTTAGATGCAAAGAACATGGAGAAAGAAAAGGAGAGCAGAGGAAGGGGGTTGGGGAACCCAGGGCATGTGGGGAAGGCAAGATGCAATTTTGAATATTCATCAGAGTTGACCCCAGTGAGAAGATAAGATATGAGGGAAGATCTCCAATCATCGTAGAGTGAGTTGGAAACCCACTTTTAAATCCACAAAGGAGAAATCGAAAGGCAGGGTCGCAAAAAATGAGCATGGCTTCTGGAGGCCAACTGCTGAGAATGAGATGGTGAAGTGAAGGTCATCTCCAGAGAAGGGGAAATGACCTTGAGCTGGGTAGACATCTCCAAATGCATCTGCGACTGAAGGGACTTAGGGAACCTCTGTTCAAGCCGCTGCTGGAGTGCCTGTGTTTACAGTTAAAACAGAAATCCCAATCTAATTGAGTTGTTCAGGCAACCTCACCTGCTGGAGGTCTGTGGTTAAACCAGTCCCCCCATTCTGCCACATTTGTGGCAAGGTATTGTGCTGCTCATTTCCTGCTGAATTGCCCAAAAACAAGAAGACAGAGATGGTGATATCACAAAGAAACTTGCTGAATGCGAACTGACTGAGAAAATAATGTGCCTCATCCCCAACTGTCAAACATGTTTCTGCCTCCTGGGGAAGGGCTGCCCAGTTTTAGGACAAGCAGACCCATTTCTCTTCTCTACCCTAAGGATTTTTCTCCTTGAAAGAGCAAAAAGTCACAAAGAATTAAAGGACTGAGGGGGAATAAGATACGAGACATACTGGAAGATATAATAGTAGAAGCCATGAGATTCAGGTTATTTCCTTCTGAGGGAGACAAAAATAGAAATGGAAAATTTGATAAACCCCAAGTCATCTGCTGCTTTGCAAGAAAAGCCTAAAAGAATTTTAAGTCTGGAGGGCTGCCTCAGAGGACCCTCCTCAGATGTTTACAGCCTTATCTGAATTGTTAGCTTTGGAAAAGGAGACAGTAATATTTATAAATTTATGAATTTAGAAACCTCAGAGTCCCATTATTAGAACCAAGTAACGTAGGAATTTTCTAGAGTTTAAAGGCAGAATGTAGTTCATCTCTGGGTGTGAAATCATGGCAGAGCTCCAGGTTGACTTCGAGTACAGAGATTCCCCACCATGCCCCCCAATCTACCAGCATTTGTAGGCAGTAGAGACTGAGTCCCTAGTACATGGGACTCCTTGCCAATGGATGAAGATGCCACCGGTAAGGTAGAGAGTTGGCAGAACCAAAGAATTGTCTTTGTTTGCCGTGGCCAAAAGAAGAATAAGTGTGCATTTGTGACTCTCAGTCCCTGCGGGTCTTTTATGGGGGCTGACTGCCAAAGTCATCCAAGCCTGACAAGTAAGCAAGTGGGTCACCCGAAAGAAAGTCGTGATTCTGCCTTGCACCAATCCAAAGAAGCCAGAGGCTACTGGGATCTCCTTGGCAGACAGAAGAGGCATTGTCCCTAAGTTACCTTTGATCATCTGCCTCCTCAGAGGAAGCAACCGAAGCAAGCAAAACTGAGTATTGGCAAGAGGCAGAATCAGGAAATGTTTTCTGATTAACCTTTGAGTCTCAAGAGAATTCTAAGCACTGACTAGCCTGCAGATACAGGCTTTTATTGTAGTTACCTGGGCTTCCATGGTTTGAAATAGATGCCCCAGAGACTCCCTCCACCCCCACCTCCCCTCTGACTGTTCAAGGGGACCTCACAGCAAGGACTTCAAAAGTGTTTGAGAGAATCCCAAGGCCATTAGAGGCTGGTCTCCAAAGCTTGAGAATGTTGGCTTTATAAACCCGGTAGAAAAATGTCCCCATCGTTTTCTGGAGCAGAAGGAAAGCCTCACCATTTCAGTGGGCTCCTCTTTTTACAGAAAGCTCCATCCACGGAGCTGCCAGTGGTTAGTTTTTCTGCTGCATGTTGGCACATCTCCTGTAAATCAGACTTGAAAAAGAAAAGCCCACTCTGCCTGAGGTGGGTCCACTCCTGGTCCCACAGACTTGTATCCAAGGGTTGCCGGATGGCCTTGTGGAGCTCCCTGATCATTTTCACAGAGCACCATTGCCCAGTCGTTGTCTCCTCCAGGACTCAGGGCTTGACTCTGCCACTGAAAAATCCATTCCTATTTGAGAAATGACATGACTGTAGCACTTCTTCTTTTCAAATTGCAAGGCCCCTGTATTTCCCAGAGCCCTGGCTGAATTCCTGGAAAGATGGCAATGTGAAGCTGCCAAGCTGCATGCCCTGTGGCAGGAATGAGAGCGCCCAGGGACAAGGTGCACATGCGGGGCCAGCACAGAATCTCAGGGCGAGCTGACTGCTCGGGCTCAGTTACCAACATCACTCAGGAGATGTTCTCAACATCAGGATGACTTTTTTTTCACTTGAGTGACTTCAAGGAGTTGGAAGAGGGCAGCAAGTGGGTAACAGATGCAGCCTGCTATAAAAAGAATGTGTGATGATTATGAAAAATCTATATTCCTTCATGTGTGTGGATCACTCAAGGCCAGTCTTGATTCAGGTATGGAGGCAGTGCCTGCTTTGGGAAGAGCATAAGCTTTAGAGCCATATAGACTTACTGTTCACTAACTCCATCACTTCTTAGTACGTAGCCTTGGGCGAACCATTTACCCTCTCCAGCCTCGGAGAGCCTATTTTCCTGTCTCTGAAATAGGGACAGTGATTTTCCCCTTGCAGGGAGGATTACTGTAACTAGAAAAATCAGCTAGCACAATGCCTGGCACCCGGTAAGTCAGTAAATGATAGTTATAGCTGCTATTATCATTTTTAATATAAAACAATGACAGTAAAGGTAATTTTAAAAACTGAATGATTTGGAGAGGTATATTAAGACTCCTTCCCTGGGGAGCCTGGCTGGCTCAGTTGGTAGAGCATGTGATTCTTGATCTCAGGGCCTGAGTTCAAGCCCCATGTTGGGCATGGAGCTTACTTTAAAAAAAAAAAAAAAAGACACTTCCCTAATGTCAGGTATGTTAAAGGAATGGGCCTATGGATATACAAAATGAGGCAGTTGGCATTGGCTAGCCATTCCTAACTCTTTTTCCTCCCTGTTCCTTTCCTGTGGAGGCAAAGAAATCTCCCTGGCAGCAAAAGATTTCCATAAGACACAGTTCTGGCCAATGAGGTGTGAGCAATGATGTTTCTTCCTGATAAAGACATGGCTAGCTCCACTCTTCCTTTCCTTCCTCCTGCCTTGAACGTGAACGTGATGCTTGGAGCAGAGACAGCCATATTGTAGCCATGAAGCAACAAGCCAAATGGTAATGACGTCTGGAGGACAAGAAAAAGATTTTCGGGTCTCATTGGCATTATTCAGCTGCTGCACTAGTCCTGGGTTACCTATTTCCAGACTTCTTAGTTTTGGAAGAAAAATACTCTTCAAACTGTTTAAGTGACTCAGATCAGTTTTCTATTGTTTACTGCTAAAAACATTCTTATCTGATAAAGAGCTTTGTGATAAGCTTCTGAAATACCTTGCTGACGTAGCAGAAAAATCCACAATCACTTTGACTTCCTAACCAAACTTTCAGAGGCACAAGCTTTGTAGGCATTAAAAAATCCAAAATATTTTAATGAAAATGAACGTGTATCTATGAATGTATGACACATATAGTAGCTTATGAAAGCTGAGAGGTTTGCTTTGGATGCAATTCTCGACTTCTAGAGTGCATATGTACAGCATAATCACAGTGGATCTCTCTCTCTTTTTTAAAAAAGATTTTATTTATTTGAGAGAGCGAGCGAGAGAGCATGAGCTGCAGGGAGAGGGAGAGGGAGGGAGAATCTGAAGTAGACTCTTCACAGAGCCCAATGCAGGGCTGGATCTCACAAGCTCGAGATCATGACCTGAGCCAAAACCAAGATTCAGCCACTTAACTGACTGAGCTACCCAGGCATTGACTAAGCCAACCAGGTGTCCCTCAGCAGATCTCTTTAAATTGCCCATGCCTGGGCTCCAAGCCTGGAGACAGGCCCTCAGATGAGGTCAGCGCATCACAAAGTGTTAAAGCTGCACAGATGCCTGTGAGGGAGAGGGCCGGGTGAGAACTACACTAGAACCTTCCTTAGCAGAGACCTAAGCTTGGCAAACCTGCCAAGAGTCAGACTGGGAAGGTAAAATAGCCCTTCGAGCAGCATGGCATAGCTCTACTATTTAATACAACGGAATCACTACACATAATTTTTTTTTAAAAAGTTGTCAGGCTCCATAAAACCCAGGATTTATATGCAACCCTCTACTCTAAGTTACCCAGGCTTCCTCTTATTTTATATAACATTTGGTCTGGATAAGCCAGCATTCAATGTGCATTGGGACCAGAAATACCAGAACCACTGCATTATGACCTTATTTTAATAACTTAGATGACGATGTTAGAAACTCAAAAGATAGTAGGGGTTCATCAGCTAAGCATCACATACGCACGTGTGGACAGGCTGGAGTTCCCTGATGAGAAGACAGCCAGCTAACTCCTCATCTTTGGGAATGTTGCTATAATGTGATATAAAGTACCCACATGGTAAGAACGGAATCACTCACATTGCTGACCCAACATGCTTATTTTGAATTTGTAATTTTTCAAATTATATGTAGTTTCTTTGTCAGTATTACATATTTGCTTAAATTTACTGTATAGATTTTTAAATGAGATATTTACATGCATAAATAAATATGCATAAGGTCTTGAGTTTTTTGTTTTTGTTTTTAGCCGGCAGCAAAATGTTTGTTTTATGAGCCAAATCTGTTAGCCTATCAATTAAGCTTCTACTCTAGTGTACTTGGTGGCAGTCATTGCTAAATAATCTTAGGTTCATACAGAGAGTACTGTGTCAATTCCTTAATCAACCACCTTTGAGAAATAATTGCTGGAGTTCACATTGTAGTATCTGTTGAGGCAAGTTTACAGGGGCCCATCCTCACATTGCATTTTTAGTTTTCACCAGTAATAATAGTGGTATAGCTTTAATGATGCCTAACTATACACCCCTGTGCTGTATTCTTTATGGAGATTATTTTATTTAATCTTCGACTCAGTGAGGGAGGATAATATTATCATGACCATTTCACAGATGAGCAAACTGAGTTTGGGAAGTTAAACTACTTGCCTGAAGCCCCAAGGCCCATGGCTGATAGAGCCAGGCTTTGAACCTAGGTAATTTTTATTTTTATTTTTTTTAACCTAGGTACATTTTTAAGTAATAAAAACAAAACTTGTCATGAACCTAGTTAATTTTATACCAAAGTCCACCCTCTTAACCATCACACCATGTTAGCACCATGTATCATCCACACTTGTCAACCGTATTTTCTTTGGGGCATGTTGGAAGGACTTTTTTAACAATTCTATTATAAGTCACCATCAACAAACCCTTCAGCCATATTCTGCTGCAGCATCAACTTTAAAAATCTTTTCAAGACAGATAAGGCCCCGGGTCTGTGTTGTACTGTGTTCTGTGGTCGCTCTAGCTGCTAAGTCATTTCCACCGATGCTGGTGTGATGGAATGAGCCTGAGCTTTAGAGTCAGATGCAGGCCAGACATTTGATCTCTTTCAGCTACACTGTGCACATCTCTAAAGGGGGGTATTCATGCCTCCTTCTCGTCCCCCTGGCTACACGAGACAGTGCAGGTAAGGAGCGCTGTCGGAACCATGGGGACACATCCATATCTTGTAACTTTCCTTCAACACATCTCTCCTGACTTGTTGCCCTCTGATTCAAGGCCACAAGGCTCCAGTGCCCTTCAGCACTGCCTGAGAGCCCTGCCTGCTCTCCATGTGTTTGCTGTCCCGTTCTTCTAAGTGACTGTTGAGCATCTTCTCTCTTCACACCGTCTCCACCCCAGGGTTAGCTGGTGACCTTGCCTCACACTTCAAGAAAACTGAAGTGACCAGAAAGGTCTCCTCTCACGTCACCACCAAAACCACCACCCTAGGTCCTCAAAGCCTCAGGAGTCCCACTCTCCTAAGACCGACTGCCCCTCAGCTCCCATCTTCCCTCAGCCGTCTCACTCAGGGACTTTGTGCCTCCAATTTTTCCTTCTTTTCAGCATCATCCATTTCACGCGCTCTACCAGAGTGTGATCTTGTACTTCCCATATTATAAATAGAGACAGAAGAAAAAAAATCCTCTCGGCCCCATATTCCCACATAGCCACGACCCCATTTCTCTGCTGTCCTTAACAGCAAAACTTCCTGACATGGTTTCTTATGGCCACCGCCTCCACCCCTCCCCTCACACACCCTCCTCAGCCCACCTGTTCTGGGTTCCAGCTCCGCAGTGCTTCATGCTGCAGAAGCAGACGTGCATTCCTGGCCTTCCTCATACTCAGCCTCTCAGCAGAAGTCCACAGAGCTCACCACTCTTAACACACTCTCCGGGTTCTGCTTCCCACTGGCCAGTTGCCTCTTGTACAGCTCTTTCACTAAATTTGGTCCATTTTTCTGACCTGTGAGTGTCAGAGTGGCCTAGGGGTTATGCAATGACCCCTTCTCTTCCAGGTCTGCACCCACTCTCTCAGTGGTCTCATCCAGGGTTGTGGCTTTTCTAGTGTGGCTCATCTACACTACCTGCCACTCCCCATACCTACTACTCGGACGATTTAGCATTGCCACATAGACATTGAGCAAGCCTCTCAATTTAGGGCCAATCCCAATTCTTGATTTTCCCTTCCAAAGTTTCTCCACCCGTCTTCTCTGTCTCGGTAAATGATACCCTAGTGGCATCACCAACCGGTGCCATTAAAAGGTACCATTTGCTCATGACAAAAATCTGGAAATTACACTTGATAACTTTCTTTGCACCATCCCTACACCCAAACGATCAGCAGAACTTCTTCAGTCTATCTCTAAAATGTAGCCTGAATCTATCCATTTCTCCCCATCCCTCCGGTGACACACTTTGGAAGAAGTCAGCCTCACCTCTCCTGTGGAATACTTCAGTAGCCTCCTAACTGGTCTCCTTGCTTTGTTCAGTCCTTTCTGTGGCTTAGATTGCCCTATGGGCTCTAGCCCTCTGCCTGCTTCTCAGATCTCACACCCTGTCATTTTTTCTCACGTACCCAGCTTGAACCCATCAGGGCGTCTTTCTGTTCCTGAAACATACCAAGCTCACGGTCAGCTTAGAGCCTGGAAACTGCTTCTCTGCCCAGAGTCCTCTTCCCTTCAACTTGGCATACTTGGCTCTTCCTTGACATTGAGACGTTGGCTTCAAGGTGACTTCCTCAAGGAAGCCCTCCCTGACCACCCCAGTCTCTTTCTTTCTCCTCCCCCCGCCAGTAGTAATTCTATGCAGACCACTTACCACTCCATGTTTTTCTTGTTTATCTTACGCCCCGACTGAATTGTCAGCCCGAGAACAGGCGTTTTGTCATATGCACAGCCGTATCCTTCACGCTCAGAGTAGTGTCGGCTTAATAAATAGTTGTTGAACAAAGCGGAGGGTTTGTTATGTATTTTGGTAATTCTGTAGACTCCTTCCAATAGAGAGTATCTTCCTCTCACCAGCCGTGACCACTTTTTCCTATAGAACTCCAGAGTTTTCTGTCCTGGGGATCATTCTGGTTCTATTCAGAACAACAGATACTTTGTTTCAGTTTTTTTTTTTTTTTCCTAGTGTGCCAAAGCTCATTAAGCCCCTTCCCCATTCGGACCCTTGGGGACCAAGGCAGTTACTAAGAGGACAATGGGCATTATGTGCTCTCACACTTCCCAGAAATGATGCTGCATCTCTTCAATGGCAAGGCCTCCATATGTAGTGATTATTTTTATCCTCGTTGTTTTGACACGACTGATGAAAAATATCTTTGTATGCCAATTCCTGAGAGCCATGCCACAGCAATGGTCCTACGTTGGGGGCTGGAAGAGAAGCTTGATCTTGCTGTCTTCTGCCAACTCCAAGTGGGGTCTCAGATTTGCCATTTGAGTTCTCTGTGGCCACAGCCTCCCTTTGAATCGAGAGTGGCTCTTTCAACTTGTGAATGAAGCGTGGGGCCTGCAGAATCAGAAACCTGGGCCTCTGTCCTGCTGGTAACCAGTCTTCCCAATTTCCTGTGTTAGTCACATTCGTGAGCTGCGGTGAAACTCGGAGGACAATGTGCTGTAAAAGAGATGAGATCTGATCCATAAAATTCGTACCTGTCATCATCTTTCATCCACTCCAGGAGGCCTGTCAGTAGGACTGCCCTTCAAAATCGTCCCCGAATGCTCAGGAATATTGTGTCTCCCTGTTGGGCCACATAAAGGGAGGAAGGGAGAGATGTGCGCTGACATGGAAACCAAGTCTCCCCCAGTGTCCGCGACCCCTGAGAGGTCATGCCGCGAGCCGCAGCTTCACGGGAACAGATGTGTGTGGGGAGGGGTGCTGCTCCGAGGCACCACTGGGCAGATGGATTCATTATGCCACCTAATGAAAAGCAGGGGTTCGCTGTGGCCTGAGGGAAGGCAGGTTAGAGTCATAAAGATGATATAGGCACTTGGACATGTGTGCACACAGAGCTGTGCAGATGGGAAAATGACAGGATGGTCCAGGTGACAAGACACGCGTGCTTCTCTCAGAACTGCCAAGAGAGGTTCACGTCCACGCTGACCACCACGTGGGAGCCGGTGTGACCAGCAGCCTCGAGGTGGCATGACCATCAGCACTCACTGCCAACTTAACAACCCCAAACTGAAACAATGGATGGAAATAGGCTGCGGTGGATTGAGAAGGGTATGGTGTGGTGGTATCTTGTTTCCTATTAATGACCAGCTAGTGACTTCGGGCATTTGAATTAACCGCCTGAGCCTCAACTTACTCATCTATGAAATGAAGGTAATAATAGTACCCATCTCATATGGTTAACGTGAGGGTTAAATGTTAACATGGACAAAAACCCTTAACACCATGCCTGGTATAAGGTAAGCCTTCAATAAATGTTAGGTATGATTGCTATTTTCATTTAATCATTAGGCACCTAAATAACCTCAATCGCATCGCTGCTGATTTAATAAAATTGAAATCCTTTCTCTTTTTAAAATTTTTTTTGGATTTATTCATTTATTTGAAAGAGAGCATAGGGGCAGAGGGAAAAGGAGAGAGAGTCTTAAGCAGACTCCGTGCTGAGAGTAGAGCCCGACACGGAGCTCGACATGGAGCTTGACCGACCCCATGACCCTGAGACCATGACCTGAGCCGAAAACAAGAGTTGGACGCCTGACCAACTGAGCCACCCAGGAGCCCCAAATTGAAATCCTTTCTGAAGCTTACAAAGCCTTACGTGAACTGGCCCCTGCTTATCTCCGTTTTCACCCCATATCACTGTTTCTTGACTACTCTGTTGAACTATACCAGAAGTCTTTTTGTCCCTGAAACACACCAAACTCATTCTCATCTTAACATCTTTCTATAGATTAGAAAATAAGCCTATATGCCATGTTTATTTGCTCAGTAAGGAGTGTGATAGTCAATATAACAAAGCCTGAACTCCAAGTACTGGGTCCAAGAGAATATATTGATGAAAGGAAGTAAACTTGCTTAATGTAGCACACCTGGGTCTCAGTGCCTACAGGTGGGAAATCAGTTCTATAATGTTGACAGACCAAGCACAAGGCTTATGATCCCTTGGACATAAAGAGAACTATATCTGGATAACCAGTTGGTTAGCCCTATTTTGCCAATGAGAAAATTCAGTTTTAGAGAGGGTAACCTTACCAGAAACAACTTGTAACTAATGGGGCTGGGTCTTGAACCCACACCTGACTTTAAGAATTCTTCTCTTTATAATCCTCTGCTGGCATAGAGATTTTCAATATGGGTTCTCTCATTATTTTGGAGGGATATCAGATCCTATTCCACCCATGGAAAGAGCTTTCTAACCAGGAGGGGCTGTTCAGAAAGCCAACAGTGAATCACGATACATATCTCGAAACATTGGTCTAATACAACTTGCCTCCCCAGAAAAATGGCTTAGAGAGCCAACCTGGCTCACCTCTCCCCAACAGGTCCTTTGGTTCTCCTGGCACTGGATCTGCTTCCTGAAAACACAACTCCCCTGGCCCTCAGCAGCCTCAGGGCCTAGGATCCAACGTTCCATCCAGAGTCCCTTCTTCTGTCTTTTTCTCTCTTCACCTCTTGGCACACACTTTCTTCCTTTACCAAAGATCTCCTAATAGCCACTATATCCCTTGCTACTTAAAATATAATTCTTGGCATCCCCCAGGGGCTTGTTAGAAATGCAGAATCTCAAGACTTCTAACTTGTGAATCTGAATCTGAATTTTAAAAAGATCTTCAGATGATTCGTAGCCACTTAGGGCTTGAGAAACACTGATCTTGCCCATTTCTGGACAAAGCCTCCACCAGTTCCAAAGGTAATAAATTAACCCCATTGGATCTGTCACTCTGATTTCCAAACCCCTGAACAATCTGAACATCTGCCTCTAGAAGCCCAAATCAGCATTGTTAGCAGTTTCAACCGACTCCTCTGTTGCTTCTTCCGTAAGCCCAATGTTTCCCCCCAGAGGCAATTAATTGGATTTTCTGAACAAGAGCAAAAGTGAGATGAGAGACCATTTCTTATAATATTGCGGGTGTTAGTCACATGTCAACTGACGTGAGCCTCAGTCATTATTGTTGAGCGATACGTCATAGGTAGATAAGAATTCAGTACACTGTCCTATGAGAGAGGAGTATGGAGATTTCCATTTAGGAAATAGACACAGTTAAGCAGGGAGGTGGATCATAAGCTTTTATTGCTAATGATGCATAATTCTGTCCAGCCCTTGAAATTCAATGACTGGCACAATAATCTATTTTAAAACAAAGTTAAAATGTATTTGTATTTGCTGTATTTGTTGCATAAAGATATTTCCAGGAAGGTTAAATGTATATTGTTCCAGACTGCAATTAGAGTCCATAAGTTTCTTACTCCTGGACATGTACATGGTCTACAAGTAATAGTAGTAGCTGATAATAACAACAGCCATCACAATGACCAAAGTCACAATTTATTTATAAATGCCATTGCCAGATATTAAGAGTCAGGTATTATTTGTATTTTTACCTTCCAGAAAACCAAGGCCAGCAATGATAAGACAATCGTGATTGAACGTCAGAAACAGTTCAACCAGTCAAGCCACTCTCCGCCCACACCCCAATACACACACACGCAGTAATATTAAATTTGGGTTCACTGCTAGGTGGGCTAAAAATAAAATAACTTCAGTCAAATGCAACCACATTAGAGATTTCACACCGAAAAAGTCACTTTCAGAAAAGGAATGTGCTGAAAGGTCAGATGGAAATTTCCCCTTTCCCACCCCCAAGAGCTCAAAGAGTGAATAAATATATCCTTCTGCTCTTGGGGCCAGGCGCTTCGAGAAGTTGGCTGTGGGCAAGACTGATTACTCCTCTGATCTACAGAAACTGTTTTAAGAAGAAACATGAAAATAAGTGCAAGGATTCGGGGAGGTGGGAGTTAGGTGATTTTCCACACTATCTGAGGTCGAGTGCAGAGGACAAAATTTGTTTCCTATATAAATCTCAAGTCAATTTTCTAAAATAGAAAAAAGGAGGCGGTTGCTTGAACTGACTCTCTAGGCCTGCTGGATTTTTCTGTTCTCTTTGTTTGCATTACCTGTCCAAGTTAAACTCTCATCATTCAGCAAAAGTGAGGAGAAAAATTAGACATCTCCAACACAGCCGCTAATAATCAGAAAGTCCGCATTTTTCTAATGTTCATTCACTTTTCCTCAGTAACTTTCACTTTGTTGATAAAGCTTAGGCAATAAAATTGTATTTGAGGTAAATATTAAACTAGATCAACCCACCAGTGGGCACCCATTCCTTTCCAGGAAATGAAGTGAGTAATTAGAGAAATGTAGAAACATTTTCCATAGTCCTTGCTTCCTGCTCTACCTTTTTTTCTTTCTTGTTTAATTTCCTCACACAAAGTACTTTTTATGATGCTAGTTCTTAATAAGGAGCCTTATCTCTTGCTCTGAAATAATTGACCAGGTGAAGGGTGTTCTCTGTTTTAATTCTGCTTCTTGGAACATTGCTTTTGTCTTTTTCCCTTTTTCTATTCTCTCTTTCGAAGGAGTTGACTGAACATCTCAAATTCATTATGTTAATGTAGAGTAATAAGAATATGTGTTCAAATTGTTTCATTCTGCCATCTTGAATGTTTCCAAATGGCCATTTATCTATAATTTAATTTTAAAAGCCTTATTTTTTTTTAAGATTTTATTTATTTATTTGACAGAGAGATACAGCGAGAGAGGGAACACAAGCAGGGGGAGTGGGAGAGGGAGAAGCAGGCTTCCCACCGAGCAGGGAAACCAATGTAGGGCCTGATCCCAGGACCCCAGGATCATGACCTGAGCCGAAGGCAGACACTTAACAACTGAGCCACCCAGGCTCCCCAATATTAAAAGCTTTAAATATAAGATTAACCCAAATGAGTTCTATGGAGAGAAAAGCATCAGCTTACTCAGAGGAGTCTGTTCTACTTTTTATTCCAGCTGAACATTCATTGCCATCCCCCCTTCTCTGCTTTGATATTTCCATCTCCACAGGATGGATATTAACTGTCTGAGGAAACAGACTTAGGTATTTCATTTCTGTAGCTTTACACTAACCCAACAATGCAATTTATAGCATTTACAAGGAGACTTCCATGTTCTAATCAATTGTAACTCTTCTGCTCTGAGTAGAAGCACCAGACATATTTCCCATGAGCCTTTGATTAACACAACACCAATGCTCCCAACAGAAACTGAAAAAGCAGCAAAGACATAAAGCTTGCTTTTTCCAGCACTGATATCATGCTGGTCTAGCAGTAAGGAACAGATAGAAAGTGCACAGAGAAGTTGGCTATGAACACATGGCTGGTTCTTTGAGACTGATCTGCGTTTTCCACTTGAGGGCTTTTAAGCACTCAGAATGGAATGCAGTATCTCAAAGCATTCCATGCAATGGACTGCGCTCTTAAAGAAGGCCGGCCTGGAAGAGCTTTACCCTTCAAAATAAAGCTGGAGCTGGTGGTCTGTGAGGGACCATCTCTGTGCTCTGAAAGAACCTTGCCCGAGGTATGTCAGGAAAGAAATTTGAAATAGCCAGCAAACATCAAGATTCACTGTTGTTGTTTCATAATTAAAAAAAAAAAAATGTTAAAAACCTCAACCTCACACAATTTGGAGGCTAGAAACGTCCTGACCATAGAAACCAACACATTTACAAAATAATCTGGCCATTCAAAACAAGCTTTTGGTAGCTCAAAAAAAACAAGCTCAAATTCAGATTTGAGCACTGTTTTTTCCATAATTCAACCCAAAATTGTTTTTCATTTGATTCCACTTTTCAAAGAAGAGTATGGGATTTAAAACTTTACCCTTCAAGCTCTGCATTAACACAAAGTCATATATTTTACTAAACTACATATAAACTACATATAATCAAGAATTATATATAAAGCTCAAGTGCCGTATCCAGGTTATTATCTGTTTTTGCTTGATTACATGTTTCTGGTCCAAACATTTAGTGCCTGTTACCAAAGCACAGGTGGAGAATAGGTATGCTTCCCTATGTGCCAGAAGGAGAGGGTCCTTGGACTTAAGCGCAGGGGAGACCAAGGCCAGTGAAACATAAGGCATGAAAAAAAAGGGACACTGGGAAAGGCAGATGCCCAACCTTAAAGCATAGAGCCATACTCAATGTACAGACTTTATTTTAGGAGAGGCCTTTAAAGTAATAATGAAACCTGTATCATTACAAGTCAGGAGCCTCAATCCCTCCATCCATACTAAACCAGATCAATCATCTTCATGAACGCATCACCATTCATTGCTGTTTTTCTCTATTACATGCTCTTCCATCTCCCCCCAAGTCTTCCCGCTTCTTCCTTTGCTTCACCCTGTTTTCCCATTCTAAGGCCAATACTTACTACTACATTAAACCTGAACACTGCACTATCGCCCTTGTCTGTCTGCCTGCCTCTACCCTTTGTTCTTATCCTACATTCGATCATTGAGCTATTTGCTAAAACTCCATTTTTTCATCATGTTGGCGCCATGGATGACAACAGCAACGGCTTCCTATTGTCCAGGCTTCTAAGCCTGTCACATTCAGATTCTGAGTGGTCACCTCTGGCGGGCGGGAAGAGAAGAAGACACCAGATTCATTGGATAGGTGTCGAGCTGGTACCTGGAGCTGGGAAAAAGCAGATATTCCTTGGATTTAAGATCCAGTCATCTGATGATGACTGCTCTGCAAAGACCAAGAGTAGGAGATCCCTACCTCCCAGACCGTAAACAGGAATTCAAGGGGATGTTCTGTTTGGGTGGAGCTTGCCAGCTGAGCCTTCTGTTTAGGACATGGAACAGGCTTAGCGCACATGGCTCCATTGCCCACAGGCTCCAGGGAAGTCAAGTTTGAGGTTAGCTCAGCTGCCAACCCAGAATCATCACCTGAGCATCACCTCCTTAAATGATAAATTGCATATATATTAGGTAAACTTCTTCGGATGCAAGTCAGGTGCCTTGGCCTCTGGGAAGCATTCTTTGACCTTACGTCCTGCCCATATGACCTCCACTAAGCTCCCTTAGCATCCCTCGTTATCTAAATCATAGCTCTTAGCTGAGACAGTCATCTGTTTCCTTGCCTGTTTCCTCCATGAAAGAGCTCTCTGAGAGCTCATCACACAGTGCCTGGTACGTGGAGCAGCTCAATGAATGAAACCAAGTAGTTCTGTAAGGAAAATTCAGGGGAAGAGTAGGTGGATTGGAAGCTTTTCTTGGGGGAAGGAGATTGTCTTACACATCTTGCCTCGGCAGAGCCCAGCTCTGGACTGCACGCAAAGGCGTCACTTGCCGAGTGAGTCAGTGACTGATAAGCTAATGCTGTTTTTCATATTCTAGTGTTCTTTTCATTTCTTTCTCAGATTAAATGCGAAAGGCCGACACCATTACTACTATAACTCTGAGAGCTTTCTTTTTAGAACTAATGGTTAAAATTATGCCAATCAAATTTTCACATGTGCAGCTTTAGTGCAACTCTCTTATTGTGCAAATAGATATTCTAACATTCTATATCACGGTGCACATGACTCTGGAGCATTTGCAAGGTTGTCTGTGACTTGATTTCCAGATGGGGTGACAGCAGCATCGCTCAGCTACCCTGATTGGATGTACTGCTGGCAAGAGGGAGGGGCTTGCAGTTGCCTTTTTGTGGCCACAGCCTCTCTCTGATGCACACGTAGTCTAATTCAGAGCACGGCTTCGGCTGCCGGGTGGGGAAATCTGGCCTGCAGGTCTGACTTCAAAAACAGAAAAAAGAGACCTCCTAATTCTGGTTTCTACTTTGGCCTTCACTAGCTCCTATTGTGCTCCATATGGCAGGACATATGTTTCTCACTGCACAAATTTGAAACATCTGAAAATAATATTTTCCTGATTGTGCAGCCATTGGGGGATGAGGCAGCATTTTCTGAGCAAAAGCTTGAGTCAGTGGTGAACTGAAGAGGCACCTCAGCAGGACAATGGCCACCACTCATCATGGCTCATCTCAAATCCAAGAACAACATACAAGTCCAAGGGGAGGGAAGGGTAGCAGAGTATCGTCAGCTGCCACACACAGTCCTCCCCACAGGCCCACGGACACATTTTCCTGCCCCGACTGTGAGCTTCAAAACAAAATAGAACAAACCACACATACCATGCAAAACAAACAAAAAAACAGTATTGCAATACACATATTTTACTACACTAAATTTTGTGATCTTATCTGTATATTTCACGAAGGATTTTTTGGCCCAGAAGAGTCTTGTGTGCATTGTGGAGGACAAAGGAGAATACCCTTCCCATAAATTACCCTGGATGGGGCTTTTAAAAACAAGACAACAGGCCCAAAATGGAGCTGCTTATGTTCAGCTCCACGTCACCAAACTGAGATTTAATTTACAGTTTCATCTCCGCCAGAACCAGAACCTTAAACCAGCCATTCAGGAATTGCCTGATCAGCACCAGTGAGGTCATCTGCGTGATAGACCCCTGCCATCTCCTCAAAGAAAGTAACCTTGTAATAACCGACCTGCTTTTTTGCCAGTATAACTTCCTTGTTTCTGCCCCCTTCTGCCTATGAAAGTCTTTCATTTTGTACAGCTCCTCAAAGCTCCTTTATAGCCACTAGATTGGATATTGCCTTATTCAAATGGGTTTTTGCTTCAATAAACTCTTAAAAATTTTTAATATGCCTTGGTTTGTTTTAACAGGCTGCCCCAGGCCTGGCTAGAGCCAGGGACAACAGACAGCTCCAGTGAGAAAGTGTTACTGTTTTGTGATGATGTGGTCATGTAATTCCTTGAGATGCAGGAGGCGGAGTTGGTTGGCAAGGAGACAGAAGGCCTCAGGTGGGAGATATTTGAAGGTTTAAGGTTATGAAAGGGTAAAATGCAGAGAGAACCCTGGGAAAGCCCAAGATGGCCTGGTTACTAAGGGGTGCGGAGCCGGCGGCTGAACAAAGCGTCCTCTAACAGACCTGGGATGAAGGGAGCCTCCCCGTAGAATTCCTAATCCAGGGAACTCTGTAGAGTCAGTGCGCAGCCACTCCGGAGAGACGGGTGTCAAGTGAGCCAAGAGAGGTGCTCAGGGCACAGATGGGAAGACAGAAAGCGAAGGAAAGAGATAAGGGAGAAGGAAGGAAAGGAGGAGAAGAAAGGGAGGGAGGGAGGTGATATGGTGAAGGCCTAAAAAGAAGGTCAAATTCCAAATTCTACTTCAGGTACAGAGCAAGGGCACTGAGTCCTCTCTCATCTGAAGTACCACCTGACACTTCAGATCCCTTTTTTCTACTTCAGTTTTCCTAAAACACTACATATTTCTCTTACTTCCCTTGTTTTCTTCCTCCCTGACCAGAATGTTCGCTCCATGAAGGTAGGGAATCGTATTTATTGCGTTCACTGTGCTATAGCATCTAAAGCGCTGGAAAAATGGCTCTCATTCCAGGCTGACTCTCCTGCCCTTGAGCTGATGATGAAGGTACAATCAATCAGGTGCAGGAGAGGTGAGCAGGAAACTTCCAGGAGCCTGGACTTGTGAGGAGGCTCCTCTCCCCGAAGGAGGCAGTGGTACGTGCTCCCACGGCAGCCTTGGCCAAACTCAGATGGAACACTGCTCCACGTGCTGTCATTCAGTCCCACAGCAACCCCATGAGGCAAGCACCGTTTTTTTTTTTTTTTTAAGTATGCTCCACGGGGCTTGAACTCATGACCCTGAGAGCAAGACCTGAGCTGAAGTCGGGAGTCAGACACTTAACCAACTGAGCCACCCAGGCGCCCCAAGGCAAAGCACCATTTTTAACTTTATATTTTATATCAAATAACCGGGAAGCAGGGAGCTAAAAAATCAGGTTGATCCACATGAAATTGTCATTTTAGTACGTTTTAGTAATTCTAGTAAAAATTACCAAATATCGGCATTACCATATGGTCTCACCCAAATGTATGCCCAAGAGAATACATTTCTTAAGCACCAAAATGCAGATGCAAATGCATGTCTGTCTGACTCCAGAGCCCAAGTTCAAGGGCAAAGCCATTCCTGGTAGAAGGACACCACAGGGAAACCATGTCAATGGATCCATTAGAATACTCCCACAGTGAGGCCTAGGAGAGAGAAGAGAGGATTGGAAATCGCCTGTGAGAGCTATAGCCATATGGTCTTCCCAAAATACCTCCATTTTAAAATGAAAGCTCCTTATTCAGCCTTAAAAAGGAATGAAATTCTGACACATGCTACAACAGGGATGAACCTTGAAGACATTATGCTAAGTAAAACAAGCTAGACATAAAAGGACAAACAGTGTATGATTCCACTTACATGAGGCACCCAGAGTAGTCGACTTCATACAGACAGAAAGTAGAACAGTAATTGCCAGGAGCTGGGAGCAACAGGGCGGTGGGGGGGCGGAGGGGCATAGGGAGTCAGTGTTTAATGCGGAGAGAGTCTCAGTTCAGGAAAGATAAAAATGTTCTGAAGATGGATGGTGGTGATGGTTGCCCAACAATGTGAATGTAGTTAATGCCACTGAATTGTTCACTTAAAAATGGTTAAAATGGGGCTGCCTGGCTGGCTCCAGCGGTGGAGCGGGCAACTCTTGATCTTGGGATTGTGGGTTTGGGCCCCACGTTGGGTGTAGAGATGACTTAAAAATAAAATCTTTTAAAAAAAATGGTCAAAATGTACACTTTGTGTTGTGTATATTTCATCACAGTGGAAAAGAAGAAGACAAAAGCTCTTGCTTCAGTTTGGATCTGCTCTGTTATAAGCATTGTTGGATACTTGGGTGCTGAAAGACCGAGACTATTTTGCAAGTCTCTACCTTGAGGACGGAAAGCGTACATGTGTATACAAATCTATTTGTGTGCACTATGTGCAAATACTACTACTAATAAAGACAACTAACATTTACTGAGCACCCACCTCTTGCCAGACTCTGATTAGATTCTGCACATGTATGAATGCATCCAAAGTTCACAGGAGCCCCACGAGGCAGGTATTTGATGATCTCCGTTTTGTTTCAAATGCTCTCTCCTATGGCAGTTGCCTTTTTTCCAACTATGTTGGGGATTTCCTGGAGAGCTCCAAGAACAAAAGACTAGAGTGAAAACTGATTAGAAGCAGAGGCTTGGAACAAGCCCTAATTCAGGTCCTCAATAAGTTTCTGTTAAGTGAATAACCACATGACTCAGGAAGAGTTCCTCAGGTTTCTGGTTATATTCCTTAATGTTTGTGTCACCCGAGCTTTAAATATGGGGAAGTGAAAGAAAAAAAAAACATCACGATGAAAATTTCTGCCAGAATGCATTCTGATATTTTTACAAAGTAGAAATGTAACTAACTATAGCCTACAAAAGCTGGCTATATTTAGAAATGGCCTTTTTTTTTTCTGTTTGTTTCACCAAAGTGCAGTATCATAGAAAAAGGTCTCAGTCTTTCAGATGAAGGAAATTTCATGCGATGGGTTTGTGTCATCTGGTTGTTGTTTCTGTGGGTGACGTTACCGCCCCCTGGCTACCCTCACGCCCAAGCTCCTTAGAAGCAGGACTCACTATAGTTTGACCGCGGATACATTTAGTTCCTTCTGACACGACTGGGACTGGGTATAGGGTAGTCAGCTAACAGTTCTCTCTAATTGTCGCACCTACTGCACAGAAACGGAGGCGGGGGGGGGGGGAGGGATGATTGAAGCTCCAGTCACAGTCCTCCTGGAAAAGGCGGGATGTCTGTCATCTCTTCAAGAGTGAAGCAGCGTATCTTGCACTTTCAAAGCCTGTTGTTTTGCGAGAAGTCTTAGGTGAAAACAATGAGACAAAAGCATGCTTTGTGAAAGACAATGACATCCATTCAAATGCCTCTCATTATACTCTCCTATTTTGCACAGCCTTGTATCCAGAATTATCCCATTCTATTAACTAGTCTGGTAGAGTCTCAAAAAAAAAAAAAAAAAAAACCTTTTTTTTTTTCCTTAAGTGTTGGGGGTGGCAAAAAAATTAAAGCAAAGAGGCATCTCTTTCAATTCATTCAGGCACAGAGTCACTAGTTAGAGAGATTGTTTCTAGTCAGAGTCCCCTTCGGCTTTTCAAGGGAGGAGCTCCGATCTTCCCAGAAACACACATTCCCAAGTGCACGCTTGAGGTTTATAATTGCTTCTCTACAAATGAAGTAGTCCCGCAATAGGGACAAAGGGAAATGTCCTTCTCTTTCTTTTCTTTTCTTTCCTTCTTTTTTTTTTTTGGCTTTTGGTTTCTTTGCACTTGTTGTATATGATTACATGATTTGTTGCAAAAATCCCGGAAACTGGGGAGGAAAACAGCTCCTTAGGTCTCTGGTCCACTCCCGTTCTGTCTCCTCCAGGACATTCCTTGGCGATTAATTCCGTCAGATCTTAAATACGGTGAAGGAAGTCATTCCCCCCCCCCTTCCCAAGGAGCTGAGCCCACAGTTTATGAGATTTTGTTGGTCAGGCCATTTAGACTTTTGGTCTGTGGTTCAAGCTTATTGCATTTCAAGTTCACAGGGCTCAGGGTGTGAAGGAAATGGATGGCAGGAAGGTGATCTCAGGGCAAAGATGACATAAGAGGAGAGAATGGTGGAGGAACTGGCCAATCTCTGAGCAGGGGTCCTGGGTCAGGGAGAGGAGAGTGGATGTTCCAAAGCTTCCTGGGTCAGGAATGGGGAGATCAGGGCCCTGGCTGCAACCTTTGGGATGCACCGGCCAGTGGGCATCCCTATTAGACCGAGGAGCTCTGCATGCAAGGCCCTTTAAAACTGCATTGGGAGAGGCACCTGGCCGACTCAGTTGGTAGAGCATGCAACCCTTGATCTCAGGGTTGTGAGTTCAAGCCCACATTGGACTCGATTTAAAAGATTAAAAAAATTGCATTGGCAGGATCAAACATAACCAATCAACCACCAGAAAACAGGACAGTCTACTGTGCTTCATGAGAAAAGGTCAAGGCTGAGGAGTGCACCTTGGTCCTATCCATCATGGGCAGTCATTTCCTCTTATAGTTGCATCTTTTCACTTAATCAGTTAAAGACTTCTATTTACCTATGCAATCACTGTGCCCCTGGTTTCACCAGCCTGCAAAAAACAAAAGAGGTCATACATACAATTAGGCCTAAATTACAAGAGCTTCAATCTCCCAGTGCTCCTAGCCATAACTCCAGGCTTTTCCGGAGAGCTGTCTCTCTTTCAGCACTACTCCAGAGCTCCTTACTAAATGTATCTACGGACTCATCTTCATCATCACCTTCTTGCAGGGGCTGCAGTCATAAGGACAAAGCCCTCTGTCTGTTTCCCTAATCACTGCCCCACTCTATCAGCCGGCCAGCATTCCACGGACATGAAGCCAGAAGCCCACGCTTGCTGGAGCTCCAGGCTGAAGACCTTAGCAGTCCAACTGTAAGGCTTGACCAAGCCACCTGTCTGCTGACCCTCATGCCTGGCTGTCACCACCAACACAAACACAGAGGTATCCGCCTTCACCTACCCCAGGGTAGACCCTTTGACAATTTGCCCAGGCTACTGAGGTTCTTGGCGGCAAGAGGGTAGATGCTCCTTCCTGTCATTCTCAAAAGATGACCCACAGCAATGCGGGTTGGCCCCAGATATCACAGTATTTTGACGAATATCACAGCTCTTTCAATAGCCATGTTTGCAGCCATTCTCCTCAAAGCTCTCTCACGGTGACAGGAGGTTGCCTCAGCAGGGTTGCTAGTATCCTTCCCCAGCTCAGCACTGTGAGCTTGGAGACACCGACCCTCATACCGAGTCCAGCTCACCTCTTCCCTATGGTGAGCTTCTTCCCAGAGGCCCTATTATCCCCTTCCTCAGACTTTGGTCTGGGACACCTCAGACTATTGGTCATGGCTTTATGACTTCACTTCTCTTCTGTGGAGCCAAGGAATAGGCCCCTCTATCCCTGTGTAAATTTATGGAAGGACAGGGCTACATAAAACCTCAAATATAAATGACTATGTTGAGGGAGAGATAATGCTTTTAGCATCTGAACCCCAGACGCTGAGTTAGGTCATATTATCCTGGAATGAAAACAGACTGAATCAGATTCTCTTTGCATCCACTCAGACTATGGTTATCAAATGTCTACATCATTCATTTGTCCACTCATTTATCCAACATTTATCAGACACCTGCTATGTGCCCTCACACTGCAGTAGGCTTTGGAAACCCAAAGATGAATAAAACAAGGTACAGGGAAAAGACAGGTGAGAAAAGACAGATAAATAAGTTACTGACAATATAATGTTGTGATATTGTCTGTGATAAAGCTATTCCATTCATTTTTTTTTTTTTAAGATTTATTTATTTGTTTTGAGAGAGGGAGAAAGAGCACAAGTCGGGAGGAGCAGAGGGAGAGAGCCTTAAGCAGACTCTGTACTGAGTGCAGAGCCCTACGTGGGGCTCAATCTCAGGACACTGCTGAGATCATGACCAGACCTGAAACCAAGAGTTGGAGGCTTAACCGACTGTGCCACCCAGGTACCTCAGGCTATTCCATTCTGTGAAGAGCAGAAAAGCAAATATTCCTTCGGTCTGGCAGAATCAGGGATCTCGGAGTCCACTCCTTCGAGTAGAAGATACTTAGGCTGGGTGTTGAAGGATGAATAGGAGTACATTAGGAAGGGAAGTGTAAGGAATTCCAGAGGGAGTCGACAATGCACATTGGCCCAGAGGCATGGGATTGCATTGCTTACTTGGGGAACTACTGGAATTAGGTGTGGTTCAGGTACATGGGCAAAAAAGAGACTGGAATAGCAGAAAATGAAGCTGGTTACATTGGAGAAGCTTACAAAGGGCTTAGTACGCCCTTTTAAAAACCTATAATTCTGTTCACTTCAGAAAACATTCATGAAGCACTCACTAGGTATCTGGCATTCTTTTGAGCACCTATCCTTCAGGAGGTTAAATCACGTGGGGAGACCACCTCATAGGGACCCTATGACACTAGGACAGGGACAAACATAGGGTGCTCTGGGGCACACAGATTGGAGGGAGAAGAGGTGGGGCGTGTCTGGGATAGGCTTCCTGGAAGCTTTACTGCTGAATTAATCTTTTTTTTTTTCTCTCTTAAAGTAATCTCTATGGCCAATGTGGGGCTCAATCTCATGACCCAGAGATCAAGAGTTGCATGCTCCACCGACTGAGCCAGCCAGGCACCCCCACTGCTGAATTAATCTTGAAGGATGAGTGGGTATAACCTAGCAAAGAAAAGGGATGAAAAATTTTCCAGGCAGATGGAATAAACACAGCAAGCAAAGGCAAAGGGACACCAAATAGCATCATTTGTTGTTTTTATTTATTTTTGAGGAAGAGATGATAGGAAGCAGCTCAGTGCTACTGAAATATGAAGTGAGAGGCTAGAACAGGCAGGAAGTGAGGATGGGGAGATAAGGAAGAGCTAGGACACCAAGGGCCTGCTATGCCAGGCTAAGACATTTCAACTTTGTCTCGTAGGAAATAGGGAGCTATGGAAAAGTCTAGTGCAGGGGAATGATATGACCAATTTTGCATTTCAGGTCGCTCCAGTGCCAGTGCAGGTCAGGACAAATCTGGAGGCAAGGAGACAAAGCTATTGAAATAGGCTCTGTCTATTGCCCCAGGCAAGAGATGCTGGAGCCCAGAAGGAAGGGAACAAAGGGGGAGGTGACTTGGTTATTTGCATAGATACCTTCTATTGAGCTAACTTCTGACACTATTATACTAAATGTGACACTTTAGGTTCCTATGTTGTTAGAGCTTATCCCCTAGACAGAAAGAAAATCACTCCTTTAAGAATCAGTCTAGACCCATGGTCATAGCAGCATTATTCACAATAACCAAACATAGGAATTACCTAAGTGCCCATCAACAGATGAATGGATAAAAAAAAGTGGTTTATACCCACAAATGGAATATTAGACAGCCTTAAAAAGTTAGGAATTTCTGACACATGCTACAACAGGGATGAACCTAGAAGACATTATGCTAAGCAAATAAACCAGACCTAAAAGGACAAACTGTGTATGATTCTGCTTATTTAAGGTACTTAGAGTAGTCAACTTCATAAAAACACAAAGGAAATTGGTGGCTGCCAGGGACTGGGGGAGAGGAGCGAATGAGAAGTTAACTTTCTAATGGGTACAGAGTTTCAAATGGGGAAGATGAAAATTTAATGGAGATGGATGGTGGTAATGGTTGCATAACAATGTGAACTTTCTTAATGCCCCTGCCACTGTATACTTAAAATGGTTAAAATAGTAAATTCTATGTTTTGTATACTTTACCACAATTTTGAAAAAGAACACTGATAGACGATAAGGCTGTGCAATATTTATGGTAGGTATCGATGTTTTCCAAATAAAGAATTAAGAGGTAGAGCTGTAGGAACTAGATTCGTAGACATGAAGAAATGTAAGCAGGAGAATGATCTATAATTGAGTAGTCCAATTCATGGCAAAATCTTTTTGAAACCAAGACTGATCTTTGAGGTATACCTTGAATTGTAAGATTTACTGACTGTAAACTGTAAACCTTGCACCAATTTAAAAAAAAAAAAGTCTAGACCAGCCTACCACCTGTTTTGATAAATAAAGTTTTATTGGGACTGCTTCACACCCACTGGTGTTATGTTTTGCCTGCAGCTTCTTCTGCTTTACCTCAGCAGAACTGAGTTCTTACCACAGAAACCGTCCGACCTACAAAGCCAAAAATGTTTATAGAAAAAGTTTGCTGAGCCCTGTTCTAAATTTTTGAATAGGGAGTGTCTATTAGATAACAGCATGTATCGGTGTTAAATTCGTGGTTATTGGTGAGAATGTTCTTGTTCTTAGGACAGGAGTGCTGAAGATTTATGGGGGAATGTTCAAATGGTGGGTGATAGATAGACTGACAGACTGAATGTGGCAAAAAGTAACACTTAGTGAGTCTTGCTGAAAGGTAGAAAGGTGTTCATTGTATTATTCTTGCAACTCTTCTAAAGTTTGACATTTGTCAAAATAAAAATGGAAGAAAACAAAAAAAGAACAAATGTGCCCTTAGCACTCAGTTCCTTCCAGTTCTCTGCAGTTTCTTGGACACTGGTTATTTTCTGACTTTACATGATTGCCAATTAGAACAAAGTGTCCACATCAGGGATAAGATCATGCCCTCCCTGAACTGCAAAGGGGGTATGCCAAGCAGTTACAACGCATTAGTTCCTGATTCTTTTTGGTGTTAATTTTTCTCCCTTTGGATAATTGTATTTTGGACTCTCCACATGCTGCGCAGGCAATGCCAGCAAATCCTCTTATGGATGAAGCTGTAAAAATAGCAAATATGCAGCCAATTTCTCTACTCGTATGTCTATAGTCACACAGAAATGGAATAATTCTCCCCATGTTCTACTTGCTACTTTGAGTCTCTTCTTACCCAATTTTGGACCTGATTTCTCTGCTGTTTTTTGCTTTAAGATCTAAGAGTTGACCCCATAGCTCACAAGTTAATTAGGAATATACCACATGTACCCAGAAAGAAATACTTGAAAACAATTATCAAGGAACATGGAGTTTCATACTCTGCCTCAACAATTCCACACCTTGAAATACGTCTTAAAGAAATCTTCAACACACGTTACAAACTGACATGCACAGGATGTGTTTCTTTGCAGCTGGTGGTGGTGGGGAATGGAAGATAATCTGAAAATCAGTGGGAGACCGACTATATAAAATGTGATAAATGCCCACCATGGAGTGCTTTGCATCCTTAAGAAGCACTCAGTAGATATGTGCATAGCAAAAAACAGTGCTTGGTGAAACAAATGTGAGAAACAGTGATAGATAGTAATATAATGGCATTTATGGAAATTAGAAGTACATTCACACAAGACACTAGCACACATTTTACAAGAACATTTAAAGCTAAGTAATACACATTAAATACTTTAGAATGGTTGCTAGTGGAAAAGGGGACCGGGATGGAAGGGAATATGTGATTAAATTAAACATCTTTACATTCTAAAAAGAGAGAAGGACCTTGCAGCACCAATGACGATGTTCAAGGAAAAGATAAAATAAAACAAGGACCAAGTAGCAATAATAAATATATATGTAATGAGGGCATGAAGCCAAGAAGTAATCAGAGGGAGTGGTTTATCAGGAAATTCCTGGAAAAGGTGATTTTTAGGTACAGTGATTCATCCCTCACCCAATACCACCCCCACCCCCCGTAAGATTTCTATTAATCCCGCAAAATAGCTAGCACCATCACATAAACTAATAATACTTAATGATAACACTAAGTATATTTTGAACATTCAAAATACAGTGCCAAAATACAATCCTAAATAATTTAGATGAATTATGTAAGTTAACCTCCACAAAACTCTTACGAGATAAGGATGATTATTATCCTATTTCACAGACGAAGAAACTGAGACTTAGATCAATTAATCTGTCCCCGGTTACATAACTAGAATGTGGCAAAACAAGAGTGATAACACTTCCTGTTGGACTCCACAGGCTGTGCTGTTAGCATCTTTTCTGGAGATGATACATGGCAGACACTCAAAAAATGCCATGACACATGACAAACACACACCAAAAAATGCTCGCTTAGGGCCAAACCAAGGAAGGCACTACTCCTTTTAGAGTTTCTTTTCCAATTTGGAGCCACACAAGTGGTAGCCGAAAAAATGCCTGTTCATTGACACGCTTGTTACAACAGGTATCCCCAGTCTTGGTTGTGTCTTGGTTTACCCATTTATTTAACAAATTTTGATTTCATTGAGAATCCACAGAGTGCCAGGCACTGTCCTAAGTGTTGAGGATACAGCAATGGACAGCACAGGCAAGGTTCCTGCTTTCATGGAGTTACACGGTGGAGGAGGGACACTGAAAACTGGCATGAAAATGAACAAGAAAAGTTTCTGAAAACTGCTCAGAAATGAAAAGTTACCGATAAAGTCCGATGAAGAGAATAAAGCAGGTCTGTGTGCTGGAACATGACTTGGGGCTGTTTAAATTGGCTGGTCAAGGGAGCCTGAGTGGCTCAGTCGTTAAGCGTCTGCCTTCGGCTCAGGTCATGATCCCAGGGTCCTGGGATGGAGCCCCGCATCGGGCTCCCTGCTCAGCGGGAAGCCTGCTTCTCCCTCTCCCACTCCCCCTGCTTGTGTTCACTCTCTCGCTGTCTCTCTCTGTCAAATAAAAAATTAAATCTTTAAAAATAAATAAATAAATAATAATAAATTGGCTGGTCAGTGACAAACTCCCTGAGGAGGTGATGTTCAAGCAGAGATTTGAATGACAATGATCAGCCATGAGACACTGAGGAAAAAAGCGTATGAGGTGAGCTATGAGACAATGCCAAGTCTTCAGGCAGGAAGCAGTCTGGCATGTTCGAGGAACAGAGAGAAGGTGGTGTGGTGAAGCGTGGAAAAGGAGAAGGGGAAGCGGCAAAGATAGCACTGAAGAGAAAGGCAGAGCATAGCTCCTGATGGACTTTGTAGGTTAGAGTAAGGAGATGTGATTTCATTCCAATCGTGATGAGAAGTTATTGAAGAGTTTTGGCAAGGGGTATTATCATGTGACTTTATTTTTCCCTCCTCTTTTTTAAAGATTGTATTTATTTGAGAGAGAGAGAGAGAGAAGAGAGCACAAGCAGAGGGAGCAGCAGAGGAAGAGGGAGGGCTGGATCCCAGGACCCAGGACCATGACCCAAGCCAAAGGCAGACACTTAACCGACTGAGCCATCCAGGCACCCCTGACTTTAATTTCCATAAGACCACTTGGTTCTGGGTGGAGAACAGACTATCAGGGCAAGAGTGGGGACTTGTTAAGAAGCCCAAGCAGGCTTCTGTTCTGGCTATGAAAGAGTCACTGGTATTGTACTTATCTTCCTACCATAAACAGCTATAAACTCCAAACAAACATATACACGAACTCTTTTCAAGCACTGGACAGCATCCAATGCAGACATGCACACAAGGTGCATCTGACATTCACTGTGTTTTTCTCCCTAAAAGCAGTTTCAAACTGGCACACAAAAATAGAGCTCAAGTAGCAAATGGTGGTGGTCTCATTGGGAAAAGAAAACAAAGACGGACATTTGAGGCTGCTAAAATGGCCAGAATTTGAGAGGTAGAGTACTGGAAAGGACAAGACTTCCCACACATAAAAATAGCCTTCAAAATTTGGGTAACAATCTCTCATGTTCTCAGTTACTCTTGTGATAGTTAATTTTATGTGTCAACTCGACTGAGACACAGTACCCAGATATTTGGTCAAACACCAGTGTAGATATAGTTTTGAAGATTTGGGGGCAGCGGTGATGAGATACACTGGTATTCAGACTTGGGGTAAAGCAGATTACTCTCCGTAATGTGGGTAGGCCTCAGTCAATCAGTTGAAGGGCTTACGAGAAAACAGGCCAAGATCCCCTATAGAAAAGAGGATTCTGCCTTCAGACTAGCTTCAGACTCGAATTTCAGCATCAACTCCTCCCTGTGTCTCCAGCCTCCTGGCCTGCTCTGTAGAGTTTGGACTTGCCAGTCCCCAGTTACATGAGCCAATTCATTAAAATCTCTCTCTCTCCCTGCCCCCCCCTACACACACACAAACACACACACACACACATTCTATTGGTTCTGTTTCCCTGGAGAACACTGACTAATACTCCTCTCAAGCTGTTCATGAATAAGGTAGTAGGTATGTAGTAAGTCTAGAGAGCAACTGGTTCTGTTGGAGCAGAGAGATGGAAGGAAGTATTAAAGATTTTTTTAGGTAAAGAATGGAAATAAAAGATTATTCAAATGATTGAACCATATGGAAACTGTAGGAAGTTTTAGGGAAACTAATCCATAAAGTTCAAAGAAAATGAAGCAAATGGAAAACTGAGGAATTATTAACAGGATGTTAACTTCCTAATAAAAGCATGCAACTTTCTGAACAATGGTTGCATAGTCATAAAATGGAAACACGATGGATTTAACTAACAGTTGTAATTCAAACATGGAGGGTAAAGGGGATGTATGAAAGCTAAAACTGTCATCTACATAGTAAATCAAAAGATAATTAGGAGTATCAAGAGATAACTATTATGTATTAGTTAAGGGAAATACATAGGTACATATCAAAAGAAATAGCTCAAAGTATTTAATACAGTTGCCTCTGTAGAGTGAGATGAGTCTGTATAGGGTATGGGGCAGCATTTTGTTATAACCGCTTAGTCTTATTTGACTTTTTAAACTATACACATGTATTACTTTGTTAAAACAAAACAAAATGCACAGCAAAGCTAGTATTCAGCAAACCATGAAGGATGTTGAAAGGCAGAGAGCGATACAACAAATGAGTCACAGCCTTGAAGGCATCGTAGAAACTCCCTCTTCCTCCTACTTTTATGTCCCAAAATTTCAGAGGATTTATTGTTCATCCAATAGGTAATAAAAAGCTTTGAGACCAATAGTCCTAATTTTTTAAAAAGATTTATTTACTTATTTGAGAGAGAGAAGGAGAGCGCTGGTGGGTGGAGGGGCAAAGGGAGAGGGAGAGAGAGAATCTCCAGCAGACTCCCCACTGAGCACAGAGCCTGATAGTCTCATGACCCTGAGACCATGACCTGAGCCTAAATCAAGAGTCGACACTTAACCAACTGAGCCACTCGGGCGCCCCCCAATAGTCCTAATTTTAAAAGAAGGTTGGAAAATGTGTAAAGTCAAAAAGTATGTTTCTTTGCTATTTGGATATTTATCAAAAAAAGAAAGTAGTGTGTTCACAAGAACCCACACTTAAAGAATTCTCGATTAGTTCAAATCCCTAACTACCAACAGAATTAAATTCAATGATGACAGATGAAGATTAGCAAACATAGGTAGGAAGAAATGATACCCATGTAAAATACAGAAATGACTGTCTTAAGAATGACTGGTGGACATCTTGGATAACTTTGTAAATGAAAAAAAATTGACTAAAATAAAAATTCAACTTTTTAAACCTTTTTAAAAGAAGCATGTACAAAGAACACAAGATGATGGAGGAAATTGCCCATGGCTTATGTGACAATTATGTGAAGCTCAATAGGCCTGGTATGCATCAGATTCTGACACACATGCATCGCTTGCCCTGAACAGTTGTCTTAGCCAACACCAGGGGAATAGCTATAAATTTTCCCATTTTTATTGCTAATATTTACGACTATTCTCCTAATTCTTCTGTCCCCAACCTCCCTGCCATTATTTCCTCCAGTAATATCTAATTACAGCACTTGATTTAAGGAGATGCTGGTAAATTTGAGGAAAGATGACAAGATTCTAACAGTTTGGTAAATAATTCCTAAGAGAAAAACTAAGAGAGTTTGATCTATTAAGTCAGAAGTAAGATAACAAAGATTTTTTTTCTTCAGTTTTTATCTGGACCAACAAAAGAACATAGCTACATGATCAGTGGACGTAAAACTAGAAGTCACTAATTTTCAATGAATTAATTTTTGCTGATTTGCCCATGTACTAATTTCCCAGGCTGGGTTCCCAAGACTTCCTAATAAATTAGTCCTAATGAAATCAAACAAATTCTGAAAGGAACCAGCGTTCTCTCTCCTCGGATTATCCCTAGGTCTCTAAAGACAGTTGACAGAGCAAAATAATAAAGTTACTTTAAAGATTTAATCTGTACTAACTGGCTCAAATATTATTAGTTTTCAAATATTACATTTCCCTGAACAAATAATGTGTACTTTCTTGCCAGTGACCTGGTATTAACTCCATCTTCAAACTTAGCTATGCAGGCATGACCTTGAACTAGAAAGGCAACGTTCATATTTTCCCCAACTTCACTTTTATAAAACTCCTCAATTTTCTTCGGTAGTACTTAAAAAATCCAGACTCTGTCTCTAAGTAGTGAAAGAGTAGAGTATTTTAGTTTCCTAGAAACTGAAATTTAAAGTTTTATATATTGCAGGCACCGTTCATTAAACTATGTACGAATTTCAGAACTTTAATTAGACATAAGTATTTATCAAAGAAATTGGAGGAAGGTAAGGAACAGGAAGAAGAAACAAATAGGCAAAAGTATATGACCACTTGAATTAGGATCGTAGCAGTGGAAATGAAAATGGAAAGCCTTCAGTGTATGTCTTGGAAGTAAATGAGTAATAATGGGTAGGGTAGGAGACAGCAACTGAGGAGGCGGGATGGTTCTTTAAGTTTTTAGCTCAAACGACATGAGATGACGTTTACTGGGATATGTGGGCTAGGGTCAGGTATGAGGATGTGACCTTTCCTTTTTTTTTAAGATTTTATTTATTTATTTGAGAGAGAGAGAGCACGTGCGCACAAGCATGAGGTGGGGTTGGGGGTCCATGGGACAGGCAGCGGGAGAAGCAGGCTCCCCGCTGCGCAGGGAGCCTGACGCGGGGCTGGATCCCAGGACCCCGGGATCGTGACCTGAGCCGAAGGCAGCCATTTAGCGGCGGAGCCACCCAGGCGCCCAGGATGGGACTATTCTAATTTCATGGGCATTTTAATTTTGAGCTGCCTGGTGGAATTCCTAATGAAGATGGCAGGTAGGGTGTTAGATTCGTGACTTTGAAGCTTCTGGGCAAGGTCAGGGTACAGGTGCAGACTGGGAATCATGGGCACATAGATAGTATTTAAAGTCTGAGGGCCCAGTGAAAACACCTTGGGACAGAGAGTAAATATAGTTAGCCTGAAGACCGAACACTCAGACCTGTCACAGCTTAGGGGTTTTACCAAGAAGAGACAGCAAATGAAACTAAAAAGGTGTGAACAGAGAGGAGGAACACCCAGACTATAAGGGTGCCACAGAAACCGAGAAAAGAAACTAACATAAGCTGCTAAAATATGGTGTAAATGAGAAAAGAAAATGATCTGCTGTTTGGCTATGTGAAGGTCAGGAGGCTGTGGGTGACCTTGCCAAGAACCTTGACATGAGTCCTTGGATCAGTGGGGACAGAAGTTCGAATGGACAGTGAGGAAGTGAAAATTGTGTCTGAAGTCTAATCTTTCAAGAAGTTTTGCTGGGAGAGGAAGCCCAGAAGTGGTATGGCAGTGAGAGGGGAATGGGAGCCCAAGAAGTCGGCTCTGTTGAGGCTGTCAGTTTTACTTTTCAGTGTGGAAACTTTCTTACTTAACATATGCAAAACCAGAGGATAAAATTATGTCCCTTCATGAATTCACCACTCAACACTGAAAGTATCCTTTTTTTGCTTGTTTTTTATGGCTTATTTCTTCTATTGCCCCATTTTTAATTTTTTTAAGGCTAAGATGTAATTTACGTTTAGTAAAATTCACCCTTTTGGATATACAGTTCTGAGTTTGTATAAATGCGTACGTCCGTATAACCACTACCGAAATCAAGATACAGCATGGTTCTACCATCCCCACATCGTCCCTCCTCTGCTTCTTCCACACACAGTCCCTGGCAACCTGATCTGTTTCCTGTCACTATAGTTTGCCTTTCCAGAGTGTCATATAAACGGAACCCTACAGAATTCAGCTCTTGCCTGGTTTCTTTCACCAAACACAATACATGTAAAATTTATCTATGTTGCTGCATATATCAGCAGACTGTTCTATTTTATTGCTGAATAGTATTCCACTGTATGGATGTACCACAGTTTGCTTACCCACTCAACAGTTGAAGGACTTTTGGTTTATCGCTAGTTTTTGACTATGATGAATAAGCCTCTATAAATATTCATGTACAGGTTTTGGAGTGAACATAAATTTTCATTTCTCTGGTCAGTATGTAATAGTAGGATTTCTGGGCCTATGGTAAGTATATTTTTAAATTTATAAGAACCTGCCAAACTATTTTCCAAAGTGGTTTATAATTTTATAATCCCAACAGTCATGAATGAGAATTCTGATGCTCAGCAGTCTCTCCAGCTGTTGGTGATGTCATGAAAAAATAATTTTGCCCATTTTAATACATATGCTTGTAGTGGTATCACATTGTGATTTAATGTGCGTTTCTCTAATACCTAATGATGTTGAGCAACTTTCAAGAGCTTTTTTTTTTTGGCTTGGTGAGGCATCTGTTCAAATCTTTAACTCATCACTTGTTTTGTTGATTGCTTCCTTATTATCAAGTTCCAAAACTTTTTTAAAAAAGATTTTATTTATTTATTTGAGAGAGAGACAGAGAACACACTTGGGGTGGGGAGGGAAAAGCAGACTCCCTGCTGAGCGGGAAGTCCGATGCAGGGCTCGATGCCAGGATCCAGAGATCATGACCTGAGCTGAAGGCAGACACTCAACTGAGCCACCCAGGTGCCCTCTGAGATTTTTTAAAACTATATTCTGGATACAAGTCCTCTGAAAGATATATGTTTTGCAAATAATTTCTCCTGATATGTGGCTTATCTTTTCATTCTCTTAACAGTGTCTTTCACAGAGAAGAAGTTTTCAATTTTGGCAAAATCCAATTTATCGATATTTTCTTTCACAAATCATGCTTTTGGTGTCATATCAAAAAATAGTTGCCAAAACTAAGGTCACAAAGATTTCTTTCTATGTATTCTAGATCTGTACTTTTTAGGTATTAAATTTATATCTATGATCCATTTTCACTTAATCTTTGCATAATGTATGTAGTACGGGTCATGGTTTTTGTTCCTGTTTTTTGTTTTTGCGTATGATGTTCAATTGTTCCAGCAGCATTTGTTGAAAAGTTTATCCTTTCTCCCTTAAATTTCCTTTGCACCTTTGTAAAAAAAAATCAATTGACCATATATGTGTGTGTCTGTTTCTGGTCCCCCTGTACTGTTCCATTATCTATCTATCTACCCTTCAACCAGTTTGACACTCTCTTAATGACTGCAGCTTTATATCGAGTTTGGAAATAAGAAAGTATGGATACTCTGTTCTTTTTTAAAAAATTGTTTTAGCAGCTCTCTAGTTCCCTGGTCTTTCCATATGGATTTTAGAATGAGCTTGTTAATTAAAAAAAGAAAAAGCCTACAGATTTTGATGGGCATTGAATTGAATCTCTAGCAGCCCTATGACCTACACTTGAGGACTGTTCCTGAGTCATAAGGATGGTGACCCAATGGACCAGAGCTTTTCTGGGATGCTTTGGAGATAGTGGCACGTCCTGAAGGATGCCAGGTCACTAGAAGGCATGAGGGACCTGAGGGTTTTGGTAGCTGAGTTCACAGATGAAAGGCAATGTTCTTGGTAGAAAATTGTACTATGGTTGCTTTCATTCTACTGTCCAGCGTGGCCCTGAATCACGATTTGGAAAAGGGAATTATTTATATCAATCCTGGATGGGAAGACAGTGCTGAGAGGGAACAAAGTAGATAAATTGCCCGAAAGGATGAAGACATGGGAAAACGAAGAATTCAGGAATGAAGTAAATAGAAATACCTGGAGGAACTTAAATAGGGGGGAAAAAAGCCAAGAGAAAATAGATGAAACCATTGAAACCAACTGGGTTTGACAAAGAGAAAGTGCAGTAAAGGGAGTAGGAAAAGAAAAAAAAATACAATGTGCTATATGTTTTTTATTGCTCTGCTTTATATGAAGATTTTCTACCAAAATATTCAATACACACAGTCATGAATTACATGCTGTATATAGAAATAAATAAAAAAAACACACAGCCTTCAAATAAATGGTCACTGTATTTCACTTATAGTCAACAATGTTCCATGATAGAGACAACTGGAATATTGTATTTAAACACCCTTTGAATGCAAGAAACAACAAATGTTCTTTGACATATATGGAAGAGATACTAGTGTATTACTCATATGAGTAGATGATTTTAACTTTCCGCTTTGTTTTTGTTCTGGGACATTAGTATTGTCCTTAATGTACTCTTGCATGTCGTTAGGGAAATACAAGTTGTTTGAGAATTGATTATGAGAAATTAGAGGGAGTGGGTTATATGGAGTGGTGCCTATTTTTAGCGTCTCAACCCTGAAACTACACATCTGATATTTCAAAATGAATATCAAATACAATTCTCTTGGATGCTTGCCTCAGCTGCTGTCTCACATGTGATCATTTTGGCCACAGCTCTGCTCCCAGCATGTCTTTACATGACAGTTTTTTTCTCCTTGTTTCCAAGCATCACCTACTTCCCCAGTCTCACTAGACCCCTCTAGGCATATTGTGGTCTGGCCCTTACCTCACGGCCCTATAATTATGTTGTGTGAGGAAGCAGGATGGAAAGGATGGCAATTGTAGACACGTCTGCCAGCAGATGAGTGAAAATGTGCCTTCACTTGCCTTATGCACTGGGAATATCGCTGATGGAAAATAAATAAACATAGAGTTTTACACACACACACAAACACACACATGACCTCTGTCATGCTATAAGGGCAGCCAGACCCATGTGATCTGTGACATAGGTGTCAGCTCCCCCACTTTCTAGTGCCTGAAGGCAGATTTAAGTTCAGTACTCAAATGCAACCAGAAGTCATCGCTCTGAACGCTCTGAAATCTAAGTGAAATGCACCTATTTTCCTCCTGTCTCCATTTATCAAGATTATCTGGAAATTTCCAACTGTTTCTATTTATATATCTTTGTCCTGTACTTTATCATTTTGTGAAGTTTCTCTAATCACCAGGCAACAGCTCCACATATTGCTGTAGCTTGAACAGTCCCTTCTAGCAAGATGATGTTGTCACATTAATGATCCTATGACCTTTAGGAGTAAGGAATATATAATTATCAACTGTTTCCCTTAGAAACATTGTTCCCTTCCACCATAAAGAAAAATCTAACATTCACATATCGAGTGGAAAGTAATGGAAACCACATTCTAAACTTAGAGAAAAACTGCCCTGCATTTGTGGCTATAATGTCTGAAGTTATCCATTAAATTTATCCTTAAAGCCCTCTGTGACTGCAGGAGACTAGCCCGCATGCTTTCTGAAAACAAATTGGTGTAATTTCCAGTAAATATGGTAGATTTAGCTGACAAGTTCAGGCCACCTTCCCGCGAAGAATCCCTAATAGTGCTGGATGAACTATAGCAAAAATGATTTATTCAATGTATAGTTGAGTTCAAACTAAAGAAATACCATTTCCAGGGGCTAAAAAAGAAGCACTCACCCAAAACTACAGTGACAAGAACTGAAGTGTAGAGGACCGTGTAGCCAACAGACCCAAGCATGGGCCTTCAAGGCTCGAGGCTAATGTTTTATTTTTTTAAGATTTTATTTATTTATTTATTTGACAGAGAGAGAGGCGAGAGAGAGCACAAGAAAGGGAAACAGCAGAGGAAGAGGGAGAGAGAGAAGCAGGCTTCCCACTGAGCAGGGAGCCCGATGTGGGACTCGATCCCAGGACCCTGAGATAATGACCTGAGCCAAAGGCAGACACTTAACCAACTGAGCCACCCAGGTGCCCCTCGAGATTAATGTTTTAGTATCTTTACAGGAACACAAGAGTCAATCCTCAGACCACCAAGAGGCAAGATGCGGGAACAGAGCACCACTTTTCTACAAGTCACGTGTGCAGTAGGACCCTGGTCAGCTCCATCCGCACATCTGAAGAAGCATCTCCCTGGTGCTAGGTGAAGAGAATCACCCGTGAATAGTCAGAAACCTAAGCCATTGGCTGTGGTATCTGAATCTGCAATACCGGCATGGCATAAGAATTGGCAAAAACTGGTCCAGGACAGACAAGAATCTTGACATGAAGACAGTGCAGCTCAGATGAGGTTTCCACAGAAAAGAACCAGAGAGTGGCTTGTCCACAGTAAAATATTATACCCACAGAAGGAAAAAAAACAGTGCCATAAGGAAGAGTCAGGCCATGCAGAACCAGGAACCTAAGGTAATAGAACAATGTGGAAAGGCCTATATGAGAAATATGATTAAAATAGTCGAATGAGTCTGTGGGTGGTGTAGAAAGCAAGCAGCATTCACCTGTGATGAACTACGAGGGGACGGACATGGCTGGAGAAGAAGCACCAGCTGGAGTGACATCCAGACATCTGAGGAATATGCAAGACGTACTTACAAGGACCGTGGCGAAGTACCATTGATTCACTGAAGAGAGAAAAAACAGGCTCATATTTATTAATCAACAACTTAGGGCAAAATGTAAGGGTAGGGGATCTCCTTAACAGAGACTCTTATTCCCTGCAGCCAGAGGGCAAATGCAATCGGAAAAAGGGCACAGGGCTTACGAGTGGCAGAACTTCAGAGAAGGCTGAACTCTCAGCCTAGCCCGGTCTCCTCTGCCACGCTCAGGGCCCTGACGGGGAATGAGAGGGATCCTGAGAATCGGGATGAGATATCTGGGTAGGTTCTGTTGGAAACCTTAAAGCTCTAAGTTCTCCTGAACGCTTTGGAATCACAGAAATATAGATGCCCCCTCCTTCTGCTTTCTTAAAAACTATGCAGTCCTCAAATAAAGCAGGAGCCTTACAAGACAATGCTTGCCCTCCAGGATCCTCTCCCACCTCTTTTCTTGGCTATTGCATCTGCAGTTAGGATTAAATCTCAGCATAACCAAACTGGGGACAAGGGCTTGCTAAGGGAGGAGAGAGTTGATGAGCCAATGCTGCTGCAGGACTGGTTAACAAGAATGGCAGGAACAGGCGAGTATGCAAGGAGAGGACCCTCAGGGTGCAGGATCAAGATGGATGAAACATAAATATGGGAGAGTTTATCGACACAGGGACATTCTGGGGCACCTGGGTGGCTCAGGTTGGCTGGGTATCTGCCTTCAGCTCAGGTCATGATCCCAGGGTCCTGGGATTGAATCCTGCATCGGGCTCCCGGCTCAGTGGGGAGCCTATTTTTCCTTCTGCCTATGCACTCTCTCTCTCTCTCTGTGTGTGTGTCAAATAAATAAATAAAACCTTTAAGAGAAGACATAGGGACATTCTTCCATGACACATAATTTAACACCCTACTAAGGGCCCCAAGTGACAGTTCTAGCACTCTGCTTAGATGCCTCTGAAATCTTAGAAAGAGTGATGACACACATTAAATGAGCTGGATATGCAAGTACTCCAGTGGTAAACTGTGGAGAAAGGGGTCAAAAGTCTCAGAGAAGTAGGCATGTTAGAATGGGTCTGACTCCAGCAGCTGACCTTGTGTGATCAGTGCAACCTGCAGAACACTCCATTCACCAAGATGAAAAAGAGCATACCGGTGAGGGGAGGCCAGCATCATTGAGAAACTCAAGATGGGACTGCCCTCTGCACACAGAATGGACACAGAAGATGCCACTTCACATCTTGGTCCCCTGGTAGCAATGGAAGTAACAGGATCCCAGAATAGCAGAGGCCAAATGGCAACGTTTACCCGTCAAAAGCAAGATGGGCAAAATTTCCCTAACAAGTAGCAGGAATGGAATCACAGCCATGGAGCCTGATCCTTGGGATCTATGAAGATGGCCCATAGAACATGATGTTCCCAGGGACAATATAGATGGGCAACCAAGGGCATATTCAAAAGAGATCAAGAATAGATAAGTAGAAGACTAGGGTCAGCCAGACCAGTGAAGAAACATGATCCCTTTCCCAGTGCCCAGACCAGAACCAGTTCTATGACCCAGGGCCCACTGAATAAAGAAGAGCCAGGTTCCCATAAGGAAGGGCCTTACCCCACCATGGAAACTCTAGAGATTCCTCTGTCTTCTGCCGCAGTACCTATGTCCACCTGAGAGGGTAAACATATAGTAGAGAAAGGGGAATACTCAAAGGACCATTGTGGCCCTCTGGTTAGAGTAGAAGCAAATAGGGGTCAGGTAATAAATGGGGTCCTGGCGCAGGGCCATTTCACAGTGTGTTGAATAGATGCAGAGAAATATCTAGTCGTCATTTCCTTGGTTCCCAAATATATATTTAGAATGGACTTCCTTAGGAGTGGGCAGAAATCTCACATTCGTTTTTTGATGTTGAAATTAAGTGTTGTTGGGGTATAAAAAGCCAAGTAGAAGCCCTGAAACTGTCCCTTGGCCACGATGGTAAATCAAAACAATATCAGCACTGGAAGGGATGACAGATATCATTGTTGCCTCAAAAACTTAGAGGATTCAGGGGTAGGGGTCCTTGTTATTTGTCCCGTTTAATTCACCAGTCCGTCCCTGCAAAAACTGATTGGCTGACGGCACCTGACAGTAAACCATTACCACTTCACCAAGCGGTTACCCTAATTGCAGCTTCTGTACCAAATGCAGTATCATTGCTAGAGCAGGTGGACACAGCCTCACGTACCTGAAATGAGGTCACTGGTTTGGTATAAAGGAGGATCAGAAACAATCTGCACTCACATGGGATAGACAAGAGTATATATTTATGGCCTTAACCCAGGGCAGTGTTAACTATTCTGATCTCTGTCACAGTACAGTCTAAAGGTGCTATGTTAGGTGATGGGGAAGCTGCCAGCCTTGAGAGCAGGACAGGGCTCAGCAGCAGGCTCAGGCTGCAGGACAATCAGGGGCCACGTGGCCTAAAAGATAATTTGTTGCTCAGAGGTGTGTGTGGAAGAGAAAGACAATGTGTGGAGCCTCTGGCAAGTGCTAACAGGAGACCCTCTGGAGCAAGGCCACCAGTCTGCAGCAGAGAATCATTCTACAGCACAGAATCCTAGACCATTTGGAAAGTAGCTCCTGCCATGTTCCTGGGCTGTGTGGAAACTGGTATCTGACCATGCACTGGAAGCCGGGTAACATCAGACGTAATGAGTCCTAAAATTGCAACATGGAAATGATATATCTGGGATCAGGTTCAGGAGGGTCCAGAGGTCACAAGTATGCTACATGACATTTTCCTCTGTCACAGTTCTACCTCATGGTGTCCTTTGGGGAAGGGGTCCCCTATGAATAGTTTATAGAGAAGAAACACCCTGAACTTGGTCCATGGTGGATTGATTTGGTATGTTGGTACAAGCTGAAAATGGAACACTTCTGCACTACAGCTCAACTCAGGGTGTCTTGGAGGGACAGTGATAAGGGGAAATCCCTCTGATGGATAGATTCAGATAATGCACTTCATCATCCACTTTGTTTTTTTTTTAGGATTTTTTATTTATTTATTTGAGAGAGAGAGATAGCAAAAATGGGGGAGGGGTAGAGGCAGAGGGAGAAGCAGACTCCCCACTGAGCAGGTAGCCCCATGTGGGGCTCAAACCCAGGACCCTGGGATCATGACCTGAGCTGAAGGCGGATGCTTAACCGACTGACCCACTCAGGTGCCCCTCATCATCCACTTTGTATGGAAAGAGAAGTGACCTAAGATAAAAGTATTTATGAACTCATTGGCAGTGGCAGATGGCTAAGCTGATTAGTCAGGGTCCTGAAAGGAGTATGATGAAAATAATAGCCTAAGGAAGACTGAGGGAGAGACACGTAGGGAGGCACAAAGAATGAGATCATCAACTTCTGTTCCAGAAAGAACACTGCAAAACAAGAGACAACCAATAAGTTAGAGGAAATATTTGCAAATCATTATCCCAAAAACCCTTGGAAAATCCTGCCTTGAATACCAAGGCTGTCAGACATTTGCTATCTTATAATTCTTCCTTCTTCTGGGAGGAGATAAAACACTGGCACTAGCATTTCTAGAAGCACTGTACACAAAGCCCTCACTATTTCATCCCAGGAGAGAATTCATATAAAATGCAAGCAGAGGAAGACCAGGGGCATGTCATTCTCACATCTCATTCTTTATTCAGAAATACACTGTATGCTTGCTCCTTTATATGGCTTCTAGGAAGAAAAACCCACTTCTCAGTGCCCCTAATAATGATAGAACAGTTACAACTGGATTTCAGCTCTGTCAATCATTCTGACTTATAAAGAGTGTATCTGGACACCTTCCTTAACTATGAAACAGTTGCAAGTTCACGTCTACAGAGTGACAACCTTTCTTTTAGTCCATCTCTCTCTCTCTCTCTCTCTCTTTTTTTCTGAGCGAGAGAGTACGTGGGAGTGGGGGTCGGGGGAGCGGAGGGAGAGGGAGAGGAAGAATCTCAAGCAGACTTCCCACTGACTGGGGAACGCAATGCAGGGCTCGATCTCACTACCCTGAGACTATGACCTGAGCCGAAATCAGGAGTCAGTCACTTAACCAACTGAGCCACCCAGGCTCCCCTTAGTCCATCTCTTTTAAGATTGGGTGGGGAGGGGGTGGCTCTTAACCATACAGACTTTTGAAATACAAAAGGAACTTTAGCAGCAGAAGCTGAGAAAAGAGGGTTGTTAATAGCTATTATGATCTAATATTATCTTGGTTAGAAAACAAAAAGAGATTTGTTTGAAAACCTTTGGGTTGACTTTTGTTCCTTGTGTTAATTTATATCTCATTGCTTTGCCAAAGAACCAACTAATTAATTTGTGTCTAACACAGAGAAGGGCATCATCCCTGCTCTTGCCAAGTAATCCTAAAATATCCACATAACCAACAAAATATCACTGCCCAGAGTATTTGAAGATCTCTTACAAATAAAAAGAATAAAGAAAACTCAAAAGAGAAAATTTTAAAAAAATTCACAGAAGAAGAAAACCTGAATGGTCAAAACACACAGAGAGAGGTTTTCACCTTCAATAGTAATCAGAGAACTGCAAATTAAGACAGAGGCAAAATGTTAGTTATACATTACTGAGTATTGGCAAGGTTGGGAGGGAATGAGAACTCTCACACAGTTCTGATAGGTGTGCAATCACTTTGGAGAGCCATTTGGTAATGGCCAGAAAGTTGAAGCCTTACATACCATACATAGACTAGAAATACTATCACTCAAGTGCACAAGAAGACATACACACTAATATTTTTAGTCACACTGTTGCCATAGAAGAAAAAATTGGAAGCCACCTATATGTCCATCATTGGGGAATAGAAACTTAATTATGATACATTCCTAGATGGAACACTATAATGTGATTTTAAAAATGAACAAATGTGTTCTATGAGCATCAAAACAGGTAAATCTTAGAAACACAATGTTGAGTGAAAACAACAAAATACTATTTATGTAAACATTTTAAATACCCCAAACAGCACTATGTGGTGTGCAGTTGGTGAATCCATACATATGCCATAGATATGAAAGCATGGACAAGGAACAATTCTAAGAGAATGGTCAGCCCTGGGAGGACGAAAAAGTAGACTTCAATTTTATCTGTAACTTTTTTACATTTAAAAAAATATATGAAGCAAATATAGCAAAATCTTAACAGTTGAGTGGTGGATCCTTTATGATTGCTTAAATGTTTTGTCATGTAAAAATTAAAAATTCAATCAATTATAAACATTAAACATCTAATTTAAAAACCATTTCTCTCTCTCTCTCTCTCTCTCTCTCTCTCTCTCTCTCACACACACACACACACACACACACACACACACACACACACACACGGAGGAGCAGACACCCACACTTCCGGATTTACCAACCTAAATCAGCAGGCTAAAGGGTTTCTCAGAGACTCCCCACAGCATTAAGGATGCTAATTGCTACTCTAGCAGTTACTGGAAGATCAAAGAACCGCCCACAGAGCAGAGCTGTGTTTCATCTTCCACAGACCAAACACTAATACTGCCCATCCCCCACCATCCATCGCCTCCTCTCAAGCTGCCACATTGGACCAATTCCCTTTCCTTTTCCCCACATGCTCTCCCCCACCCCTAAAATAGCTCTGTGCCAAAAATAAACACTCAGAAAAATGCTTGCAGAATGAATGGAGAAAGGTAACTTCACTATCATTATGTTTCCCTTCTAATTACCATGGTTTGTCTAAGGATGCGCTTGTTTGTTTCTGTGGTAGCGATTCAGAAACTCATCACAGGCACCCTCCCCAGTCTGTCTCCCAGGAGCTGGGGAAGGAATATTATGGCCTTGTCATCCTTCTGGCACCCAAGGCCCTGGGCACAAACCACATGTCACCATCCCATTACCCTGCCCCCAATCCTTGTGTGCTGTGTGAAGTCAATGGGCTTTCACTCAGGAGAGCTCCACATGTTTCTGGAAAGCAGGGCTATAAGAAAGGTCTCCCTTTTGAAATACAAGGATTTGCATCCCTTCCCTAGGGCAAGGCATCCCCCTCCTGAGGCTGGCACAATAACAGAAGGGGCCTTCTCTGATGCACTGCAAAGTGGAGTTGGCATGACCAGGGAGATTCGATCACCCTCATGGTGATAATATGTCTGACCTTAAGTGGATGAACAAGGGAGCGCTCACAGTCTAGGGGGCTCCAGCAAAGTTGTCCCAAGTTCCATAAAAAGGAAAAATCAGATGAGACTAAGTAGCAGGCCAAGGAGCCCCTCAGAGTGAAGTGAAGAGCTGGGGAGTCTCAGAGGACAGGCTCTCTGGGGAGCCCTGTCAGGATGACTGTGAATGCAGCATCTCTGGTGCATCAGGGCCCCCCTACTAAAGATGGACACCCCACACACGGCAATAGGCAGCTTGAATCATCAGTAAGACACTAGTTGGCGTCAAACTGGGTCCCACTCTAATACAGGGGTCGCTTCCTCCCTGCCCCCTGGACAAGGGCCTCCTTTCCACTGCCAACCCAGGAGTCAGACACAGCTCTTCTAGCCCCGGACACTAATGGAATGTAGGGGGCTCACCCCACATTCACACCTGATCCTTGCCCCAGGCTCCTGGAGTCAGCTGAGCCCTGTTCCTCAGAGCAGCTCTGCCTGTCAGCATGAGTCCTGGGACACATGTTCTCAGGCTTCTTCAGCATGCTGTTTCCTCACTCTGTTCCTGCCCTACACAGATTTCAACGTCTGTCTTCCTTCCTTCCTTCCTTCCTTCCTTCCTTCCTCCCTCCCTCCGTCTTTCTTTCTTTCTTTTTCTTTCTCTCTCTCTCTTTCTTTCTCTTCTTTCCTTCCTGTCTCTTTTTCTTTTTCTCTTCTCTTTTCTTTTCTTTCATAGGAAAGACCAAGGCTCAAAGGTGAAAGAGAGGAAAGAGGCTGTGGTTGAGTTGACATGTGAGACCCCCTTAAAGGGAAAGGCCAGATTATAGGGAGGCACTTTTCCAGGAGGGCTCTGAGTCAGTCCCGTTACCGTGACAGCTGTCCCTCATTTATATATTCAGGCTGGTAACCTGAGGGAATGTTGGTGATAGCTGAATAACTTGCAAATTGAACAAAGAAAGTCCCTTTTCCCTAGCTAGCATTCGCTTTTGGCCCCTAACCCTCAGACCAAATATGAACTGTTCAGCTCTCCAGTGAACACGCTGCAAATGTCACTGCCACCATGCTTGTGCTCATGCTGCATTTAGCTGGGGTGTCCTTCCTTCCTCCACTTCTCTCGCCTTAGTTTTTTTATTTTTTTAACTAAAGATTTGTTCATTTATTTTTTTAGAGAGAGGGAGAGACAGTGAGAGAGAGGGAGAGAGAATCCCAAGCAGACTACATGCCGAGTGCAATGCAGGGCCCAGTCCCAGGACCCTGAGATCATGACACGAGCCAAAACCAAGAGTCGGACACTCAACTGACTGCACCACCCAGCACCACTGCCTTAGTTCTTAAAATATTACCCATCCCTCAGGGTCCAACATGCTACCTCCAACATGGAGTCTTCCTTGATTGCCTCAGTTCTGAGTGATTTTTCTCTCCTGAGTTCACATGGCCATTTCTACTTGCATTATGATTCCTACTATATCACACCGTGTGAGGCAGCCATTTGTGTGGGTCTTGGGTCACAGTGTCTTCCAAGTGACTAAATCCCATGGGCATTTTTATCTGTCGTCTTACTTGATCTCTTAATAGTATTTAATATTCTTGCATACACTCTCCCTCTTGGACTATTCATCCCTTTGGCATCCATATAGACCTCTGGGGGTTTGCCTGCCTGGCTTCTTCTCTGCCTTCTTCAGGTAACAGCGCCTTGATTTTTATTTTGAGGAACTTTCCATCCATGAGGTGTGTGTAGGACTGATGCCAACCCCCAGCTCAGAGATGAGCATATAACCTTAAGTCATGCCAACAATAATGATATCCAATGTTCCCGCTGGAACCAATAAAAGAGAGATGTTTTCTTTACCTTAGGTAGGATGTAAAGCTGAAGCTTCTGCTAGTGACCTGATCATGCCACCACATGGAATAACCCACTTGGAAAAAAGCTTATTAACCAGAAGGCAGAAATAAGACGTGGAGAGAGGAGCAGGTTCTCAAGGATCTGTTTGCGCACGTGGATCCGGGCATGTCTGACCAGTCCTAGGTTTAGGTTGTAAGAGCCAACAAATTCTTCTAAATCTTCTTCATCTTGTTCTCCTGCTTTTCCTCTTTCTCCTCCTTTTTTGTTTGTTTGTTTGTTTATATCAATTGAAGATGGATTTCAGTAACATACATTTGAAAGAGTTCAAATTCAGCCTCTAGGGTACTATACTCTCCTGGTTTTCCTCCCTCCTGCTTGTCTCTTCTCAATCTCCTTTGCTGACTAATCCTCCTCTTCTCAGACTTTAAATATCATAATCCATCTAAGACTGGTCCTCGCCCCCCTTCACTCTTTCTGGCCTGTGGCAATCTCAGCCACACCTATGGCTTTAATCACCACGTCATATTTATAGCTTTAACCCAGGTCTGTTTAGAGCTCCAAATCTATATTCATCTGCCTACTCACTGTATCTACTTGAACGCCTCTAAACTATCGTAGGCTGGTCACAACTATCCTGAATTATGACCTTTTCTCCCCACATAGCTCTCCTCCTCTGTTCTTATCACAGCAAACAGCACAACACAAAAACCTGGGGTCATCAAATACATTCTCCACACTTCACCCAGGTGGGCTTTTTAACACAAATAAGATCATGAGCCCTCTGCACAAATGCTTCCACGACCTTCCCATGGGATATGTCCAAAATCAGGACATGGGTCCCAAGGCCCCGCCCAGTGTGGTTCCTGCCACTTCATCTCTCAGGCCTCTCCTCCTTCTTCCTGAGCTCCCTCACCTGTCTCTTATCACTTCCTTGAAAGGGGCACGCTCACCCCCTCAGAGCCTTGGCCTTACCCTCCTCGCTTCAACTCCCCCTCTTCACCCAGTTTCTTCCAAATCATCCTCAGATCTCAGATAGAAGGTCCAGGAAGCCTTGCCCTACTCCTCCAGACTACACGCTCACAGCACCTAGCAACAATTGGATGTCATCATATTCAACAACTACCGTGTGATTCTTTAATATCTATGTCTCCTCAGGAGACTAAGCTTCAGGGGGACAAAGACCATGTTGATTTTTCCAATTCCTATTTCCTTAGCCCTTAGGCCTGCTGTATAATGGGCAGTGGGCATCCATGAATATTTGTAGGATAAAGTGATTGATACTTGATGTCTCCTGCTAAGTGGATAAACATGCAAGGGAGCAACATTGCTAGTGATGAGAAAAGAGAATGGAAAAGGGAACTTCCAAGGGAAATAGCATCCCAGTGGGTACACAGAAGCCTGGAGAGCAGCAGGGTGAGACCATGCCTAACTTAAAACCACACTGATAAGGGGAAGTAGGATGAGACATAATCATGGGGCAGCGCGTTCGTAGAGAGCTATTTGCTTGGCTGGGCTGTTCAGTTGAGAACGGGGTGGAAAGTCCCAGGTGATATTTCCTAACACAGATGAATTTTGAGGATAAGCACTTATAATCTAATCAAAGAGCGTCTAACATGTGTGATATCTATCACATATTAAATTAAGATGTGGTGTGGGCTCATTGCGGATAATTCTGTTATGTAATCCTAAGATGTGTGGTGTTCAAACTTCAGTTGTGTGTTAAAACTCTAGAAGGAAAGGTGACCTAGCACCGTTAGAAAAGTAATAAGGTGGAAGCAGAGAAGCCTCACTCTCTGTGCCAGGAGACTCTTACGTGTTACCAAACAGTACATGCCACCTGGTAGGGATGCCAAGAACAAAATAAAAGGTTCATTTTAAAAAGTCTAATAAGGGGCGCCTGGGTGGCTCAGTTGGATGAGCGGCTCCCTTCGGCTCAAGTCATGGTCCTGGGGTCCTGGGATCAAGCCCCACATCTGGCTCCCTGCTCGGTGGAGAGCCTGCTTCTCCCTCTCCCTCTGCCTGCCACTCTGCCTACGTGTACTCTCTCTCTCTACCTCTCTGTCAAATAAATAAATAAAATCTTTAAAAAAATAAAATAAAAAAATAAAAAGTCTAATAAATATTTATTGGACATTTAATTTATGCCACTTCTGCTACTTCCTGTCTATGATCTCATTTAACTTCTTTGTATATCAGTAAAATTGGGATGATAGGTTTGCTAGGAAGATTAAATAGATAATAATACATTGAAGTTCTTAAAAACAGTGCCTGGTCCCATATAAACAATCAAGAAGTTAGCTACTATTAATTTGTAATGTTTTATTATAACTACATCCTGGGCCTTTTCTAGGAAATGAGGCTTCAGTTGTGAAGAAGACAGACAAGATAGGACTCTTGTGAAACTTCTGTTCCTGTTAAGGTGGAGACAAATTAGTAAGCAAATTAACAAACACGATCATTTCGAAGAATGATAGATGCAAAGAAGGATGATGGAGTGGAGTGTTCCTGAGGGCAGAGGCCACTTTCAAAAGGGCAGTCAGGAAAGGCCTCTTTGAGGAGGTGACAGCTGAGCTCGAGGCCTAACTGGTGGGAGACATGCGAAGAATCCTAACAAGGGCATTCCAGGCCAGATGCACAGCAAGTACAAAGGCTCTGAGGCAGAACTCAGTGTTAGTTGAAGTGTTAAAGGTAGGAAAGTGCAGTGTGGCCGGAACATGGTAAGAGAGGAAGAAAGTGGTGTGAGATGAGATCAGAGGCAATGAGACGGAAAACACCATCAGCACCAGGCTGGACTGGCCAAAGAGCAAAGTCTTGATGGGACATTCCTGCTAGTGGGAGACTACAATTCAGCAGTGTGACCCCGAGGAAAGGGCCCAGGAGTCAGGGCCCTGAGCATAGAAGAAAGAAGAGCTGGTGCTGAGGCAGAGCTTTACCTCAGGACCCGGCCTCAGAGCAACGGTGACCTCTCTGAGGCAGGCCCTCTCTGATGGCCATTAATGTCTCTCCCTACTCACTGTGGCAAATACAGCCAGTAGCCTAGCGATGCCCATTCTCTCTTTCCTTCTTGTTGGCAGAACCTTGATTTTGTTCATGGCAGCAATCGGCCATCTCCGAGTGAAACAGGGTTAGTCTAACCAATTGAAACAAGTCTACAGATTGAAGCCTGTGGTAAAAGAGGCTCCCAGGACCCCAGCCCTGGGGAAGCTTCTCACACTTAAGAGAGGTGTGAGAACCCCATACCCAGCCTGGACACAGAGAACTGAAACTAGCTCTTACTGTCTACACTCACATGACTTTGCTCTCCTCCTGTCTTCATTAGTATGACTATACTTTTCCAGGGCTGTCTCACCTGAACTTCAACAGAAGATTCACAAACTCTTCAGTGGAAAGTATCAGCAGTTTTCAGCCTAAGATTCTGTCATCCCTCCTCTCAGAATCCTTACCTTGCTGTTTCCACCAACCTTACCTTTCACCAACTTACAATTCTCAATAAGTTCTGATGTCACCTTCCCTGCTCTGAGGCACTTCCCAAGCTCTGCTGAGGTATGTTCTCCCTGGCCATGGTGACTAATACATTCTGTTTTGTCTTATCAAGGGGTTTTGTTGGTAACGTTTAGGGAGCTAGCCTTTGGCAGGTCTGTCCGTCAACACAAACTTTACCCAATTTTGTCTATAAGCTAACACACACAAGTTATACATCTATTTCAAAAGCTAAAGATTCCCAAGAAGATCAAAGAGGCCTGAATTAAAGGAGTGTAGATAAATATGCATCAACTTTTGGATGTTCCTCTGAAATTTGTTCGAATGCTTTTTACCAGAAAATTCAATTATACATCTAGTGCAATTTCTAGTTCTCAGTTAGAGACCAGATGCCACAAGTCCTTTTTTAAAAAATATTTTTCCTAAAATCATTAATCATATAGGCTCTTGTCTTTCCTAAATCAGGAAAAATAGCAACTACTAACAAAGAAAAGATACCACAAAATTAATTGATCTTTATTATTTCCTCTTCTATTTTCTATTGCTATTAGGATCGGTAACCGTGATAACATCCTAATATTTTTTAAAAGATTTATTTATTTATTTGAGAGAGAGCGAGCATGGAGGAGAGGGGAGGGAGAGGGAGAGAGAGAGAAACTCAAGCAGATACTGCACTGAGCACAGAGCCCCTCATGGAGCTCGATCCCATGACCCTGAGATCATGACCTGAGCCGAAATCAAGAGTTGGACATTTAACCGACTGAGCCCCCCAGATGCCACAACATCCTAATATTTTTAAATCATTTCTATATTTGGAGCTCTGGAAAATGGTTCATTATTATTATTATTACTATTAATATACATTGTCATTCTTTCATTGATAACTTTTCATTAAATTGGTTGATTTTATAGACCGGGTTCCACGGTTAATGCACTCGGCTGGTTTTACATTTCTTTGCAAAATGTCATGTGAAAACAAAAAATTCAAGAGAGAAGTCTTGACAACTGTTTGGCGAGGTACAACAAACTCACATCTTTGAGTGTTTTACCCCATGAAGCAGACTTGTGAGTGGGAGCTTGGGGTACAGGAGAAAGAACGGGAGCCTGAGGGGCTAAGGTACAGTTCTGGGTCTCTCGCTAACCAGCAGTCAGGACCCAGGCAAAGGGGATAAGCACTCCCTCTAATCTCAACACCTCAGTGAACCAGGTACTGCTTAATGTGCATCTTACTGAAGAAAAAGACGTAGGCACGGAGAAGTTAAATAATACAGTGAAGGTCACACAGCCTTGTAAATGCTAGAACCAGGATTCAAGCCGAGCCCATGTGTCACAGCCTCTACAAAGTAACACCTGTTAGTGACAGTGACCTGGCAGTGGCAGAGGAGAATGAGAGAAAGTCAAATGAGCAAGGTGTGGGTGGGCTCTGGGGAGCTGGAGGGTAGGCTGGGAGGCTCATGTTACGCATTGCATCAAACTCCAGGCCAAATATGAGGAGCAGAGATAAGAGCCTCCCTTGTTTCCAGCTGTGAGACTTGGGTCAGACCCAGCAGCTGCCGCGCTCCCGCCGCAGACTCGTACTGGACATTCAGTGTCAAGAAGGTCTTGTTAATAATGCAGGCACATAACACGAGCAGGATGTCAGCTTTGAAGAGACACCTGCCACCATGCAGCTCCTCTGGCTGAACACAGGCAGAAGAGAGATGACAGAAGATACCCAAGATGCTAGGGGAGCTGAAGGCAGCCAGCTACCAAGAGAGTAGGCTGTGGATTCCATCAGGATGTAGTGAAGAATTAAGTCTCCGGAGAATACAGAGCTGAGGACATGAGGGTGGGGCAGAAGCCAAGACACTGTGGAGAACTGTCAGCCAGAAATGGGCCACTTACTGCAATGAACCAAGAGAGAAAGGCAGAATGGTGAAGAGCAGGAAGCAAATACCAGGGAAGGGTCGTGAAGAACAGAGTGTGAAAACAGATGAGCAGGGATAACAAGACATGATTCTCTTGAGGGGGAAAAAATTAGCTGCAGACAAAGGGTCACTAGGTGAGGAAAGATTTCCCACATGGGGTCTGCTGATGTGTGACATGGTTCTGACATGACACATTCACATGATTACTGAGGAACACTCCTGGGCCCCTATTGGAAATATGATTGGGTGCCTTTGTTCCCAATAACACTGGCCTGAGGACCATGATGATTTTACTCACCACTGTATCTCCAGGACCCAGCACAATGCCTGAGATGTGCTATGAGCTCAAGTAATATTTCTCGACTAAAACATTCCCTGAATAAAAAGAGAAAGGAAGGAAAGAACAAAGGAAGGGGAAGCTGAGACCCAGGGGCAGCAAGCTATGCCTGGCTAGCCGAACTGACCACCTTTAGGAAGGATACATGGCAAAGGGCCCCCTGCCTCTTTTTGCCTCTCCGCCTCCTCTCCCGACACACTCACACACCGCAGTCCCGGGCCACTTGCTCAAACCCAAAGAGGGCCTAACAACCCAGGCTGGGCGTAGCAAAGTACTAAAGAGGTTTGGGGGAGCCTGCACCCCACTCCCAATCCTCCTGGGTCATCCGGTGATACACTAGGTCAGTCTCTGCCATCTCTCTGGTTCTCCACGGTTGGTGCAGAGTTCACCTCTGGACCTTGGGAGTCTTTAAAACACAAGCCAACCAGTGAGCTGGTTTAACACACACTCATAAGTTCTTCACTGCTCAGTGAACCCAATACCACAGCAGGAACTCGATGGGGCCTCCCTCTCTTCGGACAGATATTGCTCTTGGTTCCCCACATTGGAATACCTCTGGTATTATGGTCAAGGGGAAGAAGTTGGGGGCAGAGGTTTGTACCTTGTATTTCACTCAAGTTAGGGTAGTTTAGCTACAGTAACAACCCCAAAAGGTCAGTGATTAAAAACAAGGTGTAGGGGCGCCTGGTTGACTCAGTTGTTAGGCGTCTGCCTTTGGCTCAGGCCATGATCCCCGGGGTCCTGGGATCGAGCCCCGCATCAGGCTCCCTGCTCGGTGGGGAGCCTGCGTCTCCCTCTCCCACTCCCCCTGCTTGTGTTCCCTTTCTCACTGTGTCTCTCTCTGTCAAAGAAATAAATAAAATCTTAAAAAAAAAACAAAACAAGGTATAATTCTCACTCACACTACCTATCCATCACAGACGAGCTGAAGGCTTGACTCTACATTGTCCTGTCTCTGGGATCCAGGCAAACAGAGGGAAAGAGAATGGCAGAAGTTCTCCATTGGCATTTCGATACTTCAGTCTGGAAGTCACACAAGTCGCTTCCACTCAGAGTCGTTGGCTGGAATTGTCATCTGGCCTCCCACGGCCACGAGGGGGCTGGGAATCCAATCCCACCACTGGTCGGGAAGACAGAGAGCTGGAAACAGTGACCCCAGTCTGGAGCTGAGCCTTGGAGGTATCTCCCGATTAATCCTCAACCCCTTCTCTTCGGTAAAGTGCTAAGGACTGGGTACCCTCCACTGAGGAAGTGCCTGGTGGCATAGCCTGGAGGAGTAGAGGTCCTTCCCAGTCAAGTCTGATGCGCAGGGGATCCCTGTTCCACACTTTCACAATCAGGACTCGCACCTGTTTCCAGTCTCTGCTCTCTGGACACAGGGACAGCCCTAATGAGGACATTATTAAGGTGACCCTGCTGTCCCCCCACAACCCCAGCCAGGAGGAGGGTGGTCTTCTCCACAGGGGACTCCCATTAAAGGTCCAGTGCAGATGGCAAAGTGGCTGGTTTGAGGATTCATTTTCTCTTAAAAAAAAAAAAAAAAAAAATATATATATATATATATATATATATATATATATAAAAGCATTCTCCTGCCTCACTTTAGGAATGAAGCAACCAGATTCATAAGTAAACAGTCCACATATAAAAACTGCCATTTGTATTACTTGCTACCCTGGGTTTGGGGGGGGGTGCGCAGGAGGGACAGGGGAGAGGAGGCAGGAAGCAAAGGGAGGTGTTGAGGAGAGAAGAAACCCGGCAGAGGAAGAAGGTTCTGGGGCGCAGACTGTGGAGAGCAGGGGATAGGGAGAAAGAGAAGGTGAATGAAGAGACAATCTGAGAGGGGAGTATCAGAGATAAGTTGCTGTTATCATATCTTTCTCCAGGGCATCCCAGCTCTTTGAAAAGCTGATTTGCTATTTGCCAACTGTTCTGTCTCTTCTAAAGTGCACCAGGGGGTTTATGACTGCCTGGGTGGCAGACACCTGCATCAAACATGGCCCCTGGGCTGAGGACGCCACCCCTGGGAGAAGCCCATCATGCAAGGAAGCCACAGAGAACTTAAGTCTTCAAAGAAGTGGGTACGGAAATCAGCCGTCACACAGTGGCCATGTGCACGGCCTCTTCCTATCCCAGGTGAAAGAGAGGGACAGTGGAGTAAAACAAAGAACTAGAGGGTCTTAAAAATATCAAATTCAGCTTCATCTAATTTTTGGTCACCTCAAAAGAGTGAACCAGGTGACTTCTGCCAGCTTATTGTTATTGTTGTTGAAGAGCTATGAGCCACTCCCTGCCCAGGTTCTGGAACCTTCTAGAACCTGCATAACCACTGTGGGCCCCTGACATGAGTGGAGAAAGTAGAAATCTCAAAATTAAAAAAAAAAATGATACCACGTCCTTCACTTCTCTCCACTGCCCCCGCCAGAGCCGGCCGGCCACCTCCACAGCTCCTGCTACACTGGCCCTAACCAGGCCACCCGGTGCCTGACTTCCACCCGGCTCTAGGCCCAGTGACAGCCATCGGAAAGAATCAGGCTCCATCAAGCCCATGCTGCCCTGGGGAACTGGGACAATCCCGCTGCGGGACTCCCTGGTGGCCGTCTTTCTCTGAGCAGGGGGACGCGGGCCAGCTGTTGAAACACTGCCGCCCAGGGAAGATGCTGGGCTCTCCGGAGAAGACAGCCCGGGGGCGAGTGGCCCGGAAGGGAGCCGGCAGGGGTGAGGCGGCCGCTGGGTGGCTGGGGAATGCCGCACCGCAGGCTGAGCTGTCCTGGTGGCCGTGGAGATCTTGATAAGGTGGCGAGCGCGCTGCGCCGCTGCAGTAGCCGCCCACGGGCCACGCACGCAAGGAGGGCCGGCGCGGGGCAGGCTGTCATCGCCCAAGCCAGCAGGCACTGGGGACACTTAGTGACCAGGGATGCTGAATCCCATCACACTTCCTCAACCAACTCCTGATTCCACGTGTGTTGTCACTTTTTTTCCCCTTCTTCTTCATAACTTGATTGAATGGATCTCACAACTGGGGTTTTTCACCAGCCGGTCTCCAAAACGGATACCGATATGAGCAATTTCATTCGTTCATCTTTTCATTTACTGAATAAATATTTATTGATTGCCTGCTGTATACCTGGCACTGTCCTTGGTGGTCGGGAGATTCTCATATTTGTTTTCCGAGTTGTCGCGGTTACGATTTGGACAGTACTTCCCGTACTTTTCCAAGTATGGTAGGGGGGATGTAATATTTGGACTTCACAGTGGGGCAAACAGGAGGTGATCCCTGCCCGGAGGAGGCTGCCTGGCTCCTGGGAGCTGAGGGATTGTGATGCCAGTCCACAAGAGGGATACTCAGCCTTAGAGCTGGGCTTTTGTTTCTCTTTCTCTCTCTCTCTCTCTCTCTCTCTCTCTGTGTTTTAATGAGGTGCAAGGTGCTGTCTCTAATCTGGGTTTGGCAATCTCCTCAGATGCCCTCAAGGGAAATCTTCCCTCCTTTGGCCATTTCTCTCTCCTTTTTTTTTTTTAGTTTTGAGGGCTTGTCAGAAGAGAGTTTGTACAGAGAAATGCTGGCCATCGGGTTCACCACATCATGAAAGTAATTATTTAGGATAATTTTCTCTGTAATTGGGAATCCTGAGTCTGTAGATGTTTTTTAAAGTATAGGTATTTAAACTCAAGTTAATATTTTTCATAATATTTAATACAGGATAGTTAGAAAATTGGCCAGAATGAATATCCCCAAACTCTTGGTCCTCCTGGCCCGGAAAGTCTCCCTCTGACTGGTAAAACCAGGAAAGCAGCTCTTTCAGAGAGTTTGCACATCATAAATGCCCGGAGCTAGGAAGTTTTTCCAACTGGACCTTAGGGGTTCCCGAGATATGCCTCAGGGGCTGCTAGGAATGGGCACCTCTTACTCTTCTCCTGCTTCACTCATCCAGAGAAGACCCATCATAATATTCTTTATATATATTAGTTTTCCTTTCTTGAGAGATCTCGTTTGAAGAGAAGGTTCCTATATTAACAGAGAGAAAGAGAGGCTCCAAACCAGTATTCACCAGAGGAGGAGACCAAGGCCCAAGAAGGCCACAAGCCTTACCAGAATCATACAGTTTCACAGAGCTAGCTAGCCCTGGAGTGCAGGTGGACTCCTCTTTGCACATCCAAAGCTAGTTTCTCTGTTTCACCAAAGATGCCAAGGCCTTTAATTTTGCTTACATGTTTTTAGGGGGCATGTAATACACTCATCTTTGACTTACCTTTTGTTTAGCTTCTTTCAAATTTCTATTGGATCTCCACTGCTTTTGCTTTATTTAATAGAGACATTCTTGAGGGAGAAAGCCCCGGTTAAATATTTTTATCCGGCTGAAGATAAAGACACCCCTGTTATGCCAAAGCTTAGGTGACGAAGCCCATTCGTCACATCCCTGTCACCTCCTTGTTGGGGGGGGGATGTAGAAGGCGGCAGCACAGAAGAGGTGGCTGTAGCGTGCACTGATACAACCCCCACCCTCCTCCACAAGATATTAGAAGAAGATAACCTTTGTGGGTGGGAAGAGGAGGCAGATGCTTGGGCTAAACCAACACACATAATGACAATGTCTCAACGAAACAAATTATTTCCTTTTCGGCATCACTTTAGCAGTCAGCGTTTCCATTATTGCCCAGCTTTATCTTCCTGTCAGCATAATAAATGCCATCATGAGGTAAAATGTGCATGATATCCACAGAAATGCATACCGTCAGGAGGCTGCAGGGCCACAGACTTGCCCTCACATTCCCCCCATTTCCTCCCTCTCGGTGCTTACATTCTGGTGCCTGGCAACGCTATGCATGATGCGGTAGAACACACAGGGGTAGGCAAGAGGTGATAGCCCAGGGGAATCCCCAGCAAAAGGGCAGATCTGCCAAGGACCGTTATCAGATGAGGTGGAGGGGTGTAAGGTGACTCAGACACTGTGAAAAGCTTTGTTCATTTATACCTATACTTCCCTTTATCAGAAAGCATACCCTTGAAATGCTGTGTCTAAACAAAGTTCTGCAAATAAAGCCCTGTCTTTTTTTAAAGATTTTTATTTATTATTTTAGAGAGACAGAAAGAGAGAGAGGGGGCACATGAGCGGGGGGTGGGGCAGAGGGGGAGAGAGAGAATCTCAAACAGACTCTGCACTGAGCGCGGAGCCTGACGTGAGGCTCAGTCTCACCACCCTGAGATCATGACCTGAGCCAAAATCAAGAGTCAGACTCTTTAACCGACTGAGCTACCTGGCCCCCCATCCTGCCCCCTACAAATCAAGTCCTGTCTTAAATGGGTTGGAGAAGCTTGCTATTCAAATGATTCCTATGAAGTCTCCTTTATCTATCAAAGACTTCATCCATTCATTTATTTGTTCATTCATTCATTCATTCATTCAACAAATACATATTTCTTCAGGACTTTGAGCAGGGCACTAGGTCAGGTATTGGAAACATGGTGTGGGGGTGGAGCTAAGACATTTACTTGTGTTTATGGGCTTCAGATCATTACACAACCAATACAAGAGAAATATAGGGGTGCTAACTGATCTTCCACAAAAATGGATCTTCAAAGATAATTGCTTCGAGCAGACTAGTGTGACTAAATAGAATTAGGTTCGTGGGACAGCTGCCTCTCCTCCCTTATTCACACACCTGCCATCCATGTCAGCTTGTTCTTACAGGGCAGGATCTCCTACCTCTTCCCCCCTAGTTTTGCTTTGATCCATATCTTGTTTTGTAGCCTATTTGAAGTACAATATGATCTGTTCAGCTTGGATCCCAAGCACATCTGGGAAAACCGTCTTTTGAAGGGAAAGCAGGAGATAAGAGCACCAAGACTGTGAACAAAGATCATTAGAGACATCTCGTTCATGCCAAGTCTCTCTGTGTTTACAGTCAGGTACCTAAGAGTGAAGAGGGAGCAATCAGCAGAGGGCTGAAAGATCAAACACCAAGGCTGATCTAGCTACTGCTGCTGAGGAGTGTCTGATCTGATCCGCAGAAATCAACACTGAGGGCCTAATATGATACCATCCCTTGAGGTGACCAACCAGCCACTTGGTGGCAAGCTGATTATGTCATGTCCTTGCCTTCCTGGGGTGGGGGCGGGGCAGTAATTTGTCCTTACTGAGATTGATCTGTATTCCCAGCATGGGTGTGCCTTCCCTGTCCACAATGCCCCGGCCAGCCCCGTGGTCTGAGAGCTCCCAGAGTGGCTGATTTGTTGACATGAGATCACACATCACATCACCTCAGACCTAGGGACCCACTTGACAGCAAGGAGGTGCCATGATGGCCTATGACCTCAGAATCCATTATATTTTCACACATGCCCGTTCTGGAGGCTGCCAGCTTGGTAGTGTCAGAAAGGTCTCTAAAGGGTCCAGCGAAGGGGCCACGTTTAGGATAAAGTCATCATTTAAGATGCATAGTATACTTTGGATACTTTGAATACACGGCAGACGTGGCCACTCTTATGACTTATCTAAGTGACCTGATTAGGGAATTTGTGCTCCCTCTTCCTTAGAGGCACAATAACCAGAGGCAATCAGAGCTTGACAAAAATGTAACCAGAGGCTCAGATTCTCAGAGGGGAATTCAGGGTCACCCCACTGAGCAAGCAGCCTAGACCAGCAAAACTGCCTCCACTGTGGCCTTGGGGCCACAGCCGGGACTGTAGCCTGTCCCTTCTGCCCTCCTGCTGTGAATCTTTTTTTTTCTTTTTTAAAAGAAATTTAGAGGAAAACCAGGTGAGTGTGAGGTGAGCCACGACCTTGAAGCATCGGTGGCAGGCTAGAGTGAATTTAATATGGAACATGAGTGGATTTGAGAAATGTAGGTGGTAGACTGTAGCAGGTATCCATACCTCACCCACAGGCCCTCAGCACCCACTGCCCCTGTGCACATCCTCTGCCTCTTACTGTGAGGACCTGCAGCTGAGAGTTTGGGCTGGACTTAGGAGTATGCTTGGCCTATGCAGAGGGCAGGCCAGAGGTGCTAGGGAATGGATGCACCTGAAACGTGCCTCTGTAAAGTATAGCAAGTGGTTGACTGGGAAAGGGGCTTGAAAAACATATAACAGAGAAACCCATACTTGCCTAGTGTCCAGAAAAGGCCTCTCTGAGCCCCGAAGGATGCACAGGGGTCTGCTAGACAAAGGGGCAGAAGAAGGGGGTATTGGTAGGCACATCAGTATGGATGGAAGCCATGCTACATACAAGGAAATGGCAGGAATAAGGAACAGGAGAAACAAGAGAAAGGGACAGGGGGTCACACCATGAAGGGTCTTGGGATCCATGTTTTGGAATCTCAGTTATTTCATAAGAGCAACAGAAATCCACAGGAGCGTTTTTCACAGATGACATGATCCAACTTACATGTTGGGAGAGCACTCTGGCTATCATATAGAGAACAGTTTGAAGGGAACAAGACCAGGATGTCCACTTGGCATTTGGATATATGAGTCTGGTGTTCAGGGATGTGATGTGACCCATGATACAGTAATTAAAGCCCACTGTAGAGGGCTGTTCCAAGGGGAATGTAAGCAATGAGAAGAGCAGACTGCCCAGGCCTGAGCTCCTGTGCTTACAAAGAAGACCAAGGAAGGTAGGTGGAAAACTACAAAAAGATGGTACCTAGGGAACCCTCAGGAAGACAGTAGCAAATACTGGTCAGAGGATATGCAAGAGAGGTCTGATCCATGACTCCTGGTGGAGTAAAATCACACAAACTTTTAGGAAAATAACTGGTCATGTATATCAAGAACCATAACCCAACTCCTGGGAATTTGTTCAGATGAAATAATTCAAGTGGAGAAAAAAACCTTATACAACTATGATGATATTTTTTATAATGGCAAAAAAAAAGTAAAAAATCTTCAATGCCTCTGATGGAAAATTGAATCAGTAAATCATAAGACATAAGCTTAAGAAATATTTGCAGTCATTAAATATTATAATTATGACTGCCATGAAGCAATATTAAAACACATACAAAATAACATTAAATGAAAAAGCAAAATGCAAAATTCTGTACAACAAATAATAATAATGCATATGGATAATGATCGGAAGAACATGGAAAGTGTAAATATTTCAAATGTTAGAGAAGAAGGATTGTGAATTTTTTTTTTTATTATTCCCAGTATTACTGTTACACTGTTTCTAGACAATTGATTGCAATCTGGAGAAAAAGCATACCATGTAGCAACTTTATAATAAGTAGAAAAACCTACTACACTGCCAAACAACTGACTGTCTGAGTAAGGATGAGAGAACCAAAGATAAATTTTGCCACCTATAACAGGGTTTTGTGGAAGTATTTATTCCTTTCTGGACAGAAAAGGGTCAGACACCTTAATATATACTCGGTGCTCATGTAAAGAGAATAAATGTCCAAATAGCCCTTAGCCTGAAAACTGTTTATTCTTGGAAGCTCTGAAAATAAACGGAAATTCAGTTAAATGCAGCATAATATTCATAATGGTTTCTACACACTGTCTCATTTACAGGGAAAGGAGCAAGGGAATTAACATTTTTTGAGTGCCAACATGTGCCAGGAGCGCTGCTCGTCACTCATACGGACCCAGGGAGCGTGAGGACGCCTGCATCATCAATTACATTCTCCAGTCAACAAACATCAAGTTCCACGGTCTGTTCCTGCTTTGTTCTCCCCTCTCAGCTCCCCATTGGGGAATTAAGCGAATTTCAGTGACCATCTGCACAACCCGCGCAAGGCCACCTAACCTAGCGGAGACATGTCTTTGTTTCCCCAACTTACCTAAATTTCAAAGTCAGGGCTGTATTGCCACCTCTTTCTTCCCTTTGTATTTAAACTCCTCCTTTTTCTCATCTTTGAGCTGCCATTATGGTTCTGAAATTCGCTCGTGTGTGAGCCTATAGCTGATTCTGTTGTGTAATGTTCCTTTATTCTCGTATTTAATCTTCTTTTCATCTCACCCACGTAGAGCATTTGAGCTCCGGACCCATGACAACGATGTTGTAGGATGTCGGGCACTCCCTTCTAGCTGACTCTAAGGAGGATCTCATTTCATCCCCTGACAGTCACATCTTGGGCTTATTCACTTTTCTAATACCTTTATTAGAGTGTTTATAAGATGACGTGCTTTTAATTGTTTTCTTCCCCCTGAAGATACAGAGAGTAAGTTTCTCTAATGGACTTTGCAACTTCCATCCTTTATTTTTATTGCTAATGGACTCTCCAGTAATATAAAATGACTGATGAGCAGAGTCAAAGAAAAGCAGAAAAATCAATACCTGTCCAGACTCCATATTAGTTAAAAGCAGGTGAGGAGCTGGGGCTGGCAGACAACAGAATTTCCCCTGGCTCCCAAGTATCTGGAAGGAGGAGTAACTACCTCAGATGGGCTGTGAAACTCCACAAAAGAGACTTTTGATAAACACGAGGTGCTGGATACTGAAATAGTTTGGGTAGTTCTTATAATTCTGTGAGAACTCTGTCCAGTAGAGGGCAGTGGTACATGTTCACACTGCCCTGGGCGCGACCACATTACTGTTGCCTCTCCAGGCTTCTCTCCCCACCTCTCGGCAGTGACTCTGGCAAAATCAAAAGCACACCCTTGGTCAGACATGGTCATTGTTAGCAGAGCCTTGGAAGCTGCAGGTTCACATTTGATAAGCTAGGTTCTACATAGCAAACAGACTAAGCATTGTACACGTTATCATCTCATTTAGTCTTGTCAACATCCCAATAGTATGGGTACTGGTATTACCATCATCATCTCTGTTTACAGACGAGGAAAAGGAGATTAACCTGTCCAAAGGCACCCTGCCGGTGGTTAGAGCTGACATTGGAGCTGGTTCTACTCTACAATCCAAGAGCTTAGCCACCATGCTATACCAGTGGCAGGCCTTACTATCTGTACCATTCACAGGTATTGTTTGTTGTCTTATTCTAAGAAAATTCTTGACAGCAGGGGCCATAAGTCACCCATCCTTCTGTCATCTGCAGCTAGCCAGAGGGCTTTGCATATGGTAGGTGCTCAATAAATAAGTCTGACTGATTTATCGTTCAAAATGTTTTCCTGTGTCTTTTTCTGGTATTGTGATATGTGGAGTAGGTTAAGTATCCTCCCCAGTTTATCTTCATTTACAATCTAAGATAAGTAAGCGGCAATGACACAGATGACTCTGTTGAGAACACAGACAAATGAGAAATAAACTTGAACTAAGACCTAACTGGATGCAGTATTTGGGTTATAAATATAAATCAAGGGCAAAAATCTAAGAAAATTCTCTCTGCCTGCTTCTTTAACCTTCCCACTTTGCTACTCACAGGTTTCTTGAAACCTTCCATTAAAGTTCAAATTAGTGACAACTTTGGGTCATTGTCTTCAGAACTTTCTGCTAGCTGCCACCTTCAGGGTAGCGTGAGTTTGAGTGGGTTTCTGCACCCAGACTTCCCTTTCAAGATTTCAGCCAACCACTCCTCTCCTAGTATCTCTTTGGGTTTAATACCACGCACACCAGAACACTTGCCTCATCACCATTGCTTTCAAAGGCAATGAGACTAAAGTGCTGCCTATCTATGATTTCTTATCCTTGGAAGACTATATAGATGTGTACATTTTAATGTGTCTACATGTTATCCCTTTTATCATCTTTATTACTAGCAGGGCTTTTATGCCAATTAACTAATACAATGCTATTTCCTTAAAAAGTACCTTATGGCTAACTAAGGTAATCATGGATAAAACTAGGACACATTTTTATACTTTAAAGAATTAAAGAACACTATATTATAATGACACCTAGAAATAGTAAAGAGTTTAAGAGTAAAGAATTAAATTATGGCTTTCAAACTGGCTCACAGAATTTCTCGGAGATTCTAGAGCTCTGTAGGAGGAACTTTAATGTTGTGTTTTATTTCATGAAAAATTAATATAAGTATATTCTGGATTATATTTACCTATAAGAGGTTGTAGAGCATAGTGCTTAAGAGCCTGGTTTTTGAAACAGACTGCCTGGGTTTACATCTTGGCTTTGTCCATTACTAGTTGTGTGATTTTGGAAATTCTCAGCACCTTGGTTTCCTCATCTGTATGATGGGGCTACTTCATAAGAGTAGTGAGGGTTACATGAATTCAAACATATAAAGCACTTGGAACAGTTTTTCCTACATAGTAAGCATTTTATAAATGTTAGTCATTATTTTAACTATTACCAAGAAATGCCATATGATTTCAAGGTTTGTGTTTGCCTGTGTATTTATAATCACAGAGTCACTAAGTAATACTATTTGAACTTCAGAGCTGAGAGAGAAGAGCCTGGACACATAAATGTGTCCACATCAAGTGAAATCTTTCAAATGCTATCACAACATGCTATATAATAATGGATTTTGGGGCGTTTGAATGGAGAAGAGTGGGAGAATTGAGTCACTCCCCAAAGCTCACACTGGTAGAGAAATACTAAATTCAAAAGAATGTATATCATGGTGGACAACACCATATTCCTATGGCAAGAGGCATTTTACTGGCAGTAAAACCTCATCTGTCAATATTAAATTAACATTATGAATTTAAATTTTCTTTGTTTAGTTTTATTTCTACTTAATTTGTAAACTGCTTTTTTTAAAGATTGTATTTATTTATTGGAGAAAAACAGAGAGGGAGGGAGAGCACAGAGAGAGAGTGAGAGGGAAAAACAGACTCCCCACTGAGCAGAGGCAAGGTTCAATCCCAGGACCCTGAGATCATGACCTGAGCCCAAGGCAGACGCTTAACTGACTGAGCCAACCAGGTGCCCCTGTAAATTACTTTTAAGAACTATATGAGAGCTTTAAGCATGAGTTTATATCTCCTTTTTGTTTTACATATTTAAGTAACATTATTTTAGATTAATACTGATACTGCAGAGGATTTTTTTTGAAAGGATCCTAAATTACTCAAGTTTAAAAGCACTGTACTAATTGCCACAGCCTTTCCCTTTGGTTTGGTTGGTAGACAGACCATCAATGAACCAAGCTCATTTAGATCCAAGTTCTGCTCTGCCCCTAACATTGCCTCCTACTCATATGAAATTTGAAGCATATATATCCCAGCTAATATACTGAGGCTATTCCCTTATTATTATTTAGTTATTTAACTTCAAAGTCATTTAAATATTTGAAAATGTTCCCGGTTACTTAGAATAGCTTGTCTTACACACTATATATTCATTCAAATATGCAAACTTATACAAAAAAAAAATAGCAAACAGCAGCACTGTAGAGCATGGTCCTAAAGAAATAAAAAATAGTCTACACACCCAGCAGCCTCTGCTTTTCAGGAGGAGAATTCAGCTAGGAAGACCCCAGTAGAAACTTGACCTCCAACTCCAAGTAATGTGAGTATTCAGCCAGAGTTGAGCTGAGGTAAGAAGTCCAAGGTCATGGCCGCTCTGGGTCTTTCTTCATGCCTCACAACTTTGCTCCACTTAGAAGGCCGCCAACAGTATAAAGCAATGGGGCCACCTCTGCCTTTTAGTGTCTTTGTGCTTTTACTAATGTTCCTACCATGCACGCATACCAAGTGTTCTGGTGATGCAGAGGAAGAACTGTATTTACAGAGGCCTTGAAGTTTTAATTAACCAGTCTAAATTGTTGAATAAATGCCTGTGTCCCTAGGGATCAAATCCCAGTTGAATAAGAGGAAAGAAGCTAAGTGCATCGACTGAGACAAATTCCTAGGAGTAATGTCTAATTAGTGGCTCTTTCTTTACCCAAGTAGCAAAGGACTATTGATGTCACCATAAAATTTAAGTTTTCATGAAATCGTGAGGAAGGTAGCTGTGTGATCAGTCATTTTCAACATGAAGAATACAAGCGAGGGGTGACATTCAAATTAGTTCACAACTGAGAGGGAAAGGGGGGTCAGACAATCAGGCCAGTTTCCCTGAAGACCCCAGCTGCACCAGGTGATAACCTTCCAGGTGCTACATCACAGGGGTGGTCCAGGCGGTCCCAGAGGAGGGTAAAGGAGGAACACCCAAGGGACTCAGAGCATAGCTATTTACCAGACAGTGGAAAAATACTACACTATTTTACAATAACCATAGCTAGACTAATGTGTGCTGGCAAGGCATCGGCCTGAATTTACCACTCCCTGTGTCCCCAGCTGTAAGAGAGTGACTTGGTGAAGCAGAGAGACTCATGGTAGGCCTCAGCTTCGAGGTTGGGAGGTAAGACACCTGCTCATCCTCCATCTGGGCATGGGGACAGGAGAGCTTTCAACACTAGGCAGTTTTGACTGACTGATTAAAGTTGAAGAAGGTGGCCTCAACACAGATGTTAGATTTCTGCTGAAGTGCTATAGTCCTGGGCAGGTGGTGGGTTTTAAACTACATTTCCAATGTAGAGTTAGGCTTTCTGTGAAGGTTTCCTCTTATATGTGAATCAAATTCCAAAGCATTCGCTTTGCGGATTTTTTTACACATGCTCTCTAGCTAATATCAAGCCAGTCACAAAAATGAATGCTCGTTGGTGAGTGGAGGAGGAAAACCAGTGTTTTTCTGGGGTAGTTTAAATTTGCTGCCCGCCTAGAAGCATACGGCTCGTTCCCCTCTCTTGCCAACAGCAGCCATTTTGGGTCTGGGTGTAAAGGGAGCAGTAAGTGTGCTCATACAGAGGAGACGCCAAGGTAAGCTTCCCTACAAAAGAGAAGTTGGTGCTTTTATGAATGGGAGCTTGGGTGTTCCAGAGATAATTGCTTTTTGATCTGAATGATTGAAGGAAATGATTTTCCTAAACCAACCTTGCAAATAATTAAGCCAGTCAGGGCGCACTTCCTTTCATGCGCCACGGTTCACCCATCAATCCCACTGGCTCCTATCCTTCCCATGTGAACTCAGTGTCCTGCACAAAACAGACCAGGCTGGCTTCCATACCAAGATCAAATCACAACAAAAGAGAACACACAAGCTCTCACAAATGCTGAAGTTGCAGACTAAAATGATTATTACTCCAAATCCCTTGTCACCTATATAGTTTTCAGTCTAGGCAAAGTTATTACGCTTTTTAACGAAGTTCTTCAAGTTCTGTTATTTAAAGCAGTCATCCAAGTTTGTCGTTGAATGGAAACTGTGTGTAGGAAATTGCCAAGATGGAGACTTCTGATCAAGCAGCCCTTTTAACCAAAGGAAGGGAAGCGAAGCAAATTCTCCCTTTCTCCATCTTGTGAATTCTCTGGGGAGGGTTTGTTAAGAATACCACCCTACCCTCCCTTCGCCCACTCCCTGGGAGGGAAGGAGGAGAACACAACTCAGAACTGATGCCTAAACGCAGGTCTAAGAATAGCCTGGACCAGATCTTTCTGGTGACGGTAAGTGTTGATGTTTATGATCCCAGAAACAGGTTTAATTGTCTTCTGGAAAATGGGTGGTCTTGTGTTGAAAAACAGGATGAAATCACAGCTGTCTCCTGCCCTTACCTGGGTGTGGCTTTGCCAAAAGATGTATGCGTTCTAATTAGCAGTCCTCACCCCCGCTTTGTGAAGGTGAGTGAGGGGGCCCACTCAATGGCACTGGGAGGTGGGAATAAGAAGCAGGGGCCACCCCTCCCTTCTGTGATAGCTAAGGTGCCCAGCAGCAAGGGTTCCCTTGAGCACCAAGCTCCAGCAGACATGCTGTATGTTTTGACATCCTTCACTAATGACCCCCATACGGCATGCCACTAGAAAAAATCCCTGTAGGTTTTTCCTCTGATGGCATTTTTGAAAGGAGAGAAAGAGAAATAAATGTTGAGCAAATGCCTCTTCTATACTGGGCAGAGGTATATAATCTTCCCCAAAGCTATTATATTATTTTCCAGATGAGGAAACTGAGATTTCAGAGAAAGAGAGAGAGAACATCCATTAGGAAAAACAGATTAGGGTAGAGGGGAGGAAGGGACCCCCACCAACGCCCCTCCCAAAGCAAAAACAAAAATCAACTCTTGAGGTCCAGGCAATTTACACCAGATCAAAAGTACTATTTTCCTCATAGCACCAACCAAATCTGTAGGCTAGCAAATAGAGGTTGCTTCCCAAGCCCTCCGCAGGTCCTGTTCTTTATTCCGTAGATTTGAGTCCTAAAGGGAACTTACGACTGTCATTGTCCTTTGGCTGTCACCAGTCTTGCTCCTTCCTGACACCTCACTGGGAGACCTCTGTCTTGTCTCTTTTCCCTCCTTAATCACAGGTCCCCTCAGCCCACGAAACCCAACCCCCAGCTGATGACTTGCCAGCCTACAACTTTAACTACTCTCCACCTCAATCTGTAAAGCCAGGACAATAACCTGAATCCTCACACCTAGAGATCTGACATGTTAACTTGTTAATGGTTTGGCAAACATTAATCCCTCCATAAAGGCTGATAGAAATCCCTGTCTTCCCTCCCTGTTCTTTCTCTCTCTCTCTCTCTCTTTTTTTTTAACTCAAGCAAAAATCTTCTTGCCTACTAGAAATCTGATATTTACTTTACAGTAACTATAAAATTTAGCAACTTGGATGCACTGGGGAAAAAAGTAAACTGCATATGTCCCTGCTTCTCTTTTTATCTAACCAACAGTATAATGTTATTGGGACACAGACGTCTGCTCTGTATAAGTGATTGTCATATAGAGCTTGGCATCCCTCATCTATCACGCTGCCCTCTGTGCATTTACAGGGCTTTGAATAATGAAACTTTGGGGGCTGCATACGTTCTTGTTGTCCAAGTTCATTTCACAGCACATGGATTAAAATGGATCTTTAATATGTCATCCAGGTTAATGTCAGGGAGCAAGTGTGAGGGGCTAATGAAGGTGTTTCAGGAGATGGGAGACTGGCGAACTGGTGCCAGTTCCCCTGGGGCTCTCCCTGAACAATTCCACCCCAATCTTAGAAACACACACTTTTCCATCCAAACCTCATTTGAGTCAAGGCTGTCAGTCATTCCCAACCCAGCAGTGGCTTCATAAAATGCATAAAGGATAATTACGGAAAGACCCCCCACATGTATTTTCACATGTAATCTTACCCTAGGACTTGAACCCAGGCTCCTACTTCAACTGTTTCCTACCTGCCTTAAAACTAGCCAACACAATAGAACCTAACTGCTTGGAGGGAGAGAAGGAAGCAGGGGGTGGAGGTAGGAAAGAGGACGTTCAGACTAGCATAACCCTGATCTTGAAGATTATTATAAATCCGTGAGCACTGTTGAAACAATTAGATCACTTGATTGGCCTTAACATTCCAAATCCCATAAATTAGCCTGGTGGGTGCCTCATGCTGTTAAGCAAGGCCTTATATTGTTCCAATACCAACATCTGGCGAAAGTAGAACAGACCAATTTTAATGTTAGCTGGCAGAAATTATACCTGTTCCAGTCCTTGTGACAACCTCTATAATAGATATGCAGAAGCGTGGCTTTTTGTCACTAACGCTATTTTTAAAAATTACCTTTGCTTTAGACAGAACAGAAATAAAATTTTCAAAAGTTGTTTTCTTCCTCAAAATTTGAAAGTGGATATTTTCAAATGGTAAATTTCATTTAAAATAGTTGTTTTTCAAACACTATCTTTTACCAGTTGCAAATGCTAATACTTCTGAGATGCAAATACACAGCATGCAGACCATGCGATCTACCACTATAACACTAAAACAAATAAAGCATATGACCCCTGATTCTTTCTAACTCTACTGAATTATAAAACCAAATAGACAAATAAGCATATATAGCAATCATTAAATCCATAAAATGAAAAAGATATATGTCAAGTTCATTATTAATTCTCACCTGTATCTCAAGAAAGATAGATGGGAGACAGATACACAGAAGCGGGGGGAGGGAGGAAGAGAAGGCAAGAGAGAGAAGCAGAAAGTGAAAAATCAACCACCAGGGAGCCAGTGTGGGGTGACAGCTGAGGAATAGTTCTAAGGAGGGCGGCACCTGTCTCCACTATGACCCCAGGTGGGCAGAAGCAGCAATGGGTTCCCACAAGATGGTTGATGATGTAAGAATAATCAACCTGAAAATAATGCTAACCATGTGCCAGGCACTCTTAACATATTAAGTGCTTTAATCCTCCCAACAACCTTATGAGATTTAAACTCATTTTCAGATGAGGAAATTAAGATACAAGAAGGCTAAGTAACTTGCACAAGGTCATGCCGCCAGAAAATGGCAGAGTCAGAATTAGGATGCAGCACACAGGCTCCAAGAGTCCATTGCACTTAGCAGCACACTGTACTCCTTTGCAAGAACACTAGGACTTATCATGTTAGTGTCACCCCATCACACCAGTCCCCTGAGAGGCTCTGCCTTTATCCTAAAGACATTGCCACTGCTCAGCCTTTGGGTCACCCCTGTACCTGTGATACATTCCTTTGACTTTTCAGTGGTGGCCAATCTTTGACTTCTTGAGAGTGGATTTGATTTCTGGGAACCGCCAAAAATCAGAACCATGCGTGATGAATGAGGTGAGATCAGGACAATAATGTTTTAGATGACAAACAATGGATGATGGTGAAGCAATGCAACTAGCCTCCTCGGGCTGCCTGGTAATGCTTTGATAGAACTGGAAGAGGAATTCCATGCATGCTACAGGTAATTGTACGTCACCAAAATGTGCATGCAAGGATCATTTGGACCTTTCTGAGATGTTTGCCTATTTCAGTCAGTCAATTCCAGACTCTGCCATGTCTCACCATGTTTAAGGAGACTTTCCACTTAATTATAGTATTTATCTTCAGTATAGTCTTGTAACTTCAGCCTTCCCACAAAGGCATCTAGAGCATTCTTGTCTTTCTTGATAAGCAGAAAACGTCATAGGTATAATGACTCTGTGGGACTGAAACAGGGATCTTGATCTTTTAAACTCTGGCATCTAATGAGAGATAAACCAAAAAGAGGTAAAATGATTGCAGTGGCCAGACTTTATAGGCTGCGGTACTCTGGGAATTCCCAAATCCATGCGGTTAGTATTGCTGACTCCAGGACTTGAATTTATTAGTTCATGCAGAGTTAATTAGGATGAGGGAAACTGAGTTACACTAACTATACACATTAAAAACTAATGTATAAACCAGAACAGACATTTATGTATTTGCCATGAGGTGATTTTCCTTCCCCTAACTATATAATCTATTGTGACCAAACACACTGTTGAAAACTGATTTCTCTCTTTCTAGAGTTCAAGAAGACCCTTGATCATTTCTCACTACACCATCACTTCAGACAGTGGATATTACAATGGATTAGGTTACTAATTTTATGTTAGGTTATTTGCATTATCCATTTCTTTTCATTATCCTCTATGTTTGGTCAACTTACATGGATCGGCCATTTCCCAGCCCATCTACAACTCACTTCTTGACTTGGGCAACAACACAGAGTTTCTCAGTTAATGACCTATGTTCCTTACTTAGTGTCTTAGAATTCAATTATATAGTACTAGGTTTACATTCAATAAAAGCAAAATGTTTAACTTCCCCCTCCTCGCTAATAATAATAATAATAGCTGACATTTGTTGAGTTCCTAGTATTACCCAGGCTCTGCTCTAAGCACTTTGCAGGTATTAACTCACTGAACTCTCACAACTACCCTAAGAGGTAGCTTCCATTATTATCCACATCGCACAGATGAGGAAACTGACCTGAGAAATAACTTTCTCAGAGTCAAAAGGTTAGTAAACAGCAGAGCTAAGATGCAAACACAGTTCGATGCCCACACTCTTAACCACAACACTAAATTACCCTCTTAGCCTCTGTGCTACTTGGGTGTTATGACTGTCAAAAATGAAAAAAAAAAAAAAAAGGGAAGCAGCTGTTTTTCTCGCTTGCTCTGACTCTAGCTAACTGTTCTTGACTTTTTTGCATTTTATCCATGCAGAACAAAGCTATATTTGTAATTAAACTCCAGATAAATAAGTGTCTGTTTTTAGCAGGGCTAAAAATTTGAGAAGGTTTAGCTGAAGTTGGTAAGATATTTAAAATCAATGACGCCCTAGACGGAATCTAAAGATCCTTTCCTGTGTTATCAAAACCTAAGGACAGCCATAGATTTTTGCATTCTGCATTTTCCTGGTTGTTTCCTTATGGACACCCTCCTCCCACCCCCAGCCCCACTTCCTGAGGCCAGCAACACCTGGGCATGAGAACAGGGGGCGTGATGGCTGTGGGCAGGACCAGTGGCTAGATGAGAAACTAGATCATGGAAATGTCGGGCAGCTGTGATTATTGTCCACTTCTGACCGCAAAACCTTAGGGAGCTCATGTAATTGTTCTACCTTCGTTTCTCTTGGAAATGGCATCAGTATCATTCACTTCTGCCCAACTTATGGGGGGGTAGTTTTGAGACTACAGAGACAATGTTTAAAAAAGTGTTTTGCCCTCTTTAGAATGTATAATCCAAATAGAATCCAAATTCGTTGTATGTTTTCTGCCGCTGTATACCTGCGTGAGACTATTTTTAAGCTAGTTTCTTTTCACCTATTTATAGCAGCAGGTAGATTTGGAATGCCTGACTTTTGCACAGCCTTAAAAAACATTCTGAACCGAAAGCAAATGGTCTGAGTCGGTGATAGCTGAGGGGGAGTGGAGAGGACTGGCGGTGAAGTCAGAATGCTTGGGTTTGGGTCCTGAGTTCAGGTCCTGCCATCCGAGTTGGGTGCAACTGAGGAAGTCACTCATCCTCTCAGGGGCTCAGTTTCTCCATCTGTAAAATACGAGCTCCAGTTTGGAGTTGTGGTGTCTCCATAGGGGAATGGATAGGAAAGGGGTATCATAGTTGTCCAAATCTAACTCCCACTCTACCTTTTTCCTGGTGTAGTGTTGTAAATACATCCTATGTCATCTGGTTGGACTCTTCCATTTTACAGGTCAGAAACTAATGCTGAGGGAGGTCAGATGACTTCTCTAGGGTCTTGACCCCTAACTCCTGTTCTCACCCCTCTCTCCTTTCCCTGGGTGCTGAGTGGCTTCTTCTAACATAGGGTGCAGGCCACGTCCGTGGACAAGCAGCTCCTGAAGGGATGGAGAGAGAGTGGACACCATTTCAGGACGCCAGTCAGCTTGCACCTCAAGTGCGTTCTCTGTGTAAAAAAGAAAACGCTACGCTCAGACGTCAGCCAGAGCTTGGGAGAATCAGCCAGGGCGCCTGGGTGGCTCAGTTGGTTAAGCGACTGCCTTTGGCTCAGGTCATGATCCTGGAATCTTGGGATCGAGTCCCGCATCATGCTCCCTGCTCAGCAGTGAGTCTGCTTCTCCCTCTGACCCTCCCCCCTCTCATGCTCTATCTCATTCTCTCAAATAAATAAAATCTTAAAAAAAAAAAGAAAGAGTCAGCCATTAAAGTAATCTGCGCACACCTCAGTGAGTAAATACAGTCATCCACATAGGAACCAGGTAGGAACAAAATAACAGGTGCTTTGAAAGGATGACAAAATGTATTTGTACCAGGGCCAATGCCAAAGCCATTTCCAAGCCAACAGGAAGGGCATTTATTATTTTCATTTAACATTTATTAAATAGAGTGTTGTAGAGCAGGCTTTCCTAATCTGAGACCCTTTTGGCTGTGTGCATAAAGCTTTTCAGATACCTGCAATTTCTTTCTCTTACTTACAAAGATGCTTATTGAACTACAGGAGGTGAGTAAACATCAGGAGAGGTCTCATAGGAAACCTAATGAATGGTTCAAGTCTCTCCCTGGTGGAAGCGATCAGACACCTGACCTTCAGTACATCTCAAAATATTGCAGCAGAAGGAATTAAGCCCTTAAATTTTCATACTACTGGTAGGCAGAGAGCAGCAGAAAAGCTTCAGGGTTGGAAGAAACATTATGATGTGGTCTAGATGTCTGGGAATCTCGTTAAAATGCAGATTCTAGTTCAGTCAGTCTGTGGGTGGATGCTGAGATTTTGCATTTCTAACAAGCTCCCAGGTGATGTTGGCTGGAGGGAAAAGAGAATGCTTAACACAATATTCCTCGAATAGCGTCATTTCAGGCCTGCGGGGCAGGTTGGTGGGAGACCCATCTGGGGGTGGGGGAGTTGAGCCTTTTCTAGCATCCCACAGTCACTTTTAAATATTCTGACTTCAGAATATATGTCTTTTGACATATATTCTGAAATAGCCAAAACAAATATTTGTGTGTAATTTTATAGACATTTCAGCCAATTTCCAAGTGCAGAATTTTAACCGGATAGGACTGTAATCATCATAGTTTAAGCAACGCGGCATTTCCCGTAGTACTTAGCACAATGCCTTGCTCAAAGTAAACCCCTGGATAAACATGTTTTGGCTGAAGGAGAGGATAAGTAGATATATATTCATATCTCTGAAGGGTATGATGATTGGAAAAACACTACTTTTTGATTGGTTCTTATAGGAAAATCACAAAATAAACTGGATAATTCATTATTTTACCTCCACCAACCAACTGGTTTCTTGTAATGAAATTCAGCCTTCAACTTTACCAGATAGCTCTTAGAGTTAGCTTCTGTTCCACATGGAGAACTTCTGATTGTAGGGGGTTCGTACCGCAACCAGTATGTCATCTACAACCATCAAAATTCTCAAACTCTAAATAAGGTCTTCACAAGGCAATTGATCCAGAGTGACAGGATATTAACAATATCAACAAATAGGAAAATGCACTTAGAGGGCTGTACAAATCACTGAATAAATGATATGGAGTCATTTTGATTTGATTATGAACACATTTATTTCAATTTTCCTTTTTTTCACTGAATATTTGTTATATGTTAAATTCAAAACACTCTCTTTTCCAACTGAAGAAATAGTTTCGATTTAAGATACAAAACATTTTAAACCACAAACCCTTTTATTAAACATTGAATGTAATGAGTTAGGTTGAGCCCAACAGAAGGTGACCCTAGAGTTTTAAAAATGGAATTGTCTTGCATACAGCTCTGTTGCTAAGATCTCTATGCATTTTTTTCTAATCAGCTTTAATGAGGTATGATTTAAAATGTGCAGCTTGATGAGTGTGATAAACGTATATGTCACAAGCATGTGACAAACATGCTTGCCATTACAACCAAGATATAGACCATTTGTTTCATTCCCCAAAGTTCCTTCATTCCCTTTCATAGTCAATACCTACCCCACTCCCAAACCCGCCCTCCTGACAACTACTCTGCTTTATGTCACTATGGTTTTGCCCTTTCTAGATTTTTGTATAAATGGAATGACATAACATATAGTCTCTTTTTGTCCAGCTTCTTTCGCTTAACATGTTGCTTTTAAGATTCAGCCATGTTGTTGTATTATCCGTAGTTTGTTCCCTTTTTATTGCTAAGGAATATTCCATTGTTTGGGTATATCACAATTTGTTTATCCATTTAGCAGTGGATGGACATTTGCCTTGTTTCTAATTTGGGGCCACTGTGAACAATACTTCTATGTGTCTTTGTGTTAGACATAGCTTTCACATCCCATGAGTTAATACCTAGAAGCAGGATTGGTGAATCATACATAAGTGTATGCTTAACTTCATAAGAAATTGCCAGACTGCTTTTCTGCAAGTGGCTGCATCATTTTGCATCTCCACCAGCTATTAATGAGAGTCCCAGCTGCTCTACATCTTCACCCATACTTGGTGTTGTCAGTTCTTTCCATTTTTGCCATTTTCGTGCAATATCCTTATTTTATTTCTTTATTTTTTAAAGATTTATTTCTTTATTTTAGAGAGAGAGAGAGAGCGAGAGAGCAAGGGAGAGGGAGAGAAACTCAAGCAGATTCCCGCTGAGTGCAGAGCCGGACGCGGGGCCCCATCCCAGGACCCTGAGATCAAGATCCAAGCCAAAATCAAGAGTCAGTGGCTCAACCGACTGCACCACCCAGGCGCCCCTCTCCTTATTTTAATTTGCATTTTCCTAATGACAAATGATGTTGAGTATCTTTTTTGTGCCGACTGGCTGTTTGTATGTCTTCTTTAATTCACAATTGTTTGTAATGTTTTTAGAGTAAAGGTGACCCCACTATAGAGACTGATGAACTAAGGCCAAGAAAGAAAATGTAAACTCTCACCCTTAAGCCACAGAGCATGCTAAGGGGAGACAATATCCTCAAGGAAGAAATGAGAGGTTTTATTAAACAGAATTAGGAAAACCAGTACAAGTGAATTTTCATAAGTTTTTATATTTGAGAGTCTAGCTAGCTAGAGGATAGATTTTTTAACATAACAGAGCAATTTTCATATGAGAAAGGAAAAATTTTTTTAAAGATTTTATTTATTTATTTGACAGACAGAGACATAGCAAGAGAGGGAACACAAGCAGGGGGAGTGCGAGAGGGAGAAGCAGGCTTCCCGCCGAGCAGGGAGCCCGATGCGGGGCTCGATCCCAGGACCCTAGGATCATGACCTGAGCCGAAGGCAGACGCTTAACAACTGAGCCACCCAGGCACCCCGAGAAAGGAAAATTAAATCCTAAATTAAAGGAGGAGACAGTCCCTTAAAATGTTAAATCATAATTTAAAAAAAAATCCCAGCTTTGGGTCAGACTTTCTATATGAAGTGAACATAGTATGGTGGTTTAGAGTGTTGGCTCAAAAGTCAGATAGTCTGGATCCAAATCTTGGCTCCATGAAGCATGTGCCAGTAAGCCAGGTTATTGAGCTCTCTGACTCTAATGTCTTTATGTATAAAATGAAAATAATAATAGCTACCACAAAGGCCTGTTGAGATAACACATGTGAAATGTTTCGAAAGATGTCTGGCTTGTATTAAACGCTCAATAAATATTAGTCATTGTTATTATTACATGGACACTTAAAAGCATGATATTGCAATAGATACACATAAAAGCCTTGAGTTAAAAAAATATATATACAATTTCCTCTATAAATAGACCTTTACAAGATTGACACTTGGGACCAATCCAGGTCACCACTGGTTGGAATGAAGTCTATTTTCCACCTTAAAACACATTAAACAAGGACCCATTTCTGCAAAATCATCCCAGGTAGTATGCTAGGTAAATTGTCTTCCTTTTAAAAGGAAGGCATCACTTCTTCCAGCACCAAGAAAGGAAGGCCTGAGGGTATTGTTACCTAAAATCAAACTCATAATTTGATTCTTTTCCACCCAAACAATTGGCCAGTATCCCCTAAATAGTTTATTTCTAACACATTCTGGATATAAGGCTGATCACTTGCTAGAACAGCAGCTTCTAGCCTATAGCTCTATTAAGGTAAAACAAATAGATAAAAATAATAGCTCTACTAAGGTAAAACAAATAGATAAAAATAATCATAATATTTTAAAAGCACCAGTAGTTTGATGTTATATTTAATATTTTGGTAATCATCTTAGTATCTACCTACTTGTGAAAAATAGCACTCTATATGTAGGACAGTTATTTGTTAAATCAACCAAAAATGCTTGGTGAGGACCCTTGCAAATTACTCCAAGTGCCCTCAATGTCTGAGCTCCCACGGGGGCAGAACACACATGCAGATTTTCTCAATCTTGGCTCTCCTGAGATGATTCTCCCATGATGTGTTCAACAATACTCTCTCACACTAAGATCAGAACGATTTCTCCGAGTGTTTTGTAGCTCTCATGTAGAATGGGTACAATTGAGACATCATTGTAAAGGCCTCCAAGTCCAGAAGAGACTGATCACTTTCTTCAACGACATAAATGTCAATCCTGTTTTTGACCGTGGTTTCTGGAATCTTTCTAATACTTCCATCAGGACCTCTTCTGTTACGGGTCCTGCTTTCCATGTGGATGCAGACTGAAGTGACAGTTCCTACTTACTCAATGAAGGCACTCCAAGTGCTGGGCTTTTTTTCCCCCCAGCCTGACAAAGATGAGACTTCTTTTCCCTAGAGATCACAGGTGCGTCTCTACAGGTTTGCAGCCCTTCTGAACGCCTCAGAGTACCTCTGGCTGGGTGACGTTCCACCCATTTCTCTCCTCTTCATGGAACGACGGAAAGCCAGTAACATTAAACACAGGTAGTGAATTATTCTTAAGCAGCAAAGACCAACTGGTGGCTCACCTTTTTAGTGAATTCCAAAAATCTGGAGTCATTTGAGTCCAAAGGGGAAACTTGTGAGAGAGGGGGGCGGGGGAGCAGTGAGAAAATAGAAGCAACAAAAATATGCCTTCAGTGTTCTCACTGCTCATTAGACTAGCACTGAACCAGTACTGGTACGGCCTGAATAACTGATACTTTTTATAAGTAACTGAAGAGCTATAAAAAGTTTAACATTTAAGAAAACAACAAACAGCTGTGGCGAATGAGCAAGAAAAAGTCTAAAGAAAGAGCCTGTCTGGGTGGCAGGAGGTCACACTGCTTCACGAGGAAGTGCTAAAACATCGCTAACATTTTGCTACATCAGGGTGTTTTCCTGACTGGTCATACTACTCTTTCTTTCACCTCAGCCCCACTCCCCTATCAAACAGAACAAATGCATGTCACCAGAATATTTCCTGAAAACAGCATTTCATTTCTATGCATCTATGTGTTTGGCAGTGGAAACATGAGGGGTTCCTGATCAACAGAGTGAACAAATACCCTCTGCATTCAGGCTGAGCTTCACTGCCCTGGGACCCCTGGGCTTGGTTCATGAGCGCCTTGAGGTGCCACACAGCTGCCCTTCCCTTTAACGGAAAATGCCATCTGCAGGTCCCATAGCTAGCAAAAGGCAGCAGTAGTCTTCCCTATTTCCTCTGGTAATTGTCCATAAACTCAATAATGAGGCATTTGCCAGTGGGAAGCAGTATGGTAAAGTGATCAAATTTATGGGCTTGAGGCTCTGAATTCCAACTCCAATACTTACTCCTGGATGATCTAGAGCAAATTAACTAACCTCTCTGCACCTTAGTTTCCTTAATAGCAAATAGTAAGTCAAACAAAATTATCTTCTCCTGGCCTTAGGCAGGCTTTTTAGACAGTGCTTTAGACTGACTTTGAGAGGCACACCGCCATCTTTCCTAATTTTCAAGCTTTAGGTAACTTTTCTTAGCAGTGGCTAATAAGTATTAGTTGGGACAAATAAAGTGATTGGGGAAAAGTAGGCCCAGATCCAACCATATCAAAAATTACATTAAATGTAAGTGGATTAAACACTTTTAGTTAAAAGGCAGAGATGGTCAGAATGAATACAAACCAAAATCCAGCCGTATACTAGACAATATAAGAGATATACTTTAAAGATAAAGATTCAGATAGGTTGAAATGAAGTGGATGGGAAAAGATATGTCATGCAAACAGTAAACATAAGGAGGCTGGAGTGGCTATAATAATATTAGGTAAAGTAGACTTCATTACAGAGTTTGCCAAAGGAAAAGAGAGACTTTTCATAATTCAACAGAAAGACATGACAATCACAAATGCATATGCACCTAATAACAGAGTTTAAAATACATGAAACAAAATAGAGTAAGTGAGAAATAGACATTTCTATATAATCATAGTTGGAGATTTTAACACCCAGCAATTGATAGAATAACTAGGCCAAAAAAAAAAAAAACAAAACAAAAACAAAAACCATTAAAATGTAGAGGACTTAAACCATATTATTATAAATATAAACCACAATTTTCTCTTCCTTTGATTCAGAATTTCAGATACTTGCAAAGCTGCCAGTTCTTTCTCCCAGCAAGAAAGCCACCCAGGCCATTGTCCCACCTCGCAGGAGAAGCTTCTGAATGCTACAAGGTGGCTACATCTTTTTTTTCTTCCTTAGCCTGTTTTATATGAACCAACTCTAGAATCACCAGTCTGTTCCTACAGCCATCCTGCCATCTGCTAGGCTTGATAGCCATTGCTGGAGTTCTCAGAATCTTCCCTAAAATAGTTGCAGTGTTGCCACAGGAGATGTCTAACCATCATATTTCATACATGTGGTGTAGGACAAGACCTCCGCATGAGGAGAATACCGGAGGTCACATGGAATATTAAAATCCTTTGACAGTGTCCATAGCAAAAGAATTTATGCTTTAACTCTGCCCCTTATGTGAACTCTAAACAAATATAGTCCTCATTTTTCTTTATATCTATTAGCAACTGCTCAGATACGATGGAAGAGTGTATCTGAAGGAAAAAATAAATGACAAAAAAAAAAAATTGTCCTTCTGAAGAATGTAAAGGGTCAGTTTGCTCCTTAGAAATATTTTCTCTTGCCTCTTTTCCGCCCAAGACTGTATAGTTACATTGCAGGATTCCATTCCATGGAATGTCTACGGAATGAGATGTATGTGATCCAAAGCCCAGGTGAATTGGGCAAAGGCTTCCCCAAATAAGCAATTTCTTTCTCATTCACTTGAAGACATGGACCTCAGGTACATAGTTTCAATTAAGAAGTCTGCATGCAGAGGCACAGACATTCCAAGGTTTGTGGATTCCATATGTTGGCATCTCCAACCACCATAAATCTCTTTCCCAGAATTCCATTCATCCCGACAGCCTTTGCCATGTGGAGGCCATGATGGAAGGCAGAAAGTCTAGGGAGTATGGAGGATGTGGGACAGGATGGGACTTTTGCAATGGCTTCCTTTAAGACCCATGATTTAAATGGTCCCTGCAGGCACAGGCTATGGCAACAAAGGATCATGGCATTAATGGAGGCCTTTTCTAAACAGCAAGGGCTTCTCATCTCAGGATGCCCTCCCAACACAGCAGCAGCTCCCAGAGGAAAAGAGTCTACTGCTTTTCAAACCCATTCACCTCTAACCCCATTCGCAATTTGGTGTTTTCCCCTTAAAGAACATTCTTAGCTCTTCTCCTCCCAAATGGCAGTACCCGAAGAAGCCCAGTCGGCTACAGAAGACTAGGCCATTGTTAACAAGATCTTTTCCTCCTCACCTGGACTCTTCCCCCATGATACGCCCTGTTAAAAAGGAACACAATTATAACATTTTCTCCTCCTTCAACAGAGTATTTTATTCTTTGCTGACCAGAAGGAGAATCTGGCTCATTCCATGATTAGTCTTTTCAATGGTCTGGGAGGGCAAATAGGTGACAGGCATGAGGGGAAAGCACTTTCCATGAACACATTTTTTTTTTTTTTACTGGAATTTGTCCTATTGCAAAGCTCTTCTGCCAGATTCCATTAGGAAATTGCAAGCAGATTCATATACCCAAGTGTTCCTCTCTCTGCTACTCATCAATATATAGACATCACATGGCAGGGAGGGGGAAGAGGCTGACTCTCTCACATGGCATACTCTTGCACAGCAGACGTGTAGGCAAATGCAAATACTGAACACGGTAGTTCGTGCATATGTGCATATGAATATATATCATGTTATTACTCCTCAGCAATGAGATTCCAAGCTACCAGAGAGGGGAGGGAAAGTCATAATCAATACAGCTGCACTTCGGAATGTCAATTGAAGGCAGACAATGATAAGAAGATGGGAAGGCTGTCCCTAGCAACATGAAAATAAGAGCCAGGACCACCTAGGGATTGATTAGGGACTGGGCCAAATTCCAGCCCTAAACTCATCACAAATTATGCTAAGAGCTCCCTAGGGAAGGCTCCAATTGGCATTTTTGAGCCACACATCCTTTTCTTTTGATACAGACATCAGGACTGGCTAGGAGATGACTGGAGAATAAAAAACTCAAGTGAAAAAATGAGTTCGGGAAAAAATGTTCTCCCATCCAAATGCTTTCAACTTTCCTGAGAAATCCTTCAGTTTCTTTAAAACAAGTCAGGATTATTATTCCACTTTGCCATTCAGGTCCCTAATGAAGGGCCAAGCCAGTGTGCAAAAAAGGTAAGGAGAATAGTAGATGAAAACGTCAGCAGACAGGTAGGAAGTCTGCAGCATGGAGGAGACTTCCAGCTGGAATTGTGAAGAAAACAAACCAAAAAAAAAAATCTATTTTTCAGGGAATACTCTAAGATTTTTTTTCCTTATTCCTCCAGGAACACTTAGGTCTTGGGTATTTGTTTGTTTGTTTGTTTTTGTAGACAGAGACATATACTTAATCACAAGCATATTGTATGAAAGAAAAATGTATAGACCTTCTAGACCCCAAAATATAGAACAACGGTTCCAATTTTCATTACCAGAAATAACTAGAGGAAATGAGAAGCAGGTGTGGGAAGGCTTCCCTGAGCGATGCCAGGCTTCGTTTTAATTCGGTCATGTATGGCCTGCCGCTACCTCCCGGCCTTGCTGCGAGCACACTCAGAGGTCAGGCTATTAAAATCAATGAAATATGCTCAAATTCCTTTCTCTTAGACCCCAGCCCTACGTTGCTTGCCCACGGAACACTTCACTGACTTGTGGCAGAAGCAGCGCTCCAACTCTGCAAGAGGAAGTATACTTTCTTCTTAGACGACCTGAAATGTTTAAGGCCTAAGCTTTGGGGGGTCTCCGAATTAATCAAAGAGAACTGCTCATATACAAAACATGAAACTACTTTTGGCTGGGTGGTAGGAACCTAAAATAACTTCCACATTTCTTCTACTGGTAAACTACATCTTAACGGCGCATGGAGTATTTGGCTTGTTGGTATCAGTAACTGTTCATATCATGTAAATATCTGATACTATGCTTTGTTTGAGGACAACAACCTGGAGAGAAGGAAGGCTGAGATAGAGCCAAGGATCTACTTTCTTTTTCCTTATCATAAATAATCCACATTTGCTTCTTTTATGTCCGTTGGGTGGCTCCTTCACTTCTTTGAAAACTTAGAATTGACCCCAAATTAAAGAAATCATTAGCATCTGCTTTGAATAAATATAACAGAGACCAGTGCCCACAGAGAAAGAATAATAGTTACTTCATTGGACAGGATTCTATCTGAAGTGCTTGTTGTAGGATAATTCTTTGTTAGTTTATGACCTCGCTCTGGAATTATCATATATGGTACTTTCAGTAGAGAAAGGAGGGTCAGGAAATGGGTTTCAGCCCTGGTTCTGCCACTTCCAGGTTGCTGACCTTTGACAAGTGACCTAATCTCTACAAAACTTAATTTCCTTATTGGTAGAATGAGAGGTTGAACTAGATGATTTCCAAGGTCACCTTCTGCTATAAAATTTTATGATTCCAAATCTCTAGCCTTCTTGGAAAAAGCGTATCTGGCTGTGCTTGTGTGAATTTGTTACACTTAGCACTATAATGAGCTAAAAAGACCTTAACGTGACAGACTAATACAACTGACAATAAAAGGGTAGCGATGATCCTAATGACTAAATTTGCTCACAATTCATGTTCATGTAAGGAATGGAGACACAATGGTGGTCTTTAGCTATGGTAGCTTGTTAGGGACCAGGCCCCAGCAAGAGAAGCTTCCACAAAGAAAGGTCAGAACCTCAACTTTAGTGCTTAAACTCACCTCCCCAGTGACTCCACCCACCGGCTGTCCCAAGAACGCGGGATCTCCCTTAACAAGCCTCTAATCCAATCAGGAGGCGGGCTGTTACTTCCCATATGGATATATAGAGCTCAGGGATGGACAGAAACGAATCCCTAATGAAAGAATGGGTCATTACATTGGCTGGTCAGGTACTTTCACAGCCAGTAGGCTCTTCTCTCTCTCTTTTTTTTTTAAAGATGTATTTATTTATTTTAGAGAGAGGGAGAGTGGTAGGGAGGGGCCAAGGGAGAGGGAGAGAGAAACTCTAAACAGATCCCCTGCTGAGCGCAGAGCCTAATGTGGGGCTCGATCTCGCAACCTTGAGATCACAACCTGAGCCAAAATCAAGAGTCAGACACTTAAACGACTGCGCTACTGAGGCACCCCCAATATTCTCTTCTTTTATGCAGAGATAAACTGCCTCCCTCTGGAAGTGACACCTTCCTAGGACCTAGAACTCACCCAGAACTCCATTTATTCTTGGATCTATGTTTCTGCTCATCTTGCTCTTTAACTATAGTGACACAAGTGTCCCTTTCTCCCCTCACTTTTTATGTTCACTCTCATTTACATGATGGACTTCTAAGTGTTGGAAATAGCACCAACATAAATATGCACACCACACTCACAGGGATGTGGGTGTACGTGGATGTGCTCACACAGGTGCATGTCCCCTTTTCAAGGATTGTAAAAAAAAATGTTGTTGGCAACCTCAAAACTAAAGTCTTGAAGTTTCAGGTACAAAATTTGTCTTCTTTTACAATTCTGTTAAATTAAAATTTCATGTTTTGCACTATTGTTAATGCGGGGACATCTGTGTGGTATTTGCATTCATAAATGCAAGTGTATTTACATGGCATTGTACCCAGATGATTCAAAAGATATTTGTTCAGCCGAAATATTCTTTTTTTAAAAAAGATTTTATTTATTTATTGACAGAGAGAGACACAGCAGGGGGAGTGGGGGAGGGAGAAGGAGGCTTCCCGCCGAGCAGGGAGCCCAGTGTGGGGCTTGATCCCAGGACCCTGGAACCCTGACCTGAGCCAAAGGCAGACGCTTAATGACTGAGCCACCCAGGAGCCCCTCAGCCAAAATATTCTGTTTTGGGTTAAAGAATTGGTCTCATTTTAAATAATTATTCCTTATTTATGTGAAATATATTCAAACTTTTTTAAGATGCTCAACTTTTTTTTCCAGATTAACAGAGACTAAGATTGACTACCAAAGAATTTTAAATGAATCCATTATTTTTTAAATAAATTATCTCTGGCTGATAGATAGGTAACTGTTACGGGTTGAAATTTGTCCCCCTTCTCCCAAATTCCTATGTCTGAGTCCTAACCCCCTGTCCCTCAGAATGTTATCTTATTTGGAATAAGGTCATTGCAGATATAATTAGCTGAAATGAAATCATGCAAGAACAGGGTGGGGCCCTCATCTAATATGACTTGTGTCCTTATTAAAAGGGGAAATTTGGAGACAGATACACAAAGACAGCCATGTGAAGGTGAAGGCAGGGATTAGGGTGATGCTTCTACAAACCAAGGGACACCACTGTTTGCAGCAGACACCGGACGCTAGGAGAGAGGAATGGAACAGATTTTCCCTCTCAGCCCTCAGAAAGAACCAACCCTGCCAACACCTTGATCTTGGACTTCTGGCCTCCAGAGCTGTGCGACAATAAATTGTCTGTTGTTTAAGCCACTCCATTTGTAGTACTTTGTGTCAGCCCTAGAAAACTAAAACAACCAAATTTGGAAATTTTCTCCTCTAAGCTTTTCTTTAAATTACCAAGATCAAATACCTCTAACGATTTGTGTAAGCCTGATTTGCTCATTCTACTAACTACACACACACACACACACACACATACACACACACAAATTACATGACCACGCCCAAACAGAGAGACATGTGTCTGGACTCGGCTCCATTGAGAGTGGTTTTGGGAATGCCCCGGAGACCATGCTGTAACAGTAGACGTCAACGGGGATGGTGTTTTCTTACTCTCAGTCTTGAATAAGTAAAAGACGAAGAAAAAAAAAGCACACTTGCGTATTCACTGGTTTAGGCCCAGTCATGATTTCTTTAAAGACGCTGCCAATAGATTTTAGTCATTCTCTGGCAAAGGTTTCTCTTCAACCGCAAACACTACATAGTTGCTGAATGAGTCACCACCTTGAGTAATCTAATTCCTTGACCAGTACACGCCTACTGCCTACGGCACACACTGTCTCTGGTTGTGCATTTTGTTGTGCTCCATTCTCCGGAACTTCTTTAATGCTTTCTTAAGGGTAGGGCTGAGGATTCACTATGAATCCCTAGAAAGGATGAATCTTGCTTACTCAGCAGCGTGTGAACTGGCTGGTCATCAAGAACCAAAATGTTAACTTTTATTAAGCTTTCTCATACACTAAGCTAAGCTGGATGTGGCATTTTTACTGCCAAAAAAAAAAAAAAAGCAGTAAATAGGAATTTTAAAACCATTTCCCCCTGCAAACCAGGAGCCTTTTTTTTTTTTTTTTAAAGAATCCAGAGGGGAAACAAGAGGAAAGAAGCAGAATGATGTTCCAGGAAGGACAGTGGAGCCCAGGGGCCCCCCCGATACACACATACATCCCTCAGCAGCTGGACTCATACCATAAACCTGCATCCCTGGACATGTTGAATTTACTGAATTTAACAAACATTCTGGGCATTTATTCTTCAGGAAGAATGTACTAAAACTACCACCAAAGAGTTATTTCTATCAGTAAAGTTGAAAGCACATAAACCTGTGAGCTTCTTTTTTGCATGATTTTTTAAAAAGTGTGCCCTAAAGATATTCTTCCTATCAATATGTTTTAACCACAAGATGTTTTGTTCTTTAACGGGGAAATTTTTTTTTCTCCCGCGCTGGTAGATTGAACTATTTTGAATATTTGTTACATTTTCTTCTAAGGAGAACTTTTTTATTAATATCTGGCCAGCTCTTCTTGAGTCCCTTTCTCTTTCTTCTGTTTTCAATCACTTACCTCATTTTTGTTCTTCCGTGAATGGGTACCAATACCATGAAAAGAGAAATGGGACAAATGAAACCATCAACAAAATGATAAGCCAACCTACTGAATGCAGAAAACATTTGCAAATCATATATCTGACAAGGGATTAATATCCAAAATACATAAAGAAACCCTATACTTCAATAGCAACAAACAAACAAACAAACAAACAAACAACCCAAACAATCCAATTAAAAAATGGGCAGAGGATCTGAGTAGACATTTTTCCAAAGAAGACATACAAATGACCAACAGGTGCATGAAAAGATGCTCAAAATCATTAATCATCAGGGAAGTGCAACCTCACACCTGGTAGAATGGCTATTATCAAAAAGATAAGAAATAACAAATGCTGACAAGGATGTGAAAAAAAGGGAATACCTGTGCACTGTTGATGGGAATGTAAATTGGTGCAGCCATTCTACCAAACAGTATGGAGATTCCTCAACAAATTAAAAATAGAAATACTGTATGATCCAGCAATTACACTTCTGAGTATCTGAAGAAAATGGAAACACTAACTTGAAAAGATACATACACCCCCTATGTTTATTGCAGCATTATTTACAACAGCCAAGACATGGAAACAATCTTAGTGCCCCCTGATGGATAAATGGATAAAGAAAATGTGGTACATATATACAATGGAATATTATTCAGTCATAAAAAAGAATGAAATCTTGCCATTTGCAACAAGGATGGGTCCTAAGGCATTATGCTAACTGAAATAAGTCAGACAATGGAAGACAAATACCATATGAACTCACTTATATATGGAATCTTAAAAAAAAAAAACTCATAGATACAGAGAACAGATTGGTGGTTGCCAGAAGCAGAGGTGGGGGGTAGGTAAAATTGGTGAAGGGGGTCAAACAATACAAACTTCCAGTTATAAGATAAATAAGTCATTGTAATGTAATGTACAGCGTGGTAACTATAGTTATTAATAGCGTACTACATATTTGGAAATTGCTAAGAGAGTAGATCTTAAAAGTTTTCATCACACAAATAAGTCTCTTAACTATGTGTGGTGATAGATGTGAACTAGACTTATTGTGGTGATCATTTCACAATATATACAAATATCAAATCATTGTGCTGTACACCTGAAACTAATATAAGGTTGTAGGTCAATTATACCTCAATTAAAAAAAGAAATGGAAGAAAAGTTTTAAAAATTCATTTCAACTATGCTGTCCTATTCCATAACCTTCCCAAATGCGTAAGACAGAAAGACACATCTTAAGTTTATGCGCTGGCTGGGGATGCTTTCAGAACAAGCTGAAGAGTGCTGTTTAATAGTATTATTCATAACTTACATTTGCATGCAATACACAGTTCTCAAAAAACCAACTTCATCCTCAAAACAACCTTGAGAACCTGACATATTGCCATTGAGGAAACAGAAGCCCCCAGGTTATATGGAAGGTGGTGGAGCCAGGGACCCTTGACTTAGTTCTCTTTGTTCTCCATCCTGTTAAGGCTGGAGACAGGACAGGTAGCTCAGCCACCTGCCACAAAGAATTCTCTAGTTAACTTACCATTAGACTTCCCTTTGCTGAGGACAGCAAAGTGAGCCACAAAGCTTCTCTGAGCTTTTGTTTTCTCGTGTGCAAAATAAGGACAATGCCCCCCATCCCCATAGGATAGGTAAGAGTAAAATTAAATGAGGCCAGTGAAAGAAAGTTACTAAATCATAAGATGTTATACAAATCCCTCCTTCAGGAGCTGTATCACACTTATGTGCTGTTTCACCTCAGGCAAGTTTCTTAATATTTCTAAGGCTCACCTTCCTTATCAGTGAAACAAGGCTACTGCCAGAACCTTGCCCAGAAGATGCTATTGAAGACTAAAGGAGATTATCCATGCCAAGCATTTAGCACCCTGGTCAGTGCACGGACACAGCAAGTCCTCAATAAATGTCGTTAGTAAAGCCATTCATGTTTGATCCCAGCCTTTTCCCAGCACGAGTATAAGCAGGCAAGCAAAACCCAAAGGAGTCCAGGGATTCCATATTATAATCCTGTCTGTCCAGGCTCTTTGCTCCCACGGCAGTTTCAACTCTATACTCTCAAAATTGGGAGGGCTCCACTTACCCTTAGTTTTGCGAAGGTACCATTTTTGGTCCACAGCAAATATTTAGCCATTGAACATGGTTTGCCTCCTTTCATTCCTACTGCACGAGATTCTAGGATTTGGTTGGAGAATATGTACATTACACCCATCCTGATATCTAGGGAACAAAACAGACCTACTCCACACCTCAGTGTTCCTCCCAAAAGAGGGGCAGTACCACAATGCCCCTTCAAAAGATATTCGGTAGTTATGGAACCAAGTTTTAGGAACACACACAGGAGCAAATCACTTTATGTACTAACTAGGAGAAGTTAGTTCTAGATGTCAAGGAGTAAAGGAATGTAAAAACCAGCAAAATGCCTGACATGTGTAATTGGCACTTAAGACAAGCCGGGATAGAAGAGAACAGTAACAAGGTGTCTTCCAGATTGGATTGGTGTCTGATCATAGCTTTGAAGAATGTTTTAACAGGAAATGAAGAATAAACATCAGCACAAACTAATCTTAAAATCTCATCAGTCTCTGGTTATGAACACTACTTCTTAATTTAATCAGCTAACTACATTTTTCTGTAACTTAGATCATCTGAATTTATAAATCTTTGCATATTGCCTGAGGGTCATATAAATTACACATATCAGCCCTCACTTGAATGGTAACTGTTTACCAATGTGCTGGTATGGTTGTGGCATCTGGGCCAGTTCCTCAGACTTGCTTTTAGGACACGTCAAAACTCTGAAAAGTCTCAGTGACTTTAAGAGAGGAGAAACACCTCAACTTGGGGAAGGTGGATGCAGATGGAGGGGTCCTAAAATGCTTGACCATGTCTTGTTCCTTAACATTTCAGAAGTAAATTTGTTCATCATTCTCAAACATCTTATTTTCCTCCTAATTTTTTCCTCTGGGAGGTCTTGCAGGGTCGGTGATTCAGATCTTGGACTTCCTACCCTATCAGCTTTTTTCTTTCTTTCTTTTTTTCCTAGAACTTAAATGTTCAAACATGTTACTTGCTATCGTATGGGAAATGCATTCAATCAATGAACATTTATTAAGAGCCTGCTACCCAAAAGGCATTATATAGGGCAGTGCAGTTGATACCATAAACCTCTAGTCATCTGCAAACTATATTGAGAGCTATAGAATGTTCCTGTGGCTCTGGAAAACAAACAAAAACAAAAAAACCAAACCTTTCACCAGGGCCTCTTACCTTTCCCTCAATTCTCTCTCTAGTCCAGTTTTTCCTTCTTCCCCCCTCCCCCATGTCTGTTGGTGTCTTTGACTTAAGCCTTCTTCTTCCACTGTTCCAATGCTGTCATCCCCTCATCATGCTGGGCCTCCCCCACAAGACACCTTGTAAACAGCCACCTCCCTGAAATACACAGAAGTATTTCTTTTGCAACGTAGGTAATTCTGCCGTATAGCATTTAAAGAGTTTGACACGATCATATTTACATTTTGTATTTTTAACTTAATTGTCTAGATAAAAGATATCTCCTTTTAAGAATATCAAACAGTGGGGCGCCTGGGTGGCTCAGTCATTAAGCGTCTGCCTTTGGCTCAGGTCATGATCCCAGGGTCCTGGGATCGAGCCCCGCATCGGGCTCCCTGCTCAGCAGGGAGCCTGCCTCTCCATCTCCCACTCACCCTGCTTGTGTTCCCTCTCTCCCTGTCTCTCTCTCTCTCTGTCAAATAAATAAATAAAATCTTTAAAAAAATTTTGAAGAAAGCCCATAAAGGCCCTTTACCTTTGAGTATGCATGAATCTGACCCAAATGAAAACATGAAGAAAAGAAAATTATATAATTATCAGAAAGTCCTCCCTGTTTTCGGATGTATACTTTCTGGAAAAATCAAGAAACAGAGGGTTAAGGAGGAGATGAGCTAAGCCCAGGGTGTGCACCCTTTCTGTGGCATCCCCCTCAGGTGCTGTGGCTTTGGGTGCTTTGTCTCTAACTGAGAGAGACAAGGATACCATTGTTGCTGCTTTCACCACAGTTCTGGGAACGGAGAATAGCCACGTTCTTTATTTTTATATCCCAGTATAATCTCTTTATTCAAGGCCTACATTTCAGAAGGTCTCAATTTGAAATGCGGTTCTTGGAAAACCCCGTCTAGTAACCAGGAAACAGGTCGAGGGTGCATGGGAGTTTGAACCACACTCACGGCGCTGCGTGATGCTCTGCCCCGCGGCACCCGGCCAGTCAGCATCCTTCTCTGCTTGAGGCCAACTTGGAGGCAGTGCCAGGGCTTTAGAGTGGTGGGGACCGGCAGACTCTAGAACCTGACCGACAGCAGGCCCAACCCCAGCTCCGTCACTTACGAACGTGACTTTGGGCCAGTTACTTCACTGCCCCGTGCCTCAGTTTCCTCCCTGTGAAATGGGGAAAACAATAGAACCTGCTTCATGGGGCCCTCGTGGGGTTTAAGTAAGTTAGTACGTACAGGGTTCGTAGAGCTTACATGTTAGGCATGTAGTAAGCACTGTGTGCGTGTTTGCTATTATGATAACCAAGACTCCAGGGGAAATCCAGTTAAGGGCAGAATGGTCTCCTTTATCGGATAGAAACCATGAAATACCAGCATTCAATATACTTAAATCTCAAGTCACCTAATTCCAGATCCTGAAGACGGGCTTCTAAAAAGGCACAATTTTTAGTAACACCGGAACCAACAAACAAAAGAGAAGTAACACCACCACATACAGGATTCCCTGGAGCCATTTCAAGGCAAAAAAGGAACTGACCCAATGGGAAAAGGGTTGTGCCACTGCCTTCAAGTACCTGCCTTTCAGGACTTGGGTGTGTATGTGTTTCAGAAAATGGCCCCATTAAGACAGACAGACTTTCTCCCCAGATTCCTGGGTTCAGAGAAACCCACAGTTCACCAAGGCAGTTTGCTCAACTCTAATTAGGAATCTGATTGCTGGTTGGCCTTGCACAAAGGACTTTTAATTAGGGCTGAGAACGCTTAGAAAAATCCACTTGGCAAGTCGACTCCTTCCCTCTATCTCTTTTTTAACATCTTGCCAAGATCATAAGGAAAGGGAGAGCTTAATTACAGTTGGTGTATATATCTTTAAGAAAAAAAATACATTAAGTGCTTTAAAATAGGCTCTCTTGGCTCTGTGATCACAAGGATTTTACTCACTTCTTATCCCTGATTGGTCTCATTCTCAGTTACAGATGAATCAGACACATTTTGAGCAGCTTTAAGATTTGCTTTTCATCCAAAGCCAAGTAGGCAAATGGCAGTGAATTCACAAGCTTTTCCAAATGATCTCATAGGTTCCTCTGGCTCCGCTGTGGGGGCCGTTTGCACTCGGCAATGCTGTTATCTTAAACACCCCCGGCCTTCCCGGGTCCAAGGAGAGGCCACAGCGTAGGACCCGGCTAGGCACTCCGCTTTCTTGAAGGCAAGCTTCAGTCACTTAGTGTGTCCATGTGGCAGCCGTGAATTGGAAAAGGAGAATAAAATGAGCACACGAAGGACCCTGAGCCAGAAAGGTGGGCCCGGGGGGCAGGTGGGGTGGACACCGAGCCTTGGAGGTGGAACCCGTCCTTAAATCCTTCCCTAGACCATGGTCGTGTCTCAGGGCCTCACTCTCATTAAGTCTCCCCGCCTGAACACAGGTGACCCACGCTCCCCTTCAGTCCACGTGAACCCGGCCCTGGCAGCCAGCGACTTTTTAATTATTTATATGAAATATCTGATTGTACATGGAGTGGCTGAACCCAGCGTAACAGGTGCTCCAGGCGACTCTGTGAAGCTCAGATTGGCCACTCAGATGCACAAGATTTTCCTACTGAAGTTTGCCTTTTACTGTTCCTTTAGTCGCTGCTTTTATTTCTCAAGTCTTTGTGCCTCAGTGCTAAGGATCCCTTTCAACTAATCTCAGGAACCTGAAGCTCTGCTATTGAATTACATTTCTTCACTTACTATTTATGTTTGATGCAAAAATAAGAAACCAGGTAGAAGCAGAAGACACTGACACTTACGTCTGGAAGGGATACGTCGATCATCCTGGAGCCCCATCCAGCTCTTTCACACGTTTTCAATGTGATGCTTCTGTGCAGACTCTTGAGTTTGGCTCAGTGGCATTGTGTTAAAATTCAGGCACATCCCTCTCTGGTTAGCTTGTGCAGCTTGTGGGTCACTAGGGGTTTTAAAGTCATCTGCCTTTTGACCAAGATGATTGGTGAGGGGTGGCAGAGCCAAGCTGCTTTGAAATCGTTCCCACAGCCTGGGAATATATGGCGGCTGCTGGAGTGCTTTTCCCACACACGCACCTTGCTCAGGTCACTCTGTTCCTCCAGTAGCAGCCGCAACAAACACACTTGATGATCTTATGGTGAAAAGTCATTGGGCTGAAAACTCGTTAATATCACAGACAATATTGGAGGGAGAACAGCTTTCTAATTCAAGCCAGGTGAATTTCCAAGCTATTTGGCCGATTTCTCGCACCATATGCATGCCTCCCCCTTTACATTGTTTTTACCCTGTCTTGCAAGAGATCAGACATCTATTGATCACCGTGATGTTCTTCGTGCTATTAAAAATAATCAGGTTTATGTGTTACCTTCTTTCCCAACCGCCAAGACGCTCCCCGGTACTTAGCATGAGCTCTTCTGATGAGCTAGAGAGGGAAATATCATTATCCTTGTTTTACAGATGGAGAAATCTGAAGTGCAGGGAGACTGTTTTGCCTAAGGTGAAAGTGTTGTTTTAATCCTAGACTTTTATTTTTATCTCTTCAAATTTCTTCCCGAGGGTGGTAATGAGCTCGGAGGATTCATCAGGACGAAACCTTGTCTGAAGACTTGTTTATAAAATTATTTCAATAAAATTCGCAATCAGATTGGCCAGGGTGGGCCTTCAAACCGAGTGGCTTCCCTAATGAGCACACTCATCAGGGCAGCACAATCTTGTTACCAGCCAGCTTCTCCCACACTTGTCAAGGCAGGGTGGGGGTCGGGGGCGGCCGGTGTAAGTTTATTAGTAATAAAGACCAAAGCCCTAGGAGCTTTTATACGAGAATCTGGTTTCTTTTTCATTTGTTTAATTATTTTAAAAGTTAGGTTGGAAAGTGTTTGTGGAGCAGCTCATAATGTGACTTCAGAGAGGGAAGGCTTGGCACATCCCATTCATTAGCGCTGAGGCTGCTTCATGTCGGACTTCCTTCAGTTAGGTGTTGTCTCCTAATTTCTCTTCCTGTGTTGGTGCCGTTTGCCCCTCTGATTCCAATCCGCCTCCCCTACTCACATCACACCTAAGTTACTTAGACAAAAGACTGAATCTTCAAAGTAAAAACGAATCCAGAAGGAACCCAGGGCTTCTGGATACTCAGGGACCTAGAAGCCACCATGCATGGGTATTGGTTGGCAGAGGGTGTCTTCCACATATGCGGTGTTTTGAAACATAGGTCCTCTGGTTCTTTACACTAGGACAGCGCCACTGAAAACAGGGAGCCAAACCATTGTGGGGGTAGGCTGTCAAAAGGCCCCTCACTCCAAGGTGGGAAAGTGCTTCTCAGTCCAAAAAAGTCACCATTGCCCAAAATACATCCCATACCTACACACCAAGTTGACTCAGGTGCTCCTAGGCCTCCACTGAAATGGGAAAAAGGCAAAGTAAGGGAGGGCTTACGATTAACTCCCTTGCCTAATGGAAGCTCAGATTGTTATTCAGCCCTTCTTTTTTTTTTTTAAGATTTTTTTTATTTATTTGACAGAGAGAGACACAGTGAGAGAGGGAACACAAGCAGGGGCAGTGGGAGAGGGAGAAGCAGACTTCCCACCGAGCAGGGAGCCCGATGTGGGACTAGATCCCAGGACCCTGGGATCATCCACCTGAGCCAAAGGCAGACGCTTAACGACTGAACCACCCAGGCACCCTGTTAATCAGACCTTCTACTTGCCATTTGACAGCTGCATTTGGTGCAGATGGAGAGAAATGTAATTCATTTCCATTCACCTTTGTTATTTTTCGAACATTCATAGCGTTCCAATAAAATTTGATTTGCAAATGATAAAGCAATAAACGTTGATTGTGAAGAATTTAGATAAAACAAAGCAAAAAGGGGGTACCTGGGTGGCTCAGTCGGTTAAGCGTCTGCCTTCGGCTCAGGTCATGATCTCAGGGTCCTGGGATCGAGCCCCGTGTCTGGCTCCCTGCTCAGCGGAGAGTCTGCTTCTCCCTATGCCTCTCCCCACCACTTGTGCTCTCTCCCTCTCAAATAAACAAATAAAAGCTTAAAAAAAAAAGTATTGGGAAGAAAATTACATCATCCATAATTACATCACCCAGATAGTAAGTGTGAACATTTGGCCTAGGCCCTAACAATCATAAATAGATGCTTCTTTTTTCGTTTAAGATTAGCAGAGTTTATGCCCCACTTTTCCTTTCCATTTGACATTATTTCTTGAACATTCTTCTATGTCCTTAAATAGTCTTTGAAAATATGATTTTTATCAACCACATAAATTGCACTGTTTGGTGTACTATGATTTATGTGCCCATTTCCCTAATGTTGGACATCAAGTTTGTTACCATAAAAAAATTGTGTAATGCCCATCCCTTTATAGTACACTTCTTTATTTTTGGAAATAGATTCCTCAAATGAAACTAATAATGCAAAGCCTATTAACATTTTGAAAATTCTTAATATCTGTTTTCAATTTGCTTTCTTTTTTAAAAAAATTTTAAAAGTTTTAATTTTAATTCCAATTAGCTAACATACAGTGTAATATTAGTTTCAGGTGTACAATATAGTGATTCAACACTTCCATACATCACCCAGTGCTCATCACAAGTGCCCTCCTTATACCCCATCATGTGTTTCACGCATTCCCCTACCCACCTCCCCTCTGGTAACCACCAGTTTGTTCTCTATAGTTGAGTCTGTTTCCTGATTTGTCCCTCTCTCATTTTTTCCCTTTGCTTTTTTGTTTCTTAAATTCTACATATGAGTGAAAGCATATGGCATTTGTCTCTGACTGACTTATTTCACTTAGCATTATACTCTCTAGCTCCATCCATGTCATTGCAAATGGAAAGATTTCATTCTTTTTAATGGCTGAGCAATATTCTATTGTATATATATACCACATCTTCTTTATCCATTCATCAGTCGATGGACACTTGGGCCATCTCCATAATTTGGCTATTGTAGATATTGCTGCTATAAACATTGGGGTGCATATAACCCTTCTAATTGGTATTTTTGTATTCTTTGTGTAAATATCCAGTAGTATGATCGCTGGATCATAGGGTAGCTCTATTTTGAACTTTTTGAGGTGTGTGTTCCACAGCGGCTGCATCAGTTTGCATTCCCACCAATGGTGCATGAGGGTTCCTTTTTCTCCACATCCTCACCAACACTTGTTGTCTCTTCTGTTGTTGATTTTAGCCATTCTGACAGGTGTGAGGTGAGATCTCATTGTAGTTTTGATTTGCATTTCCTTCATGATCAGTGATGTTGAGCATCTTTTCATGTGTCTGTTGGCCATCTGCATGTCTTCTTTGGAGAAATGTCTGTTCTCTTCTGTCCATTTTCAACTGGATTATTTGTTTCTTGAGTGTTGAGTTTTATAAGTTCTTTATATATTTTGGATACTAACCATTTATCAGATATGTCATTTGCAAATATCTTCTCCCATTCCATAGGTTGCCTTCAATTTGTTTTCTAAAAGGACTGTATCAATTATATCCTGATTGTTATGTATAACAGTACCCTTTGAACTGAATCTTTGCTACACTAATTTTTAAAAAAATCTTACCAGTTGGATAGATGTTTACATCTCTTAATGGCATACTGATATGAATTTGTACTTTTTGATAACTATTTTTAATAGCTTTATTGAAGTATAATTTACATACCATAAAAATCTCCTTGTAAGGGCACAATTCAGAGATTCTTAGTAAATGTATAGAGCTGTGTAACTATGACCAATTTTAAACAATTTTAGGACATTTTCCAATTTTAGAACAGTCCCCATAATCCCCCCAAATTCCCTGAAGCCCATTTATAGTCAATCCCTGCTCCCCTCCAGTCCTCAGGCAACCACTGATATGCTTTCTGTCTCTAGAGATTTGTCTTTTCGGGACATTTCATAGAAATGGAATTATATATAGTGCTTTGTGCCCAACTCTTCACTTACCGTACAGTTTTTTAGTTTTAACCACATTTTAGCATGTTATAATAGCATATATTTAATTCATTTTTACTTAATATTTATTTCATTTTTACTGATGAATTCTGTAGTGTGCATGTATCACATTTGTTTATTTTTTCAACAGTTGGCGGACACTTGGGGCTCTTTTGAATAATGCTACTATGAACATTTGCATACAAGTCATTGTGTGGAGATATGTTTCATGTCTCTTGGCAGATTCTAGGAGTGAAATTGTTGGGTCCTCTAGTTTTTTAAATGTCCATCAAGTGATGAATAAATAAGCAAAACCAGATAGATCTCAAATTTTACTCATGTTCCTGAATGGTTTACAAAACACAGAAATCATGTTTTCAGAAACTTCTAAAGAATTCTTTGGTAAGCCGTCTGGACCTGAAGAGCTCTTGAAAGGAGCGTCTTGATAACTTTGTCAATTCCTTCTCAAGGTTATTGATTTTTTCATATGTATAATTTATTTAGTCAATTTTAGCAATTTCCCCCGGAAAATCTTCCATTTATCACTATTCTCACATGTATCAACATACAATATTATCTTACTCCATTTAAATCTTCTTTGTAATATGTTTATATCCCTTTTCCATTTCTAATATTATTTGTATATGTATTTCCTCTGTTCCTGGATTTGAATAATGAAAAGTATTTCTACTTTTTTAGCCTTTAAAAATATTTAAAGCACTTGTATTAATCCATTATGTTTTACCTTCTAATTTGTAATTTGTTATATTTATCTTTCTTATCTATTTCTGGTTGTTTGGATTTTATTCATCAAGTTGAACTTTCCTCATTTTTTAGTCATATACTTAGTTTATTTTCATTATTTCTAGTTTACTAATGACAATGGTTAAGGCCTTCAACATACTCCTTTGTACCGATCTGGCCATATTCCATGAACAGTTATATATAATATTGTGATTTTCATTACTTTCTAAAAAGTTTGCAATTATGGTTTTGATTTTCTTTTTTTTATGAAATTTTAATAAAGAGTTTTTAAAATTTCTAAGTAATTGAGAGTTTAAATGTGTTTATTCTTATTTAAACTTGGGTAATTTTTTTCTAGTTTTGTTGTATTTTAGATAAAAGTTTTCCTTATGGCCTTTTATATTATTTGTTTTGCTCAGGGTTTCAAATAATAGCTTTTAGAAAGGTTTATTCCTTGTTGTTAGGGGGGAAATAATTTATTTTTTATTTTTTAATAATTATAGTATTTCAAACTTTAGCATCCTTTTTTCCTCTTTTTTGATTGTCAAAATTTAGGTCTCCTGAAGACAATTGTTTTTCTGTCCATTTCTCCCTCTGTCAATTTTTATTCTTTCTATTTAATGCTATGCTTTTATCACTGTGATATTTTCATTCAGCCTTATATCTTCTATCAACATAAAAATGCCAAAATGAATCTTTTATCCTGAAAGCTGCTTTATGACAAATGCTACTGTGTTACTTTATTACTGTCATTCATATTTTCATTTCATTTGCATCTGCTTGATAAAGATTTGGCCATGGTTTTATTCTTTTAACTGCTTAGAGTTGATTTTAACATTTATTGATATTTTTCCTAATTTCCAAGTGAATTCGTGTTCATGAGAGAAATTCTGGCAACTACAGGAAAACACACACACACCCAAAATCATCCACCATCCAGAAGCCAGAGTTTTCTCTTTTTTCTTTCCCTTCTTTTTAAATTTTCTTTGATATGTTCAAAGAAAGCCAGAAGAGCCTACACTGGGGACTACAGGTCACAGGCCAGTTAAACCAGAAACAGGATCATTTCACAGTCCAGAGCATGGGGAGACAAAGTTCTCAAGAAACTAGCTCTCATTTCTGTTTCATTTCTTGAAATTCAAAAACAGCAAATCACACTCCTCTCTTGTCTACCATGGGGCTGGAGAAATAAAATGATTAGATTGCCAGGGATTCAAAGCAAGAATGGCATGAATCTGCTGTGGTCAGAAGCCCAGGCATCTCCCTTGAGTCTGGACTTCAGAGAAGGTGATTCCAGTGACTGTCACTGAGAAGCAAAACCTTGGCTTCCCCATAGGCCTGGGACATGTGTCAGGCTGTGTGTGTGTGTGTGTGTGTGTGTGTGTGTGTGTGTGTGTGTGTGTGTGTGTGGTGTGGGCGGGTGTTGTTTCTGTGTGTATGTTGTTGGGGGTATGTGTTGTTGTCTGTTTGCATGTGTGTGCTGTTGTTTGGGTATGTTATTGTGTGTGTGTGTGGGGGGGTCATAGCAGTAGAGAGGGTTTGGCAGCAGCCCAGAGGTCCCACTGAGGGAAAGCAGATAGTCCACACAGCTGAGTCCATTTTCTTTAGGAGGTCAGGGAAACTGGTCTGAGAGCTGCCTCAAGTCAGGTTCTAGCTGAAAAGTCAGGTCCAAGAGCTTAAGCCAAAATGTGTCCTCTGTCAAAGGGTCAGAAAATAGGCTCTCCAAGGAAAGGTTAAAAGGATCGAATCCTTTAACATAAAATAAGAAAAGATTAAGTGGCTGCTTAATTAATACCATCAAACAATGATTTTTTTTAAGAGACTGATGAGTGGTTTTCCACTATCTATCGAAGACAGAAAGGGTGAAATGCAGTCTATTTAAAACAATGGAGAGATCGAGGAGTTCCTTAACCCCCAGATTTAACAACATGGGCCGGTCTTCAGCAGTAGATTACAGAATTTCGATCCCCAGGGATCTTCGAAGAGACAGAAATAGCCATCCAGAATGCAGGGCCAGGAACCACTGGTAAAGGACACAGGCCCCTGGGTGGGGCAGACCTGGGCTGGAATTCCAGCTCTGCACAATCCCGGAAGACGACTTACCTTACCTGTAAAATGGGCATAATGATACCTGTATCACAGATTTTTGTTGGATTAAATCAAGTGACTACCTATATAAATCTCCTAGCCCAGTACCTGGCACATAGTAGGTGCTCAACAAATGTCACTTCTTCCCCCTTTTCAACTGTCATTTGACGAGCAGTTAATCTTCCACATTCTTTGACCACTAAAGAGAATACTAATTTAATTCTACCCATTAAAGATTTATCGAGCACCTCCTTTATGTAAGGTACTAGGGAGGATATTTGGTGTTTCTTAGCTTCCCAGCATCCATTCACCCTACCTTTGGTATGTCTCCAATTTTTATGTATGGGTCCATCCCACCTACCTGCCCTCTTGGTGTGGTTTTGCTGGGGTTTACTAGGTGACACCTGACCTAGACATTGCTAGTCAAAGCATCTTGAACAGCTCTGCCCAAAGTGATGGTTTAGGAAAGGGAACATGACCCAGTCAGAGCCAGTGAAACTCAAGGAGTTTTGCTTAAGCTCACTGGAGAGCCAGCCCTCTCTTCTCCCAAGAGCCTGGGAGGCTGGAGCTAGTGCAACCATTTAATCTCCTCAGGAGCCTGAGAATTAAAACTCGTAGAGGAGAGCTGAGTTTAGAAACAGGGAGAAGCCAGCGCAATCCCAGGACTTTCTATTTATGTGACCCAATAAATCCCACATTCTACGTAAGCCAGTTGAGTTTGGTTTTATGTTGCCAAAGGATCCAAAGTGATATATGCTGTGTAGGACATGCAAAAAAAAAAAAGATCAAAAAACTTATAAATTATAAATAAGATGTTTACACAAGTAATAATGGGATAGGGCAAAGTATTTATTATATGCTATTTATTCAGGGCTTACCACATGCTGGACACTGTGCAAGATTCTTTGCTTTGCACATATTGTTTTGTTTAATCCTCAAACAGTTATTTTTATGGAACTAGCAGCATTTTGACTTTGAACTTGAGAGATGGGTAGAAATTGGGCAGGCATGAGAGGAGGGTAAAGAGGGTAAGTGGAAAGAGGAACAAATGGAGACAGGAAAACGCAGGGACAGTTATCAAGTGGCTGGCAGTCCCATTCACTGGGACCTGGAGTGCACAAGGACAGTAGTGGGACATAAGCCTGGAAAGACCCTTTGAGATCAATGCATTGAATCATGAGCACACATTCCAAGGCAAGGAATTGTGTTCTTTTTTTCTTTTTAAGATTTTATTTATTTATTTAACAGAGAGAGACAAAGCGAGAGAGGGAACACAAGCAGGGGGAATGGGAGAGGGAGAAGCCGGCTTATGGCAGAACAGGGAGCCCAATGTGGGGCTCAATCCCAGGACCCTGGGATCGTGACCTGAGCCGAAGGCAGACGCTCAACCAACTGAGCCACCCAGGCGTCCCTAGGGAAAATATTCTTATCATGCAGGAAAGTGAAAATAATTCCAGAGGTGAATATAGAAGGGGAAATAATTAATGTTTAAGTATTCATAATTTTTGCCCATTCCTTTTTTTTAAAAAGATTTTACTTATTTATTCGACAGAGAGAAAGAGATCACAAGGAAGGGGAGCGGCAGAGGGAGAGGGAGAAGCAGGCTCCCCGTTGAACAGAGAGCCCGACGTGGGGCTCGATCCCAGGACCCTGGGATCACGACCTGAGCCAAACTGACTGAGCCACCCAGGTGCCCTGCCCATCCCTAACTTTTATAGCATGACTCCTCCTTCTGGGTCAGCAGCCAGGTGCTCTCAATTGTGCAGAGCCTAGGTTGTGAGAAACACACAACAAAACTTTAAAAACCTGAAAGGGTAAGTTCGTCTATAGAAAGAAGGATTTGGGCAATGGGCAGGGAAGAGAGGCAGCAAGCCTGAGTGTTGAAGCTTGAGGGTTGGAATCTGAAGAGAGAGGGAGAGTCTCTCAGGAAGCCGTTGCACTCCACGCGAGGGTGGCAGGGAAAGAGGGGGCTTTTCTAATGTCATGGTGTGTGCTTTCTTGAAAGATAAAGCAAAGACTTAAGGCACATTTTTGTAACTGCTTTTTTCACTTCCAGGTTGCAGAAGCTGGAATTTATTATCATTAGGAGGAAGAGCTTGAGTTGGTGAGGACTGGCTGATGGTGGGGAAGAGGAGAAGCATTTTGTGTTCAGTTTGAAGGAAGACACAGGATGGATCTGCCCGGGGCATGTGCTGGGAACCAGCCTACCTTAAGAAGAGCCGCCAAATAAAGAAAAAGAAAAGTGAGAATAACAGGTGTGGATATGTCAAAACCCACAATGGATTCCTCCAGAAGTTTAAGAATTTTCATCTGATCTAGCAATTCTATACCTCTAAAGTACAGACCCAAAAGATTAGAAGCAGGAACTCAAACACGTACTTGCGCACTGGTGTCTGCGGCAGCATTATTCACAAAAGGCAAAGAGTAGGAACAACCCAAATGACCATCAATGGATGAATGAACAAACCAAATGTGATATATACATGCAACAGGATATTATTTGGTCTTAACAAGGAAGGAACTTCTGACACATGTTACAACATGGAAAAACCTTAAAAACAGTACACTAAGTGAAATCAGCCAGACACACAGGAGAAATAGTGTATGATTCCACTTATACGAGGCACCTAAAATAGACAAATTCATAAAGAAAGCCCAACAGAGGTTACCAGGGCCTGAAGGGGAGGGGATGAGGAGGTGTTATTCAATGGGTAGAGTTTCTGTTTGGGATGATGAAAAAGTTCTAGAAATGGATAACAGTGATGGTTGCACAACATTGTGAATATATTTAATGCCACTGAACTGTACACTTAAAAATTATTAAAATGGCAACATTTGTGTTATGCGTGTTTCACCTCCATTTTTAACAAGCCACATGTGATGTAAGGTTTCAGCCCTGGACTAAGGAGTGGGCATTTGCCTTCTGTCCCCAGACACAAGTCTTGATCAGAGGGAGGGTTATCAAAATTCTGTTCTAAGAAGACTAATCAGTAGCCATGAGGTAGAGAAGCTTGGCCCAATGCCAAGCCCTGGTCTAGGGTGAGAACTCTCAAACCAGTGAGGAGGTGGTAACTCTATGAGCTAGACAACCGGAGGATCGGGGATTGTGTGATTATTTGATGGGGAGAGAGGCTTTGGGAGAGCCAGGCAGTTTTCATGATTTCAGCTCTTTTTGCCTTACAAAGTATTTGCTACAGTGGTTGGTTTCTATTTTTTAATAAGCCAAGAATTTCCTTCCTAATATTACCTAAGTTTACTTTTCTCAACTGCTGCCATAAATAGAGCTCATCAACCACGAAGCCTTTAGAAAATTGTCAACCTCAGCCAATAAATAGTACTCAACCATATGGAAAAAAGTGGGCAAATCATGACTCAGGCAAAGTGACTCTGTTTTTCTGAATGGAAAAAAAAAATCCTCAATTTGATTTAACCAAGAATGTTACTGAATGAAACTCAGATCTGTAAATTATTTTTTCATTCCTCTAATGTTTCCTATTGCATAACTATATGCTTTGATAAAGAGACATGTCAAACTCTCAGCTGATCGATATCAAAGCCACTATGCAACCTGTTTTTCAGGATCTCCTTTCACTTTTTATGTTTCCATAACCCTGCTATTCCAATAATATTTTTATTTCAATTTATTTTCATTCTTTACACAAAATCCAAAACAAAGTAGACACATATAAAAACCTGAATTCCATGGTTTGCTGCTCCCTGAGATACAGCTTAGATGTGTTTTATTATCCAAGGGGCCCTGATACCTCTTAACCACAAATGAAGTTAAAGCAACTGTCCTGTTTACCCCACTTGCCCACCCAGCATCACACATTAGCAGAGCAGAGCCTTCAGCTACTGGGACAAGAGGGAGGTACGTTTAATGAGGAGAAGGTCTGACATGACCAGGTGGGTGCTGAAGACATCAGCCTGGTGGGTGCTGCAGTGGGAGGCTCTGAGCAGCCCCCAGAAACAGAAAGACAGAGAAGAGAGGATGGGGGTGTTGGAACTGGTATAAAGCATGAGGCTTGCCAAAAACCACCTTGGCCTTATCAGCCCAGGTGTTACAGGCATAAGGGAAATCCTAGCTGTGCTGAAGCAGAGATCAATCTGACAGCTGGAGACAGGTGATCTTCCTCTCCAAAGCATCTATTCACATCCACAGATCTACATGGAACTTTTGAGAAAAACGCTTGAACCTTGTCCATTTCAGGTATATACAGATACATTCATTCCACAAATACTTATCGAGTGCTTCCTACTGTGCCAGACACTATGCAAAATCCTGGGGCTAGAGCTGTGAAGAGTCCTGCAGCCCAGGTGCTTACAGTCTTAATGGAGGAGAGACCACAATAGATAGAATAACACATGAACAAGACAGTTAACGATTGTGATAGCTGCAACGAAGGGAAAGAATGAGAGTGAGGAAGTAAGTAGAAACTGAGGAAGGTCGCTTCAGAGAGGGTGTTCAAGGATGTCCTAGGAAGGGGGTAACATCTGAGCTTAATCATCAAGGAGGAGACAGGGCCAGCCAGCCTCCTCTTGGGGAGTTGGAGGGAGCATCCCAGAGGAACTGAAGCGCAAGGCCTGGGGGCACGTGTTCATGATAGAGAACTAAAGGTGGAGTGGCTGGAGGTGTTGACCATGACATAACATGGTTTGCCAAGCTGGCAGGAGCTAGATATTGCAGGGCCCGTAGACCATGAGGGTGGTCGGAAGCCACTGAAAAGTCTTAAACGGGAGAGTGACATGATTTTATTTATGTTTTTACAAGTTCACTCTGGCTCGTGGGAGAATAGAGGTGAAAGTGGAAGTAGATTAGTCAGGAGGTCACAATGATAACGCAGATAAGTGATGACCACAGCTTAGACCAGGGAAGTGGTTCTTGGAGTGGGGTCCCTGGACCAGCAGCAGCAGTATCACCTGGCAACTTGTTAGAAATGCAAATTCTCAGGCCCTAGCCCAGCGCCACTGAATCAGAAACTCTGGGGCTGGGACCCCACAGTATATGGATTAACAACTCTTCCAGGTGCTTCTAAAGAACTGAAATTGGAGAACCTCTAGATTAGGGGTATGGAAATAGAGACAGTGGAGAAAGTGTCCGTGTCTCCCCAAAATTCCTATGTTGAAGTCCTAACCTCCAGTGTGGCTGTATTTGGAGATGGGGCCTCTCTAAGGAAGTAATGAAGGTTAAGTAAGGTTTTAAGGGTGGGGCCCTGATTCGATAGGATTAGTGGCATAAGAAGAGACTTTCTCTCTCTCTCTGTCTCTCCATGCACGTAAAAAGAAGAGGTCATGAGTACTGAGAGAGATGACAGCCACCTCCAAGCCCCAGGAAGAGGTCTCACAATGAAGCCTATCTTACTAACAACTTGATTTTGGACTCTCTAGCATCCAGAACTGTGAGAAAATTAATTTCTGTTGTTTAAACCACCCACTCTGGAACATTTTGTGATGGCAGCCAGAGCAGACTAATACAGATGGGATAAAATGCTAATGCAGAATGAAAGAAGGGAACCTTGGTGGGAATAAATTCTGAAGGCAGAACTCAGTAATACATTGAATATAAAGGGTGAGCTCACAGGGTCACTACACAAGCCAAAGCTGCACACTCCTTCTCAACCAGCTATGAGAAGAAAGAGATAACCCAGAGAAACAATGGGTACACCCCCATCTTGGGACACTTGGAAATATGAGGAAGAAGCATGATTTGGCAGCCCAGTGTCTGAACCCCCTTCCTCATTCAGAATATCACCTAGTATGTGGGTCCTACCGGGAGACACAGCCCCGTATCCTAGCGAAGTTAAAGCGGAACTGGTTTCCCTCTTATAATTCATTGTAATCCAGGGATTGGGAACATGAACTAGGCTCAGACAATCAACTGCCTTCCAGGGACTTGCCTCTAGAAGGAATTTATTTAAGATGGTGGCGGTGGAGTCAAAGGTGGATATGGAAGTGTGGTAAGGCCCCAGTGGTAACATCCCAACCCATGATGCGACCTTGGCAGAATTATTTTTCCAGCTGGTTTTCCTAGGCCTCACATTCATTTATGAGAAACAAGATATGTTTCCAATAAACTCCTTTTCTGCCTAAGTTAACTAGAGTTTTCAGGCTAGCTCCCTGACTGGTCAAGAGAGGAGCTCTATAAAGACTGGACTTCCTACATGAAGGCTCAAGCTCTTCATACCTGGGTACTAATTCTAATGTGGTAGCATTTGCCTTTACTGGCTGAGGCCAGAGATATGTAGGGTACAGGTAGCTAAAGGCAGTAACTTCAGTCAGTCGCTTCCCTGAACTTGTGTCTCTTCCTGTAAGTGCACAATCAACAGGCACCTGAGACCTTAAATGACAGAGGTCCCATTTTCTTTCTAAGATTTTTGAGTCCGTTCTCTCATCCTCAAGCCCCCTGCCCCATCCTACTGGCCACGCTGTGAGAGCCTCTCAATCATGTCTGGCCTCTGGCCTCCTCCACTGCAGTGGGTCACCCTAGAGCCCCTGACCCTGCCATGCCCTGCTCGAACATTACTAATAAAATATTCAGAATAAATCCCAACTATTTCGTTGGATATTCAAGGTCCTACAGATTTTATTCCTCCCCATTTTTCCTAACTTACCTTCTAGTACTTTCCAACACACACTTTATGCTCAGAATATGTTGGCCTATTTATTGTGCTCTGGACATGCCTTATGTGTCCCACCCTGCCCTCCTCTGCCCCAATCTAGAATCCTCTCCTCTTCCCTTTCTCTCCAAATCCTTCGCATCCCTCAAGACTCACTTCTGTCCCCACCTCTCTTGAAAAATCCTCTTTGAACTTCCCAACGCACAATGATTTCTCCCTCCTCTAAATCTTTAAAACCCCTAATGTCTATGCCAGTCATCTGATACTCATCAGGCACTGCCTGGTATGACTTGTTTCCTCTTCTTGGGCTTGTGCCTTATCATATCAACCAGATAATAAACCCATTTAGAACAGACACCTCACTCTACACAGTGATTCCACGGCTGTGATTACCCAACAAGCTTGTGTATTCTAGACTAGATCATGGAGCATGATGAAGAACATGATGGAAACACAGATAAGTGAGGAGGTAATAAATAGGTCCCATTGTCTTCCCCATCCATTCTGCATCTCTCTGTACCCCATGGCCCTCCTCCGATCCAAAACGGCTGCTCCACTGTGAGAAAAGCAAGATATGGCCTGCTAAGTCTCTCCCATATGAGAACTTGCCCTAAGAGACACAGAGACTGTTGTCAGTTAGTGGTGGTTACGGGAGCTTGGAGATCATCATGTAGAGTTGGACTGGCAGCTGAGCTGGATGAAGTAAACCAGATGAGGATGCAGAGGATGCTGGCTTAGATGAGAGGTCAACAGAGGAGATTTTCGGAGACAGAGATGGTGCAGCTCTAGGAAACAGAGAGAGGGGCTTAGCTCTTAATGGCCTTCTAGTTCTCAGGTCCAGTCTTTTGCTAAGCAGCGCCTGGTTGTGTGTCTCACCCATGAGATCCTCCTTTAACATTTCTGTAAATTGGGGCTAGCCTGAGTGGCTTTCTGTTTTTTGCCTTCAAAGCAACTTCGACTAGAGAAGAGGCAGCACAGGCTGATAATAATCCTCACCCTCCATTCTTTATATTAATCCCAGGCTCCGACAAGGTCCCGGCCTTTCCCTTCTCCTCGGGCTGTCACAGCAAAGCGTGACTACTGCATTCCGAGCATGGAAAACCAAGAATCAATTGCTCAAATGCTGTCAAAAAGTGACATTCCAGTTTGAGTGACAATGATGTCTTTGGTCCTGTCCTTATCTACTTTTCTATTTTTGGTTGTGCTCCTGCTCTCTGCAATTACAATGCTTAGTGCTTAAGCAGTTGCCAGGAGTTATTTAACAAGTACTTCGCCCTTCTTTGAAGATGATGCTTTGATCCTGAGCTTACATCCTTCTCTCAGTGACAGAGACTTCAGAATGTGCCATTTCACAAAACACCACGTCTCTTTTGGTGTTTTCTTTGAATGATGGGCTTGAGCCCATTGATTGATCCTCGAAATTGGAGCCTGTCAGAAAGAAATTTCCCCAAACCCCTGTGTCTTCAGCAAGTTACTCTCCATCTATAAAATGGGGCTCACCTGGCCAAACAGTCTCAAGGATGCCAAGAAATAAATCAATATAATGGATGGAAAGGGCTTTGTAAATAAATCCCAAATAGTATTATTATTCTAATGGCCAATGCCCGTTCATCTTCAGATATACGAATCAAGGTATCAGTGTCATGTAGAAAGGACAACTACCCAGCACTCAGAGCTGGGTGGGGGTGCAGAGGGTTACTCTGGGTCTTCTAAATGATGGCTATCTGGTGGGCGTGCTGTAGCGGCAACTCACACATGTATACATATTTCTTTAATATGTGAATTTTTTTACATTAAGCACAAATTATATCTCCCATTGGAAACCCCTATGTGTGAATTAGGGATCAATCAAGGTTGGAAAAAAATGGGCAGGCAGGCATCAGGGAAAGAGTTTAAGCAAATTAGAAAAATATCACCCTTATCCAAAGAACTTATGAAAGTTTGTATGAATCTTTCTCCAAAGTGTACCTTCATCCTTCATCCTTCAGCATCCAGAATATGTTGTTGGGGGTTACAGATCAAGTCTCCCAGAAACAGACTGGGGTGCAGGAAGTTTATTGGGGAGCACTTTAGGAACCCCATCTATGGGAGAGCGAAGCAAGCTGGACGGAGCAGGAAGAGAAGCTGGATGGCACTCAGTCACAACAAAAGCCTCAGCTGACCCCACATGGGCATTCTTAAGCTGGGATGACCCGGCAGAGTTGTCCCAAGCGAAGCCAAGAGGCAGGACCTTTGTATCCCCACCTGTCAGTCATCAGACTCAGGCTGCCAAGGCAATTTCTGGGAGGGGTTACTGGGCTGCAGGCAGTCAACCATCACCCCCAGCAGCTGGGGAAATGAGCGTCCCAGTCCTGAAGGAGGGGCTGCAAGGAAAGCGTCCATCTGACCAGGTCAGGGCTACCATTATGGTTTGGGGTTTTTTTATGTGTCAGTGAAATAAATGACTAATAAGTCATTCCATGAAGAAAAGGTGCTTTTCACATCAGTGTTCCTGTCATTCCAATAGCTCGCTGTGGGGGCAGGAACATAGCCAAAATAAACTGGTATCTCACTAACAGGACCAACAGGAGAAACTGTGGTCAGCTGCAGGAAAGCGCCAGACACTACCCAGCACCGCGACCCAAGCCCAACAACACACTATACCACTGACTCCTGAAACCACAGACCTGAATCCCCTGTCACAGTCATTTAATTCCCAAAGTGAGGTCTCTGCCTGAGCCCAGAGGAAAGGATTATTATTTTTTTTCTCAAGCTTGCCATCACCCTTAATGCATATACCTGAGAACTGATGGCACTATTATTTCAAAAAGGCTTATGGCTATTAAAATGAAAATAAAAGGTATTATCAGAAACAACTTGGAGAATTAAAAGATCAAAAATACCATCTAGAATATGTGCAATTTCCCCCATTTAAGTGATAGGATGTGATAAAACCTACACAGTTTTGCAGGATGAAATCCTTCCAGGTTTTCCTCAAACATTTCTAGATATTTATGCCTTAGAACATTTTTATAAAACTTAACAGAAATACATTGCAAAATATCTTTTTTTTTTTTTTATCAAAGCTGTGTTTTCCTTACAAGTTCAAAGGAAGGGCATTCTCTCTCACCTGATGAAATGCACAAGCGGCAGCTCTATGGTCTCTGTCCTGTCTTGCTGATTACCTTAGCTCAGAAATTTATCAGTTCAAGAAGATGTATTCACTTCCTGGTTAATTTAAAGATCATATTCTATGATTTCAGTCTACCCATAATGGACAATGTGTCCAGATTATTATCTCAGGAGAATCACCATTTAAGTTTCTCCTGGATGCTCAATTCTTCTTTGTCCATTTGCTAGGATTTTTTTCTTCAACTAGGAAAAAAAATGTACATTGTCCTACATTAATAATTTGGCAGATTATAAACAACCATTGTTCCTTTCCCTTTTTGATGTTCTTCAGATTTTTTAAATGACTTTAACAAGTACTTTGGGTGTCCCTGATCCTTTCCAGCTTATCACTGTCATATTGTACCTAATTGATAGACAATTAAGTATTTATTTTATGCCTGGGTATGAAACCCAGTCTCTATCGGTACTTGGTATGGATAGATTCTCACCAGCATGAGAGGCTATATAAATTACTGGCTAATAGCCATGGATTCTTCAGCTAGATTGCCTGGCTTCAGATCATACCTCTGTCACTTAGTTCTGGAAAAATCACAACTTCTCCGTGCCTCAGCTTCCCCATTTATAAAATGAGACTATCTACTCATAGGGTTACTGTTAGAATTATTTCAATTAAAAGCAGTGCCTAACACATAAGTGATATATATATATATACACACACACACATATGCTAGTACTATTATTGTTATACTATTTTTTACAAAAAACCCAACAATACACATTTAAAATTGTTACCGCTTATACAGCTAAATTATGGCATTTTTAAAAAATAACAGCACAAAATTCATTCTGGCTTAATCATTCTCTTCTGTTATAAATGAGATCATGCTCTATATGTCACACCCATAGGCACCAAAAACATGATACCCAAGGTAGTTAAAATATCCATTCCATGCACGTCTCTGAACAAAGCACTGAACTGGGTGCTGGTACTCCAGGTACCATTAGGACGTGGGTCCTGCCCTCGGAACACTATTCCTCCCAAAGGTCCACAAACACTGGCCCTTCATGGAGGTGAACAGTGGCCTTTCCAGTACATTATCTTATCTCATATTTGTTTTCAAGCAATCATTGTTAGCAGATGCCCTTATACCCTGAGCATGAAACTTCCTTTCAAGTAACTGAAAGTTTAAGAAGGATATATATTGCACATTAGAAAGCGAGAGGAGTTTCCAAAGAAAGGAGTTAGCAGATGCGATAGTATTTTTCTACAAAATCATTGTGATCTCCCTACCAATATCTATTTTTAGGCAAGTGCTATATAAATATACCACTTTCTGCACATCCAGCACTAAAGAGAACTGACAGAGCTAGTCTTTTTCCCTTTCCCTGTCATTCCTTGGATAATATGGTTTGCTTCACAAAATTATTTGTTTAGTTTGATGGTTCACTAGTGTCATCAATAAAGTTTACTGGGTATATTACTAATTAAGTCACATGCATTGATTGTATGCTTACTGTGGGATGCTACACAATACATAGGAAATTTTAAAATACCAAAAAAGATATTAACCAAATTTTAAAATAAAAAAATACAAAAGTCATGAGAGCATATTTGAATTAACCAGGGAAAACTTTAAAGAGGTGAATGTGAAGCCAGAAAAATTACCTACGTGGACTGGTGACAGCAGAGAAGGGGCAGTGGTATCCAACAAGGCACAGAGGAAGGAATTAGAAAATCTGTGCAGTAGTAGATAAACCCCATACACACCCCACACACCTTTACTTTCCCAAAACTCATGTTTGTCTGAGGGCAGAGATAAACTGGTCAATGAACTTGACAGATGTTTGTAGACTCTCGGCCACGTGGCTGAATAGGATCCCCCAACTTCTGTGATCCCAGGTGAGGATGACCTTCTCCAGTTTCTCTAGGTGACTGAAGCTGGACACCAGGGATCCCTGTGAACCCCAGTGGAGCTCTACACATCAGAGGAGAGTTTTGGGTCCTGTAAATCATCTGCCATTGGCCACTGAGTAGTCAACGGTGATTCCCTACACTCTTATTGCCTGGGGAATGTTTCCTAACACAATACAGAAAGTATTTTCAAGCCTGCCCAATCCAGAAATCTGATCCAAGTAGCTCCTGAGGGGCATTAAAACTGCCCTCCTGTGGCCACAGTATGAGAAAGAACCCAGACGCCAGAGAAACCACACAATGAGAGGACCCAGGTTAGAAAAGCAGAGAGCCAAACATCCTGCTCCAGTGCTCACCGTTAGCAAAGACCAAGGACTCTCTGGTAGCAATGAAGGGAGTCAAGAAGCAAATGTCCGCAAAGACAGGCAGACAAGCCAAGGAGAAGAACAACATGGACACATCTGAATATTGGACAGGACCAGCAAGGCTTCCAGCAATTTCTGTGTGACGAAAGACTAAAGCCTGACATTGAAATCCACACCTTTGTTCAATCTTAGGACAGAGAGCAAGGTCAAGCTTTTTTAACAAATTCTTTGGTCTTCATAAAACTTTTACTTTAAACATCTTCCTACAGTATCGTTATTTATACATACCAGGACCACTGGTTACTACCTTTAAAGTTAAGTTGCCAGGATCTGGAGCAAAGCAAACAAAACAGGAAAGCCCTCTCCCTTTCTTCACCCTTAGGAACTGTCCTAAGAGAATTATTTGTGTTACAGTGTGCCACATCACACAGGGGCACATACCTGGAGATGAATCATGTCCCTCTTCAAAGTGGTCTGGGTGAGCCTTTCAAGGACATTCTGTGCAGCTGAAACTTCTCTAATCCTAAACTGTGGATCCAGGGCTATGCCAGCCAATCTGGTGTGGGAAGATGGAGAAATCCACTTACCTTGATATTTCTCCAGCTTTCCTAACTTGAACTTGATTCGTTCATTCATTCATTCAACTGGCTCATATATAGCACTCACTAAGGGCCAGGACTGCTCTATGCACTTTATGGATTAACCCATTTAATCTACCCCACACCCCATCAGTTGAGTGGCTTCTGCACCCCTCCCCCTCTACACAGAAACCATCCCTTGCCCTTCAGGTGTGTCTACTTCTTTATTTGTTTATGCCTTTTATGCGATCATGTGTTATGCTCTTATTTATGTGTTTGTGTCATTCTGAGCTGGATTACTGGCTTTAATAGGCAAGAACTCGACGCTGACACTTAGCCAAATGCTATGACTTGTAGAGAGTTTTGACGTTTCTCGCCTCCCTAGCAAACTGTGGAGGAGGGTGCCACTTGCTGATGTTGTAGCTTCCTCTTAGGAGCTTACCCTTCAGGCTTCCTGAGGAAAAAACAGCTTGCTCCCCCTTCCTCTTTTCTGGGGTATCTGTCTATAAATGTACTGTATACCACATGAACTGAGGCTTCTGTGCCCTACCCCCACTCAGGTATCTCTGCATTGCTGGGTATCCCTGGACAGACATCATTTTTCCTGCCAAATTGCAAGACTCTGTGTCTGAGGGCCAGAGCCCTAGCAATTTCCTTCCACACCCAGGCCTGGCTCTGTCACACTTGGCCCGACCATGGCAGTGAGACTCTTTATGGAGTGCTTAGTGCAGCACTCTGGCAATTAGGGACTTGACAAATGCTTTTTCATGATGCTGAAGCTGAGGATCAGAGGAATGAAATTTTCCCTGGAACAAAGGGGCATATTGTGTGTGAATTCACCTTTTATGATGGCTGTCTGGCCACTGGACCCCTGTGTACCCAGCATGCAGGGAAGCAACACCATGAACATGGACACAGGACTGGGCATGCAGAGACTGGGGCCATGGCGCCAAGTCCTTTAGCACCAGAATGTCTCTACTGCACATAGAAACAAGAAGATCCTAAATTAATAACTAAGTTAGGAAAATACGAACTGACACAAAGAATTTGGAACTCACAAACTGGCATGAGAAAAAAACCCATAGATTCCAAGCTCAATAGCAAGTATATATTCAAAAACACTAATTAGCAGGCAAAATGCAGGTTCATGAAACAAAGCTCTAAAGAAAGTGAAGAAGGATGGAGAGTGGTGGGGGCTGGGGTGGGGGAGACAATTTCCCTAGTGAGAATGATGAGAGAATGCTTGCTCAAGGGCAAATTTTATGGAAAATCATGATCCAGTGCTAACAGAGGGAGAAACCTTTCCAAAGAGTTAATGGAGCAGTTAGAGAAATTCAGGTTCAGTAAATCATGAGGACTGGGAGTATTGATCTGAACATTCTGGTGGGTGAAAATATGAAGCTGAGCTGCTGACCAAACTATATAATAGAACAGCTCTTCAAAAGTGGCTGGGGATTTTAGTTGCTGAGTTGATGCTGGAGTCTTGCCCACTGAGCTCTCCCTCCCAAGAATTTCTCTTAAGAAATTCTGCCCACTCTAACCCGGAGGTTAGTCGCCTCTCCCACTCACAAAACTGCACCTCTTATCTCTGATGATCCCAAATCCACAACCTCCAGCCCAACCTCTCATCTGATCTCTGGGGGGTATTTCCAGATCTCTCCACGACAGGGCTACTCAAGCGACCTGCGATCATAGCTACTTAGACACTCATCATCTCAATGCCCTCACAGCCATAACCAATGAGAAAACAAAACAAAGCAAGCAAACTCACCACAAAACCATCCAAATTGTGTTCCCTGCCCTGCAGCCTTGAACACCTGGGGACACCTGCGATTCCTCCCATGTCTTCAGCTCCTCTACCCAATTTGCCAATAATAACAGCATCTAACCTTGGCCAGTTATTCAACTTTCTCTAATTGTTTCCTCATCTGGAAATGCGAATAATAAAGATTGACATGAGGACTGAACAAGGCCATGTGTGTCAAGTGTCAGAATGACACTTGGTTCCACATGAGCTATCATTTTTACCAGCGCTGGTGTTACGTTAAAATATTTCTTCACTTCCTTCCACTGTAGGCTCCAGCAGCATCACACTGAGGCCTTTATTGCTTCAGCCCTACAATAGAATCCCAAACATTTAGAGCTAGGACATTCCTAAGGGAAATGAAGTACTCAGTCTAGGGTATTTTCACTTCTCTACACTGGCTCCTCTCAGCCTTGTAAATGCCATAGCTCTCGCCCTGCTCTTCTCCAGGGCCAGTGTCTCCCTTTCTAAATACCCAGTCTACATCAGCCCCTGTTCAAGAACCTACAGTGGTTCCCCAGGGTATGGCTGTCCCCAGGGAATATGAGCCCCAGGCAACTGTATTTTGCAGGTGCATCTGTGTATCAGCAATTTTATTGGAAAATAAACCCATGTAAGGTATAGTGATTTACTGATGAAGATTTGGAATACTGGGTATTTATTTATTGCCCAATGTAAACGTTCTTATCTTCCTCAACCCCTGTGAATGAGCGTTACCCCAAATCCGCATGTCAGCACCACTCTACAGGTCCAGTGTCATGCAATATTACAAAAGAAATAACTTGCCCGCCAGTGTCAGTGGGAATGTATGCTGACCAAGCTGCTCTCTTGAATTAGGCCCCACTTTGGCTCTAAAACAATACATAAGTATGAGTTCCAGAACTCCTCTAAATATCTGGTCAAACTTACATGCTGGATAGAGAGTAGCAGCTGAGGACTTCAAGGAACGGCATCCAAATCATGAGGACTTGTGAGGTGTGGGCATCCAAGACAGGGCTCTTGCCCATGGCTAAGAGTAGTACTGTCTCATCAGGTGGTTAATAGATTGAGATGCTTTAGAAGAGTACCTCAGAGCCACTTTTCTTAGCTTTATGAAGATGTCTGGCCAATTGCATTATATGTTAAATAACTAGGAACTTGGACGCATTAAAAATTAATAGAAAATTGTATGAATAATGAATCTGTGGCAGTGTATAAAATGATCATACATTACCTCCAGTTAGACAATGAATCCTTGAAATGGTATGAGCTATGTGACCCGACAGTCTTTTCACTGGTGGCCTGAGAACAGGAACAAAGGAGAGAGCAAGTAAAATCTGGGTGAAGGACATTCAGCTGTCCAAGTTACTTTTGCTTATAAAGCAATGTGCCCAAGTGTCTACCCGACCCCTTCTTTCTCAGAGACCTGCCACACACAGCCCTGAGCCTCTGAGCCTAAACTGCAGGTGGTGAGGCTGATCCCAGCCTCCTAGGATTAACAGACCCCTCAGGATGCAAGCAAAGTAGGTTAGGTCAGCCATCCTGGAGCCAGGCCAGCCAGGGTTGTGATTGTGGGAACTGCATTGATCTGGTCTGGGCCACAGAGGGTCAAACATAGGAAGAACCTAAAATAAGACAGTGTCTACCAACCTCCCACCTCTACTCCTAACTGCCCCCCCTCCCCAAGACTGCTTTGGGACTTCCAAAGAGAAATATTATAATCCATGTCCATCTCCAGCCTCATGAGGTCATTTTCCAAAGGTTAAAGGCTTCATAGTTTCCCGTGTCTCCTCATTTTGCCAGTATCCAATTACTAGGTTCTCTCTTACTCCCTCTTTCACACACACACACACACACACACACACACACACACACACACACAAAGAGCATTGGCACATTATGGCTTGCAGAGTTTTAGATAATATGTTGGCTCAACAAGAGAAAAAAAATGAGCATTTCCTGGCAAATTAAAGACAGGCAGAGCCTGGTAACACAGGTGATGGGGCGGACATTTACAAAGTCTGCCTTCCCACACTGCTTCTTTGATGCAATTTTTTTTGTACCCTAAAGGAATTTCATGGTAATGAAATCTGTACTCAAAAATCAAGCCTTCCTAACTAGAGATACCTTGGGACTATTTGCTCTCTGCAGGGTAGCCGTGTGTGGCATGACCCTGTTTCTGAGTGTGCATGGGAGACAGTGTGTGTGGGGGGGAAGGGGGATGTTGCTATCAATGTATGATCTGAGCCTGCTTTGAAGGCTGATCCCAAGGGGTAAAATAAGATATGGAACTAATTTGATGAGACACTAAAATCTTCTGACCTGTCTTACCTAACAGAATTCTGGTGCTTGTTTTTCATTATAAAGATCTGGGGTAATAACTTTATTTAGTGCTTGCATTTTTTCCCCCTGGATTTCTAGTGGAAAGTCAAAGACACTGATTTACAAACAGAGGTTTCTTAAGTACTATTTTTAGAACAATGCTGTACCAGATTTATAAGGGGGTTAAGGGGGAGAAACTACAGTCACTTTTGAGCAAAGTAGCATTTCACTGCATAATAATGAAGTACTAATTGCTCTTTGTCATCACTTTTTATGCAAATTTCCCCTGGAGCATTTGCCCAACATGCATTTTACATTTTAACAAAGAAAGTGGAGTCTTGATAAACAAGAATCGTATACCCAAGCAAAAATAAAAATATCAGCTTAAAATAAAACTGCTTAAGGTGCATTCTCTAAGGATATAAATTTTTCTATTATATCATCCCCATTATTAGATCTATTTGACCAGTAAGATTCCTTTGAATCTAAAATAACAGTTTATGTGTTAGGCAAAAAAATAAGTTTGTATGCCAAACATGCACATTTTACTCATCCTACAATTTACAGTGGAAGTTAGATGTGAACTCATGTTCCCAGCAGAATTTAAATAGATCAGGTCAAAATCCAGATTGGCGAAGGAATCAAATTGTGTCAAAGCATTTTTCAAAGGCACAAATCTCACTATTTCAGAGGTTTCAGTTATTCTAATGGATTCCCATTTTCATAGAGACAGTCATCAGCATTATCAAAAAAGAAACATGATTTGCGTATCATAAATAGGTACAGAGTTTGAAACATACCTTCAGGATGTGTGTGTTCAAAATCTGGTCTGGAGAGTGTTACCGGTTGCTATCATACTAACACCAGGCAATAGGGGCAAAAATGAGAAGTGTGATTTATAAGTTTTCTGGGATCTTCAGAGAAATCTAAAATTCAAACCTGGCCTTCCAGGTCATTATGAAGATATATTTGTGGAGGAAAGAGGATAGAACATATTTTATTTAACAGTCTGTTAGCTTGATCTATACCATTTAAATATTTAAACATATGGTATGTGGGCCTCCATTTGTACTCTTGCCCCAGGCCCCACAAATGTTAGGGGAAAGTCTGCCTCTAAGAGCCACTCCCCTGCTTCCAACTCACAAGCTTCAATCAAAATCTGTACATGTTCATTCTAAAAATGGAATGCAATTGGCTTTAAAGGCAGCTGATCTTGAGGGCCGTAACCTATGCTATTCAGTAAATCCACACTTTGCAAATAGAAAAATACAGTGTGTGACAAGGTGCTATTTATGGAGCAATAGATGATTTCTTCCCAAATGCAGAGAAATGAACTGTTGCCTTATTAAATGACCATTGTAGAGTGTTATTTCCAAAGAAGGATAATTCCTGGAATAATAATAATTATACTGTGAAGCCTATTTAATTCCAGAATTCAAAGCTGTTTACAGTCCTAAAGTTATTAGTCCACAGTCCCTTCTGAGCTGGATCCATAAGGTGTTATCCATTCACTTTTATAAGCACACATGCCCAGACCCAGAAGAGTATTGCCTGTGGTCCTTGAATGAGTCAGGGGGCAAGTGGAGTGAGGAATCCTCACTCATAGGCCCAGATTCCCTCCATTAGACCACCTGATTATGAGATGAAATACTGGTAAACATGAGCTTCTGTGCCCAGGAAATGCACTGTGAAGGGCATAATGAATTACTTATGCTGTGTAGTGTATGTATAAATCATATTAAAGCATGCTGAATAGTACATTATCATGCTTCTATTTTGCATTACAAAAGTAACTAATGTAAGCTGCAAAGTGTACTTTTAATCCATTATTCATTTCCAAAAGTAGTCAGACCACTATTCAAGTACCATAAAAGGCTAACAGTATAAGCAAACCTGCTTTTCAATTTACGAAGATGAAACAGCAAGATTTTAAAATCAATTTTAAATTAGGCAAGCTGTATTTATCAAAACACATCAAATCTATGCATTCCTAGCTCAGAGGGAGAAATTATTATGAACCCTAATTTTCCCGCCAAAAGATTATATTTCTTAAGTCTGGACTCAATATAATTACTTTTACTATGTGTGATTCTCTGATATTATTTGTTTTACTTTACTTTTAATGTTTACAGTGAATCAAAAGCTATTTTTAGTTTTCTTTCTCATTTAGGTTGAGTTATCTACATTCTGGTTTTCCACAGCACTACCTGCAGAAACAGATTTTCCCCAGCATACAAGCAAACAATTGGGATGGACTTACCAGCCCTGAGCACCCCATCTGAAGTACCCCTCAAAGATCCTTCTAGTCAGTGCTCAATATCCAGAAGCCGTAAAAGAAAAGATAAGATTGATACAAATTGATACAAAATCAACAGTAGCATAAGATACAAGTGACAAACTAAGAAAATGTTTGCAACCTAAATCATACTGGGTCAAGCCCTTTAATGTTTAGTGAGTCTTAACAAATTGAGAAAAGTCCAGAAACCCACTAGAAACTGAACAAATGATGTGAACATAAAATTCACGGAGAAAGCAATACAAATGGTTTTTACAACATACAAAAAGATGTGCAGAGGTGCCTGGCTGCCTCTGTTGGTGGAGTGTATGACTCTTGATCTCAGCGCTGTGAGTTCAAGCCCCACATTGGGTGTAGAGATTACTTAAAAAATAAAATTTTGAGGGGTACCTGGGTGGCTCAGTCAGTTAAGTAACTGACTCTTGATTTTGGCTCAGGCCCTGATCTCAGGGTTGTAGGATCGAGCCCTGTGTCGGGATCCATGCTGGGCAAGGAGCCTGCTTAAGATTCTCTCTCTCCCTCCCTCTCTCTCTCTAATGAAAAAAAAAAAAAAAAAGTTAAAAAATATAAAATAAAACCTTGAAAAAAAAAAGATGTGCAACCTCATTCACACAGAGCAATTCAAATTAAAGCTAAATGATGATACCACTTCAAACTGGCAAACATTTCTGAAAGTCTGATAATATAATTGTTATATTATGTGCAGAAACAGTCACTTACAAATGCTAGTGGGACTGCAAATTAGAATAAGTCACATGGATGGCAACATGGCCATCCCTATCAAAGTGACATGCTTGGACCCAGTAATCCCACTTCTGGGACTTTACCCTACAGACAGCTACACCGGCACACTTAATGAAACAATATATATATACAGGGTCATTCACTGCAGTATTATTGCAGTAATAGCAAAAATTTGGAAACAACCCAAGTGCATGTGATGGTTAATTTTATGTGTCAGCTTGATTGGGCCACAGAGCGCCCAGATATTTGATCAAACATGATTCTGGGTGTTTGTGTGAGGGTGTTTTGGGATGAGATAACACTTAAATTGGTAGACTGAGTAAAGCAGATTGCCCTCCCTGTTGTGGGTGGGCCTCATCCAGTTACCTGAAAAAAACGAAAAGGCTGACCCTTATCTATTCTCCCCTCCCTGCAATAAGAGACAGTCATCTTTTTCCTGCCTTTGAACTGAAATATCTGCTCTTTCTGGGTCTCAAGCCTGCCAGCCCTCAGACTGGAACTACACCGTCAGCTCTCCTGGGTCTGCAGCTTGCCAACTCACTCTGCAGATCTTGGGACTTTGTCAGCCTCCATAATCACATTAGCCAATTCACACACACACACACACACACACACACACACACACACACACGGTTTTGGGGTTTGTTTCTCTGGAGAACCCCAATACAACAGAGAATTGATTAAATAAACTATCATATGCACACTAGGAATAGTACTCAGATATAGAAAAACAAATGGAGATGATCCGTATGAGATCTCGAAGATATACTAAGTGAGTAACAGTAATATGCAAAACAAGATATATTATATGCTAACCTTTGCGTGAAAGGAGGGATAAGGATATGTATTTGTAATTGTTTATATTGAAAAGAAACACAAAAGTAAATAAATAAAATTATTCTACTGGGGATCAAAGTGAACCAGGATATGCAAATGAGTACTTTTTCAATACTTTTGGTTTTTAAATCATGTGAATATACTACTTATCAAAAAAATAATTTAAAGTTACAAATTGATAATAGTGTTTCTTTATCATATCACCCTAATTTATTTCTTTTATGGTACTATTATTGTCTGAGGTTTTCTTGTTTAGTTATTGGTTTCCTTATTTCCTTCTCTCTAGAACAGGGTCAGCAAATTATAGCTCAAGGGCCAAATCCAACCCACTTCTTATTTTGTAAATGAAGTTTTAGCAGTAAACAGCCCCGCCCATTCATTTATATATTCCTAAGGCTGCTTTTATGGTACAGCTGCTGTGAGTAGCTGTGACTGAGACCACATGACCCGTGAAGCCTAAAATATTTACTATCTGGCCCTTTCCAGAAAACATTTACTGACCCTTGTTCTAGAATGTGGACTCCTTCCAAATCAAATGGAATGGCAGAAAGCTTATTTGGTCTTCACTGTATCCTTCAGAATACTGTCTAGAGCCTAGGGGTTCATCAATTCTGTCACAGGTTGGGTTTCCAGGGAAATGAACTCTTGAGAGGGAGACAGCAGGTGGGAGATTTCTTAGGGAGTATTCCTGGGATTTACCTGAGGAATGGGAAGGAGCAGGGCTGGGCAGAGGGAGAAGTCAAGCCTTGGTGCAGTCTCAATGGAATGCCTCCCCTGAACTGGCAGGGAGTTCTGAAAACAGGGTGATCCTTCAGAGCTCTCCAAATGAGTTGAGAGAGCTGGGACTTTATACTCCCACTTGGATCTGTCATTGGATGGGGGCCAAGCCAGGAAGGAGGTGTGACCTTGACGGAAGCAGCTATCTTCAGCCAACACTAATCCTGGAGCGGCACCACCAGTGAGGACTGTCTTCCAGCAGCATTCCCAAAAGCTGGGGTAATAAGTCTCTAATGGGGGGTGGGGAGAGTGGGGACCCACAACATAGCATCCATCACAAGGACTAACTAAATACATGTGTTTGTATGCATCTGCTCCAGTGATCATTCCACCTCGCAATACCATTCAGATTTCATTGTCATAATCTTTCTTTGGGCTTTTTAGTATGTCTTAGTTTGTACACTCTCAGAAGCAGACTCCGAGACAACCACAGGGATGTTAAGCAGTTTTTTTGTGAGACGCTGGAAACATCAGTATAAGAATGGAGACATCAGACAGGGAAGGTAAGGTGGTTAATCCACTGCCCATGGCAATGTACACAAGTGCTGCTCAAAGTGGGGTTCCGGGAAGAGCGCCCATCCGGGAACTGTTTGCCACTGAGTTTACAAACGACAGTTGTTCTCAATTCCATCTCATCCTCATCCTTGGTTTCTGAGAATTGGGTAGAATTGTTTTTCTGCTCACTCAAAATCATTATCTTTAACTTAAAGTGAAGAGTCAATGCCTGGACGAAAAGTCATGCGGGTGCCTAAATGCTATAGAGCAGGTTCGTATAAAAATCCCTCCCCTTTGTGTCCTTCTCTCATAAGGGAACCTAAACACCAGCTTAGACATTATCAAACGCAAGGTGCAGGTTTGCTTTTTCTAACGACTTCTCCACTCTAGGAGTGGCTGACCTGCAGTTAGTGTCATTTCCCTTACTCTCCTATCATCACCATCAACACAAGGAAAACTGAAAGAAAAATACCCACCTAGAACATTTCACCCATTCAGGAGATTGCAACCACATGACCATGCTTTTCAATAAAAGGATAGTAATTTTCACATTTTTCCAGGAAGGGTAAAATATTTCCCATCACAAACTTAAGTTTTCTAGCCTTTTGAATCTAGAGATTCTGGATTAAAACAACAGTTCCTATGGGAACAAAGTATCAGTTTCTCTTAGCAACCACTGCAGCTTTTATAACATTGATAAACTTGGTTTCAACATGTAACTACTTTCACTGAGAGCTTAATGTTACTGTAAAACCAAGCCTACCATAGTGTGATTTTAAAAACGCATTTTAAGCAGGATACAGAATTATATACAAACACTGATAAGTATGTACAAAATAACATGTACAAAACACAAAAAGATGTCAAAGAAATAAATTAAAATACTAAATTTTTTCCTCATGTCCATACTTTCTAAGTTTTTGCTTTGTGCACGAAACAACTCTAATGCCAAAAAAAAAAAAAAGTAACTCTAAACACAACAGAATTGGATTTTAAATTAGAGATACAGAATGGAAGTATTATATGGAACTCTAAGCTGGCCGGCGTCAGACTGTTCTCTTCTCATTCTGGCTTCACGATTACATCACTGGATGGCAAAGCCCACGTCACTTCACCACTGGCCTGCATGCTCTTCCCATGAAAAATGATGTCTAAGCTTCTTTTGAACCCTAAAATTTAATGATTTTATAATTGTCCTTTCCCACAATAATCTTATGTTGGGGGATGACCCAATATTGGAGCAGTTCATAGACTTTGGAGAGCTGAGGTTTTCTTAGCTTAGAAATAAAAAATAAGAAGCATAGGTGAGGATGTGGAGCAAAGGGAACCCTCTTGCACTGGTGATGGCAATGTAAACTGGTGCAAGCACAGTGAAAAGCAGTATGAACCTTCCTCAAAAAAATTAAAAATAGAAGTATCATATAATCCAGTAAAATCTACTTGTGGGTATGTATCTGAAGGAAATAAAATCTGGAAGAGATATCTGCCCCTCCATGTCCATTGCAGCATCATTTACTCTAGCCAAGATTTGGAAACAACCTGAGAACCCATTGGCAAATGAATGAATAAAGAAAATGTGACATATATACACAGTTAACCCCTGAAGAACACAGGCTTGAGCTGTGTGTCACTTATATGTGGATTTTTTTTTATAGTACAATACTGGAAATGTATTTTCCTTATGATTTAATAACATTTTCTTTTCTCTAGCTTACTTTAGTGTAAAAATACAGTATGGAATACACACAACATACAAAATATGTGTTAATCAACTGTTTATGACATCTATAAGGCTTCTGGTCAACAGTAGCCTTAGTACCTACAACAATATCAACAGATGATATATATATCTCAGCTTTTACCGGGAACTTTCTTCTCCCATGAATATGAAACTAGGACCCACTGATAAGCAAAAAAGAAAAGGCCTCATAGAGAAGTTGCTTCTTGAAGATAAGGAAATTTAAAAAATTCAAAACAGAAATGTTTTTACTAGCTGTTTATTATAAAAAGACAGGGTTTGATTTAGTAATCAGAAGAAGGCAATTCAAGGATTGTATGGTGCTAGAGTTTTGATGGAGGGTTGGAGTGGGGGAGGTGTTCCTATCTTGGTGCTTATATTGTTTGACATGGGTTCTCTTTAAAGGCATCATGGGTTTAAGGAAACACCAGGTATGAAATTCAGAATGCGTAAAACATAAAGTGGGGTATAATGAAACGCATTTCAAATGCATTCCTACCTTTACAAAAAGATTATGTACATAAACTGTGAAATAGGAATGTTCCCTTCAGCATTTAAGATATCATTAGTTTAGTAATAATATATTTCTTGATATGGGTGCTGGTTCTATGGGTGTGTTCACTTTGTGAAAATTCTTTGAGGTGTGAACTTATGATTTGTGTCCTTTACAAGTATGTTATAATTTACCTTTATAACATATAACTTTACCTAAAAATTCATTCATTACAAATAATCTAATGTGCATACAGGTATGTAAGTTTGCTATACCTTTCGCAGATGGCATGCTAGAAAACTGAGTGAGGGGGAAAAGTACAGGATAGAACCAGTTTCTATGAGTTCAAATGAGGCCATGGGAGGTAAGAAGGAAAACTAAGTCACGGGAAAGTGTAACCGAATGTTAACAAGATGGCATGGCCATGTAAGATGGCCGTTTTTAGGGTCAGGTCAAACGTCAGAGCAGACCATTTTTCTTAGTCTCCCCTTTTAAAGAAGATTAATAAATAAAGATACAGATTTGGGCCATGAAGGTTAAAATAAAAGCGATGTAATTTCTCCTGCCACAAGATTGGAACTCCATTTCCAAGAGAAGTAGTGTGAAATCATGGAAGTCAGCTTTTGCATATTGAACTTGCCACTTGCTAAGCTGCTTGACGCTGGGCATATTTAACCCCTCTGAGTTTATTCACCTATAGACGAGAGATAATGAAGCCTACTTTGTGGGGTTGTTGTGAAGATTAAGCAAATAATAAATATGAAGTACTGGTCTGGTGTTTACCTCAAATAACAGTAATTATTATTGTTCCTACCGCAAGATGAGAAATTCTGAGGAAAAATTGTGTTTCCATTTGGAATTATTTAAAATTTTTAAAGGCACAACTGAATGTTTTGGTCAAAAACCACTTTACCTTCCCATGATAGCCCTAAAAACATTTTCAGGACCGATATATGATTTCTACGTGCTGAAAGCGTGTGATTTGGCATTTTTCCCTTCCAGTTTTTGAGAATGATGTGGAACACGTAGGCTTCAAAGTAGGTACTGACTGTTGGCGCTTAAGCTCTTGGCAGTCAATATAAACCCCGGATTTACATGGCCTTCAATTTCCTTTACAATGGCTGCCTAAGTAGGATTTATCACCCTTGTCCTAGCGCACACAGGAGGACAGACAAGGTGAAAAGAAGAATCAAGCTGGTCAGCCTGTCTTAATGTTAAAATGCTTTTGAGCAAGGACTAGTTTTAATTTTTACAACCAAATCAAAACATGAGGATGCTGTGTGTGGACAGGCTTCGTCACAGATCTTAATTTTACTTGTGTATACTCAAATAAATATCTAAGAATTTGGGGTGGGTTTTTTTTTTCCTGTAAATTACCCCTATGGCAATCATATGCTTTCTGCTTAGCATCAAGTAGGTCTATATCTATACAAACTTTGTTAACATAAGCAGAAATCTCTGAACATAAAAACCCTTTAAAATCACACTGGAGTCCAGATTACCCACAAATGCAAGGAGGTTCAAGGGTAGAGTGACACCCTCTCCTTCATTTGCCCTGTTGCTGTGATAGTTGAGACTTGGTGAACCGGAACAAAATTGACAAGGGGTTAAGCTTGCCATTTCAAGTCTCCCAGATTAAATTGAAGTCTTGTTTTTAATTTCATTTCCTTTTTTATTTAAAAAAAGAACTTGTTATTCACATTTTGAAATTACACTAAAATGTAAGTTAACTGTCCCAGCACTGCCTCTCTGCCTGATTGCTCACTGGATAAAACACAAGTGTATATTCAAAAATAGCCTCGGTGTAGGCAGCTCAACACAGCCAGTAACGTTGGCTGAGAAGGGCTCTAAGGAACGAAATAACCAGAATCTGGGAATCCCCTACCCAGTGCTATACAAAAAATCACCAAGATTTTTATGCTCAAGTCCACTGCAGGTACTGGAAAACAGTGGCAGGAGTTTAATCTGTATTTTAAGAGGAAAGTATTGGAGAGATGGAATTAGTCTTTGATTTGAGCAAAGATTCAAAGCTAATAGTTCTCTGGCTGCTAACCTTGACTCTATTAAGGAGTCTCTGTCATTCTCAGCAAGTCTTTGGGACTCAATTTCGCCATCTAATAATACAAGCATGCTTTAATAATCTTCTGTAATTGCAGTACCCTTGAAAACTTGTGTGAATTGAATTGTGGAAAATAAAATTAGAAGCTTTGAATATATTAGAAAAAAGTCAGTATTTTAAGAAACCTTGAGATGGATCCTTCAGTCAAGTAAAGAATCCTTTTATACCCTATTTTTTAAAATAAATTCAATTTTTAGCTCCATAGTCTTTAAAACTAGAGCACATTTTAAAAGGGCAAGTATGTGATTTTTACAGCATTATGTAATGGGTTGGGCCTAAGGGTTCCCTACCCCTTAGCCTCTAAGGAGGTTTCTGAATGTTCACCTTGTTCCAACTCAGCTAGTACCAGGTGGGAGAGCGGGGTGGCCATGGAGGGCTGTGTTGTTGAAATATGACTCTTCAGGCAATAAAGAAACCCCTCTGTGTTCTTGGGAGGATTAAGGGAGTGGGAAGAGACAAGCTGAGAGATGGAAGGTAAGGAGAAGAGGGAGGGCTAGGGCTGGTGAAGGAGTTTAGAGCAGAACTGGTAGAGAGCTTGACATGTTTGAGAAACGAAAAGATGAGCATGATGGAAAGGTGGTGAATGAAGGGGAGAATGATAGCAAGTTGGGGAGAGGGGCAAGGGCAGGTTATGCCAAGTGCTGTAGACCATGCCATGACATTGAATTGTACTCTCACCTCAGAGGGAAGCCATGAAGGGGTTTAGCAGGGTAACATGATACAATCATGTTGAAGAAAATCATCTTACTGCCATGGGAAGATAGACTGGAAGTAGGCACCAGTGGGAGCAAAGAGAATGTTTAGGAGCCATTGTACTTGCAGAGCTCAGGCGGGAGAGTCCACAGCCTGAACCAAGGTAGAGAGAGTGCAAATTCAGACAAGCACAGATCCAAAGTAAATTTTGAAGACCGACTGTCAAATGTGACTGGAAGAGAGAATACAGGGAAGTAAGGGGGAGGGAGGGATCAGGGACGACTCTGGAACTCTCCAGGTCTCTGGAACCAATGACCTAGTGTCATTTGTCCACAGTCTTTTGGATATAATCTCCTTATTCCTCTTATTTCAGCTGTAACTGTATTCATGATTCTCTCTCTCTCTCTCTGCAGCTCTAACCCCTGTCCTGAATCCCAGATCCACATTTCCAATACCTGCTGTCTGTTGAATGCAAATCTCCCTCCTCTCCACTCTCAATTCCAAAACTCGGGAAATAACATTATTTTTAAATTTCACCTCCCTCTTTGTTGCTACCCAGTGCCAAGTCAATTTCCAAGAACTGAGAGTTTGCCTCCCAAACTACCATTAGTTCTATACCCTTCTCTTTTCCCGTCTTCATTCAGGCCCCTCCCCTCCTGCCTAGACTACTGTTAGAATCTCCTATCTCAACCCCTGACCACCTGTCTCTGCTGCTAATCTACCCGGCACTACTTCTTCTTTTTTTCTTTTTTTTTTTTTAAGATTTTATTTATTTATTTGAGACAGAGAGAATGAGAGAGAGAGAGAGAGAGAGAGAGAGAGAGCACATGAGAGGGGGGAGGGTCAGAGGGAGAAGCAGACTCTCCGCCGAGCAGGGAGCCCAATGCGGGACCCGATCCAGGGACTCCAGGATCATGACCCGAGCCGAAGGCAGTCGTTTAACCAATTGAGCCACCCAGGCGCCCTACCCGGCACTACTTCTTGATTAATCTCCCCAAAGTGGAGATTAATCCAGACATTTCATCCCAGGCTCAGAAAATATCAACATTTCCCTGTTAATGAAAAAATTAACTGCAAACATTTATGTCTGGCACTGAAGATCCTCTGCCACATACACACCAGCACATTTTAGGACAGTCCACAGAGGGGGTGTGACATTGTGACCATGGGCAAAGAACAGACACAAGGGAATGGGTATTTGGTTGCACGTAAGCAGACTGAACGTGAAGCCATGCCTGGATGGTCCACATAAAGTCACAGCTGCTCCTCTTCAATGCCTTTCACAAAAACTGAGCTCCTATCAGAATTAGACACATCCCAGCTCAAGAAAAGCACCCCAAGGAAACTGGGGTGGACATTGGCTCTCTTTGTCTGCCCAGTACCCCTCCTTCTTTCAAGATGAGAATGTGCCAATCATAGTTTTTATCTCCCTTTCCTAAATGATGGGTCCATAGTATGGGCACATGACCCAGGGGGGCTGTTTAAAGGCTTGATATGTGGACCTTAGAAGAGAAAGTGTTGTTACCTCTGCCAAGAAATGCCTAACAGTAAGGACTGTGTGAGCCTGAAGCTGTTGGTGACCACCTTTCCCTTCACAGAGAGCACTTGCTTGAGGATGAGAACAACAAAGAGGCCAATGGAGCTGCGAGAGAGCCCGAGACCATATCATCAGAGTCTGGGGCTAGCAGTGCCCTTTCCAGTTACACAAGCCAAATGGATACTATAAGAATGGTGGCAAAGAAGGGAAATGTAAATCATTCCAACCCACTGTCCTTATTGTAGTGAGTCAATGTTTCATTTTACCTAATCCTGTCCTTTGCCCTTGTGGTTGCCCTCTTCCAATGCCATCTGCCCCAGCCCTGTGCCTCTATTCAAGCTGAGAGAGGCCTGTGTTTTTCCTATACCTCCCAGCCCACAGGGGGACATCTGTGTAGGCGGCCGTCATGGGTCCTCTCTGCCCAGCCCAAGCAACCCGAATGAACTGGAGTTTGGGGAAGTTCATGCACTTACTTTGCTGACTTTACCCTCTCAATCATCAAACTGCCACCCACTTGGTGTTCCCCAGTGGATTATTTCAACCCTAAATAGAACTAATTAACTATAAAACATTTTGAGCCTTGTTCGATACAAAATATGGCACTACTACCCCACAGAGTTGGTTACAAAATGTAGCCTCATTTATCTGAGATCAAAAGCAAGAGCATTATCTCACACACACACACAAACACACACATACAACCACTCCACAAAACTTTGAGTTAGTAAGGTTTTGATTATCTGATATCTTTTACAATGGAATACAGAGTGTGTCTATTCAGCTAAAGAACAGCAACTGCTTTGATATGCTCATGATTTTGAATAAACCAGTAACAGAACAATTTTATTGCATTTGATGATACATTTGGGGCCAGATTCTCTCTGTACCTTCCTCTTTGGGTGAACATAGGATACCTTTGGATCAGCAATGACTCAGACCATGACAGTTACTGTTTTGGAATACTAAATATGACATTAGTGGCCCCATGGCATTAATGCACCTACCAAAATTGCCCATTTTTCTCTTTGGAAGTAATTTCAGCAGTGATGGGCTACAACTGACTAATTTCTGATAAGCAATTAGCACATATCAAATCAAGGCTTGTTATTCAAGGTTTTATATTGTTAGTAGAGCTATAGCAGAGGTTACCTATTAAAAAGCATCTGTGAAAAACTTCTGCTATTATTGTGGAAGTGGTGGACAATATTCAAATGGAGGCAATTCAACCATTTAAATAAATGTGTTTTTAATCATAAAATGCCACTGTTCTACAGGCCTGTTTTTGCTATTAACATGTTGGAGATAATGTTAATGAGATTTAGTTAGTGTTTAAGAGCAGTTGAAGTCTTATTGTGAAAGGCAGCATAAAAGGACACAGCAGTATTCTTCTGAAGCTGTGAATCATTATTTATCTGTGTGAAATTTTATGGCACTGAAATCTACATGGGGATCATCTAAGTGACAAAAACACAGATAACAACACAGGATGTCCCCCTAAAACTCTTCTCCTCTGCATTACTTGTCCTATCCTGAGAAGAAGAAGAAGAAGAGGAGTAGGAAGGAGGAAGGAGGAAGAGGAGGAAGAGGAGGAAGAGGAGGAAGGGGAGGAAGAGGAGGAAGGGGAGGAAGAAGAAGAAAGAAGAGAGAAGAAAGAAGAAGAAAACACACCAGAGTTGAAAGTTTTAATGTATGTAGGGGAAGGGGGAGCTCCGTTCCAAGTTGGTATTTCAAAGAAGAGCTCATTTTAAAAATAGGAATGTATTTGAGATATTGATCACTGTGTTTACCCACCAATAGCACCTATAAAGAGAGAATGATCTACACACATAGGTTGCTGGAGGGTAAAGGCCTTGGTGACCAGGATTTGTTCCTTATGACATCTTTCCCTTCTCTCCATCCACCCTTCCCACCAACTTGGTAGACCCCTGGCCCATCCAAGGCAGCCAATCTGTTGCCAGGCCATCAACCAAGTCAGGCCAATTGGATTTCTTCTCTCACAAATTTGAAAGAAAGACCTTGCACATAAGAACATAGACAATAGGAGCTTAAGCTGAAAAGATGCAGATAAAGATGTCCTGAGGAAGAGTCAGAACCTTGACAAGGGCAACATTTACTCCTGCAATTAGTAGGCAACAGAAATTATGAGCCTACAGGGGTATCTTGGCTGGGCTCCAAGCCGAGACTCAGACAGGCTTGTGTGTGAAGTAGGAGGAGCCTCAGAGATCCTCTGCCTGTTCACAGAATGTGCGAGGACCCTCAGTAAGCATCTGACAACATCCCCCGGTTTTGCTGGGGTTGCACATGCTCAAGCATGTCTGACCAGCCGAGGAAGGACAGATGGAGAATAACGGAGGCTATATTGCAGGCAGCGATCTCAGAATCCGTGTGGAAAAAAAAAAACAACTCATAAGCAATGGAGAAATCCAGTAGGGTGGGCTGGAAAAAGACATGAGAGTTTGGGTACTGGGAAAAAAAGAGTGGTTTTAGGTCCAGTGTGAGGCTCTCCTTCGCAATCTCCCCTCCCCCCTCTGGAGGGGTACACATAATACAACAGAAATAGCTGCATTGTTTGCCATGGTACACACCCATCTCCAAATTGCCTAGACCAGAGGAGGCTAGAAGAAGAAGGCATTTCACGAGGAGAGAGCAGCACACAAATGAGTAAGTAGATGTCTTGGGGGACATAGGGGTCGAGGCTGGTCAGCTCCACTGTGGAGCAGCTTGGCCATGCCACTGCAATGTTTCAGGGAGGGCTAAAGTGGCAGCCAGAGGGCAGAGCGGAGAAGTTGTGACGATCAATTTTATGTATCAACTTAATTGGGCCGAGGGATGCCCAGGTAGCTGGTTAAAACATCATTTCTGGGTGTGTCTGAGAGGATGTTTCTGGAAGACGTTAGAATTTGAATCAGTAGACTGAGTAAAGAAGATCGGCCTTCCCAGTGTGCGTGGATACTATCCAGGCCCTCAAGGGCCTGGATAGAACAAAAAGGTGGAGGAAGGAGGAAGTTGCTCTCTCTCTCCCTGGAGCTGGGACAGCCATCTTTCCTGCCCCTGGCCATCAGAGCTCCTGGTTCTTGGACCTTCATATGCTAACTGAATTATACCACAGGCTTGCCCAGTTTTCCAACTCCCAGACAATAGATTGTAGAACCTCTCAGCTTCCATAACCAGGTGAGCCAATTCCTAGAATAAATCTCTCTCTCTCTCTCTCTCAATATCTCCTATTGGTCCAGTTTCACTGGAGAACCCTAACTAATACAGGAACTAAATAAGCCACACATACCCTGAGAAGGGACAGAGCTGAGATTTTGCTACTTGACAAGTGGTAACTATTAACACAATGAATCCAGGGACAAATTACTCAAGAAACTCCTGCTTGTAGGGCTGAGGGGACATCAGGATTTCCTGAGTTAGCAGAGAAAGCTGGTCAGTAGTGAGGAGACTGGAGCAGTACACTCAGAGAAAAGCAGAGCCCTTGAGAGACTGACCCTAAGACTATTGACAGCTTTGAAATTCTAGTTTCAAATTGAGTCCATATGTTTCTTAAAATAACTTCTCCCACCCCTTTCTTGCACTGCCTTGAATGGGTTTCTATTTCTTGCAAGTGAAAAAAAATATAATTCAGCAACAAAATTAAAAGATTCAAGGAAGAACTAACTCCATCTCTACTTCGACCTCCAGGAAATCACCAAGTTGCTGGTGTTTGCATGTGTGACTGGTGCTCTTTTTTTTTTTTTTTTTTTTTGGCCTGTGTCCCTTCCTTCCCTATCTTTGGGCCTGTCCTGATAACTGGTTCACGCTCTCCTTCAGCTGGAATGTGCCATCCTGCTCACTTTTGGTCTGAATCAAGTTTCACATGGGCCCCAGAGCCGAGAAAAGTATATCTAATCAAGCACTCTTAATGCTCAAGACGCTTCGCTGGTTGCTGTCATACTTGTCATCTCATTGAATCTTTTGTGACTACCCAAGTAGAGTTACAATCGTAGTTTTATCAGTGAAGAAACAGGTTCATCAAAGTTAAATGAGGTGTTTAGGAAGTTACAGAGCAGAAGTTAGAACACAGGACTTCAGGATGCTGCAGCTAGTGCTGGTTGTACCAGAGAGAGAGTCTCAATGTAATTTCAGGGGTGAAAGGATCTAGGTTGACCACGGAGCACTTACACCTACATGCTGTGGACTGCATGTTGCATTACCAAGGTGGTGCTCCTGGGAGTGGGAGAGCGGAGCAGAAAAAAGAGGTAAAAATGCTGCAGAGAAGAAATGCACAAGAAGTGGAAGAACAGGAGAAGCAAAGAAGCAAAAGAAGACTAGCAGATAAGGTGGCAGCTAAGTGGGCAAGGTTCCATAGAGATGACAGCAGGAGTGGAGGATATGGAAGCCCTTTAAAGAGAATGACAATCTCATTTTCCACCTCCCCACCATAAGGCTACCTGCCAACAATGCTGATCTGGTCCCTATTCCCTACTCTCACCGAAATAAAAGGCACAACCAAAATGAGAACAAAGTAAGGCATCAAATCTAAGAGCCGGTTGAGTCTCGAAAGCATTCTTTGGCATTTTGTCAGCAATAGAGTATGAGTTTCCATTTTTAATTTTGGGAAATTTCATATTGCACAATTTACTATTTCCCCCACAGCTGCCAGTACTATTTGCCATCCATTTGGTATCTGGACTAAACCCAAGCATTTACTGGCAGAAGCTGCTTTTACTGGTTCAGGCAGCATTGTATATTGGTTAGGAGAACAAGCCCTGGAGTCAGTCTTCATGAGTTCAAATCCTGCCTCTGATACTCGATGGGGATGCATCTTTAGGAAAGCACTCCACTCCTCCGTGCCAAGTTTCCCACTTCACAGGGTGGTTGTGAAGATAAAACATAGCAACCAAGGCTCTTGGTTTGCCCAGGACTGAAGGGCTTTCCCAGGATGCTCCATTTTCAGTGCTGAAACTGGGAAGGTCCTGGGCATACTGGAATGAGTTCGTCACCCGAGGATAAAATAAAATATTGCAGTCAAAGCACTAAGAACAGTGGGTGCTCAACAAATGTTAGCGACTGATTTGTAAGCCCACTGAGAATGTGACTATTGTAATGGTCACTGTCTCCCCTGGGGGTCTGGGACTAGGGTCCCAGTTTTTTCCGAAGGACCAAGACCACTTCTATTTCTCCAAAACCCTGGAATCCCTGGGAACAGGGCAAAGAGGAGGATGGTGTGCCTGTGGTGCCAGGGAAGTCTGTGCACAGAGGGAGGAAGAGCCAGACTCCAGCTTCCTCTTTGGTCATGGAATCATGCCAGAAGTCCCCCTCCCTTTCGCTAAACACCTCCCCACTCTAGGATGGGTCCACCTGAGCCATGCTGGCCATCTGGCTTGTCTGCACTGTAGGTCTCTAGACAGAGCTTGATCGACTGAGAGAAGAGTTCTGATCTTTGGAGTCAGATTTCCCTTCAGGACACCCTGAGTCTCTCCAGGAGTTCCAACTGCATTTCTGAAGGATGAAAGGGCCAATCCTGCACACTCTGATCTGGCATCCTGGGAGGTTCCATTTCTTGCAAATTCCTTAAACATTTTATCCCTTAGGGGTTTATGACTTTCTTCATTGCCTGGTCTCAGATATAGGGGAGAACGGTGTACGTAGGAGGCACTTTAGTGCGGAGCTTAAGTAATTAGTGATTCTAGACTGCCTAGGTGTGATCATGGGCAGCTTATCCTCTTTAAACCTCAGCTCCTATGTTTGCAAAGTTGAGATAATGATTGCTAGGATGTAGTAAGCACTTACTATGTGCTAAGCAACTGACATACCATACCTTTTTTTTTTTTTAAAGATTAATTTATTTTAGAGAGCAAGAGTGAGCATGAGGGGTAGGGACAGAGGGAGAGGAGAGAGAGTCTCAAGCAGAATCTGCATTGAGTGTGGAACCCTACGTGGGGCTCAATCTCAGGACCCTGAGATCACAGCCTGAGCCGAAACCAAGAGTCTGACGCTTAACTGACTATCCCACCCTGGTGGCCCTATGATATTTTAATGAATGTGTATGACAAACCAAAGAAGTATGCATCTTAGGGATCCCATATTATAGGAATCAGGCACAGACAGATGAGGTAACTTGTTCAAAGTCATACAGCTTGCAAGTGGCAGAATCAGATTCAAAAGAAGTCTACTCCAGAACTCAGACTTTAAACAAAGTATTCTGCCCACCTCACTGAATTGCTATGAGAAATAAAGTAACATATACAAAGATATAGCATATAGTAAGCAGTAAGTAAATATTAGGCAATTTTTTTAAAGGGAGGAGGGCTCAAAAGACAGTCAAGGAGGGCTCAAAAGTCAGTATACTCTTTATTCACATATAAAAATAGACAGTAAGCCTACCAAACCAGCCTGACTATTAGAAAAAGTTAACAAGTATTTATTTAACATGTACTTAGTGACTACTGCTACACAAAGGCCTTAGAGGTACAGCTGTGGGCAAAACCAGACACTGTTTCTATACTCCTGAAGCTTCTAGCCCATAGAGAGATAAAAATTGAACAAATCATTCCACCCCAAATAGAAAAAATAAGTAAGCAATCCAAAAAATAAATTAAGAAAATAATTCTATTTAGAATATCATCAAAAGAATAAAATACTTAGGAATAAACTTAACCAAGGAGGCAAAGACTTGTACACTTGAAAACTACAAAATATTGCTGAAAGAAATTAAAGAGGACACAAATAAGTGGAAAGGCATTCTGTATTCATGGATTGAAAGACTTAATGTTGTTAAGTCAAAATGTTTAAGTCAAAAAATCCCAATGGTATTTTTTGCAGACATAGAAAAATCCATCCTAAAATTCATATGGAATCTCAAGGAAACTCGAAGAGCCAAAACAATCTTGAAAAAGAAGAACAAAGTTGGAGGTCTTACCCTTCCTGATTTTAAAACTTACTACAAAGCCACAGTAACCAAAACAATGTTGTACTATCATGAATACAGACATATACACCAATGGAATAAAATAGAGAGCCCAGAAATGAATCCTTGTGCATACGGTTAAATGATTTTTGACAAGGATGACAACACAATTCAATGGGGAAAGGACAGTCTTTTTAATAAATAGTGTTGGGAAAACTGGATATCCACATGCAAAAGAATGAACTTGAATCCTTACGTTACACCATATATAAAAATTAATTCAAAATGGATCAAAGACCTAAACATAAGGGCTAAAACTATAAAACTCTTGGAAGAAAACATAGGGGAAAGCTCACTGACTCTGAACTTGGCAATGATTTCCTGGATATCACACCAGCAGCACAGGCAACAAAAGTTTTAAAAAACAGACAAATTGGGCTACCTCAAAATTTAAAACTTTTGTGCCTCAAGGGACATAATCAATGGAGTGAAAAAGCAACCTACAGAATAGGAGAAAATATTTGCGAATCATGCATGTGATAAGGGGTTAATATCCAGAATATATGAAGAACTCCTACAACTCAACAACAAAAAACCCCAAATAACCTGATCTAAAAAAAAAAATGGGCAAAGGACTTGAATAGACATTTCTCCACGAAAGATAGACTAATGCCAACAAGTACATGAAAAAAGCGCTCAACATCACTAATCATTAAGGAAATGCAAATCAAAACCACAATGAGTTACCACGTCACACCCATTAGTATGGCTACTATCAAAACACAGAAACAAAAATAAATGTTAGTGAGGATGTGGAAAAACTGGTACCTAGAATAGTCAAATTCATAGAGGCAGAAAGTAGAAGAGTGGCTGCCAGGCGCTGAATGCAGGGGAGACTGGGGAGCTGCTGTTTAATGGGTCTAGAGTTTCCATTTTACGAGATGAAAAGAGTTCTGGAGATTGGTCACACAACAATGTGAATGTACTTAAAACTACTGTACATTTAAAAATGATTAAGATAGTAAATTTTATGTTATATGTGTTGTACTATAATCTTTTTAAATAAATTTAAAAAGGAAAGGGGAATATAATTGTAATTGTAATGAATGCTGCAAAGGACGAAGGTCCAAGGTTCATATAGAGTGGATCTGACCTGGGGAGTGGTGAGGGAACTTTCACTTAGTTGATAGCAGGATGAGTAAGAGTTTTCTGGGGAAGAAAAGAGGCAAAGAAAACAGTATATACAAAGTCCTTGTGAGGTGAGACACTTTCATTTACTTGGGATGCTTCTGTTAATTATCAACTAAGTACAAACACTTGTTTTTACCTGGTTATTTCTCTTTCTCTTTTTTTAAAAATTTAATTTACAGGGGCACCTGGTGGCTCAGTCGTTAAGCGTCTGCCTTCGGCTCAGGTCGTGCCCGCATCGGGCTCCCTGCTCAGCGGGAAGCTTCTCCGTCTCCCACTCCTCCCCCTGTTTGTGATCCCTCTCTTGCTATGTCTCTCTCTCTGTCAAATAAATAAATAAAATCTTTAAATATATATATATAATTTACAAAGATCGCACAAATCCTTAATGAATCCTCAGTACATTGAGCACCAACACTTTGAATCAAGTAAAAGTCAAGAGAGGTATTTTCATGCTTCCTTTACCCCTTTCTCCCTTCCCCTGAAGCCACCGGTGGGGCTGAGGGCTGAGGAGATGTCAGCAGGGAGCTGCCCCACATGGAAGGAGACTGGAGAGATAGGACAACTACATGTAACCTGTAATCCTGGACCAGATCTTGGGCCAGAAAGCAAAAAGAGATGTTGCTGGGACAGTTGGTGAAATTTGAATAGGGTCTCTGGATCAGATGGCAGTGTCATGTCAAAGCTAACTTCCTGATTTGGCTGTTATATATATTGTGGTTACATAGAACAGTGTCATTGCCTTTTGAAAATATGTTCTGAAGCAATTAGGGGTTGGTAGGCATCCTGTTGAAAACTTTCTTTATATATTCAGAATAAGAATTATGATAACCGTGTATGTAGATAGAGACGAAAGGGAGTACACAAATGTGTTACAATATTAACAATTGGGGTACCTGGGTGAAGGTGATATGGGAGTTCTGTGTATTACTCTGGCAACTTTTCCAAAAGTTTGAAATTATTTCAAGATAAGTTATTTTTCAAATCCATTGTCTATGATTGAAACAAGCCCACAGGCGAGGCAGTAAGTAACAGAGGTGAGACCAGAAATGAAGACACACGTTTAATCTATCACTGAATTTGAAAAAGAAAAGTTTGAGAGAAAAGAATTTTTGGTGTTCATTTAGCTCTCTCCAGAATGAAATATACTATCCTGCCAATAACCCACTAGTGGTTATAATAAATTAGTAATTAAGCATTCTGATTCAGCATCCGCTTTGGGTAGCATGAATTGGTCATCAAGTCTGGGAATACAGGTCCTTTCTCTGAATCATGGCCTTGCACCAATCCCGAGACACATTATATACCAACCCACCCCCCTGACACTGCTCTTCTCAACTTCAGAAAGTTGAGGATGGCGGAAACCTACCAATAGGATCTTGCTTGCGATGATGACAGACCTGGGCAAAGCTGTAAATCTAGAGGGTGCTGAAGTGAAACTGGAACAAACAGTACGCCTTGATGTTTTCATCCAACTGCAAGATCACCGAAGGCCTGATTCAAGTCTGGGCATGAGTCACTGGGTTTCCACACGCACCTACCACCTGAAACACATTGAACTGAGCTTCTCGGTGTGTGGTGCTGTGGGAGATCTATGTGGGAAACATCTTGGAAAAATGAAGACAGATGAGGCCCAAATCTCCGCCATTCGCACAGGCGCTGTGCCTGCCGTATACACGTGAGGACAGGACAGCTGTGCTGACCAACACATAGCTGTTACCAGTGTTCAGGTTGGATGCCCTTGTGTAATTCTATCACATAAACAGGTTGTTGTTGTTGTTTTTCTAAAGAGGTTAGAAACTGTAAGTAGAGTCATATATTTTAGGAGGAAATTGCTACAGAGTTAGTGAACTCAGTTCTGTGCCCCGCAAAGAATCATTGGCTGGGTTGAGAAAAACAATTCCGTTTCAACGACATTTTTGTTATTCTAACAAAAATGATGATGTTATTCTAACATCAAGACTCTCTTTTCACGTCGTTTGAAAATTGTCAGATTATTTCTGTCTCCAGCTGAACTTTTTCAAGTTTCTTTGAGCAAAGACAAGTTGAATGTCCAGCCACCTTTTCTGCTCTCTGAATCCTTCCCAGCCTTGACATTTGACTCAAATTTGCCTTCTCTGTGAAACCTTTCCTGGCTGCTCGAGCCCTCATAAATTTTTTCCCCCTCTTAACACCTACAACACTTAAGTTCTTATTAGAATTTAATTACACATGTCTTGAATTTTATAACTTTTATTGGCTTTCTTTATTAGAGAAGTAATACATTTATATTAGAGAAAAAAATTTAAAAACCAGTTAGGCACAAAGAAAAACCACTCATAAGCTCTTCATCTTGAGAGAACCACTTTAACACTAAATATCCTTCCAAACTTTTTTCTATTCATGCGTAGACAGTTTTCCCACTTCTGGGATCACACTGTGTCACAGATTGTTTTTAAAATGTACTAATAAAACATTAAAATGCCAATATACATACTTCTTCAACATAATTTTTGATGAATCTGTGGTACTCCATTTTACGGATGAACCACAATTTGGCCAGTTTTCTGCTGTAAGGCATTTACATTTTTCCATTTTGTTTTTGCTATCATACATTAAAAAAATCTTTCTGGGGGCGCCTGGGTGGCTCAGTCGTTAAGTGTCTGCCTTCGGCGCGGGTCATGATCCCAGGGTCCTGGGATCGAGCCCCTCATTGGGCTCCCTGCTCAGCAAGAAGCCTGCTTCTCCCTCTCCCGCTCTCCCTGCTTGTGTTCCCTCTCTCACTGTCTCTCTCTCTCTGTCAAATAAATAAAATCTTAAAAATAGAAAAATAAATCTTTCTGTATATTCTTAATTTTTACATTAATATAAATTCCAATAAGTAGAATTTCTATGTAACTAATTTTAAGTATTACTGATTAAACACTTTAAATAATAAAAAATAATAAAATTAATTAACTATAAAATCACCGCAGTATGTCAATTGTTTCATTGACTACCTGCCTAGATTTTTTTAAGTTCATTGAGGATAAAATCCAATGTTTTCCAATTTCTCATCTTTCATCAGCACAACCGATACTCAGTTGTGCATGTTAGAGAATTATTTTATTTCACTTAAATTTTTAGATAAGAGTGGCATCAGTGCTTTATTGTAGAAGCAGATCTTGGGCTAGTCACTACAGATAGTGATGTAAGAACATCCCCTCCTCTTAAGGACTATTTCCAAAGTCCTTCTTAAGAACTGAGGTGATTTTAGGGGGGAGATAAAGATAAGAGGAATGATTTGTTACAAAGAAAAAAGGCTGCCAGCCAAATTTGACAATAGCTAGAGTAAAATTTTTGCATGATCCTAGTTACTCTGGAAAATTACAATGCTCTCCAGTTTGGAACACACTGATTATTTTTCAAAACTTGTGTGAGATTTTATACAATGAGAAATAACTCTTCTTGACAGTGGCATGTCCACCCAGGCTCGAGTGGTGACCCTCAGATTTCCTCTGTGCTACATCACCTTGCGCTAGACCACACCTTTCCTCTCTCCTCCCCCTTCCACACTTTTCCCTCCTCCACCATCAGTTGATCATCTGACTTCAGAATCACTCACATAGGGACAGCTCATATTTCCCACAACCACAGTCCAGCTTCCCCACACCCCACAACCTGAGCTGCCGTCTCTCCCATTGATAGGGATGAACAGGCCCCACCCAACTCAAGAACCCTACAAACTTCCCTCCAGAAGTTATCCCCTCTCTCTGTGCATCAACAGTTTCCCCTCTAGCCTGGATTATTCTCTCGAACGAGCTCTCATTTCTCCCATTGCCCGCTGCTCACTTCCCCATCTTCACTTTCCCAGCACAGCAAGGGAGTGGTCCATACCCACAGCCTCTACTTCCTCTCCTCCCACGCTTTCTCCAATCCACTCCAGCCAGGGGTGGTCCCTACCACTCCCGTCTATCAAAGACACCAATACCCTCCAGGTGACCAAGTTGAAAAGTCAGCAGCCTTGGCATAACTGATGACTCCCTGATTCTCAAAACATTCTCTTTCACTTGGCTCCAATTCTTTCTCTCCTTTCCCTCATGGGCTGCTATTTCTCAGTCACTTTGGCCAAATCTCCTTCATCTTCTTTATCCGCTGAACTCTAAATGTTGGGAGTGCCCCAGGTCTCAATCCTCAGACCTCTTCTCTTCTTTTCTCTTCTCTACTCATGTTTCCAGATTCTCTAAGCTGATTGACACACAGATTCCTGTCTCTAGTCCAGACCTCTCTCCTGAAGGCTAGGTTCTCATGTCTCATTGCCTACTCAACTTTTCCACTTAGATGTCTGATGGGCATCTAAAATTTACTACATCCAAACCCAAATACTTGAGCTTTCCTTCCATACCTGCTCCTCCTATAGCCTTCCCTGTCTTACTAAATGTAGTATCCATTAATCAACTGTTCATGCCCAAATCCAGAATTCCCTTTGACTCCTCTTTCTCTCACATCCCACAACTGAATAATCAGTAAGTCCTGTCTGGTTTAATTTGAATATACATCTAGATTCCATTTATAGTCATCACTGTAGTCCAAATTACCATCACCTCTCTCTTAGCCTATCTCAATAACCTCAATAGCCTCCTAATAGTCTGTGCTTCCATACTCGTCCTCCCCTTCCACTTCACAAACAGAATGATCTCTTAGGAGTCAGGGCCAGTCATGCCCTTTCTCTGCAGAAATCCCTAAAAATGTCTTCTCGTTTCACCAAACTATAACCCTACTGGCTATCCCTCTGGCATCATCTCTTGTTACTCTCCTTCCTATTCTTCTGTATCAGGCATAGTAGCTTCTTTGCTATCCCTGGAGCATGCCAAGTCCTCTCTACCTCAGGGCCTTTGCACTTTCTCTTCTCCATATCTGAAAAGCTTTTCCTCAAGATAGCTTCAGAACTTGCTCCTCACTTCATTCATATCTCTGCTCAAATATTCTCATCAGGGACTCCTTCCTTGCCCCCACCACCCTATTTAAGAATGGCTCCACCCCTATCACTCCTGAGCTCCTTTACATACTCTATTTTCTTTTACAACACTCTTCACCCCCGTATATTATAACATACAACTTGATATTATATAATATTTATATAAATATTATTGTATATAGTTATATGTATATTTATATATTACACACACATAGACACACACACACAGGCTCATTGTCTTGTCTCCCTCTCCCACCCCCATCTCATCACTAGAATAAGAATTCAACATCCCAGCTTGTAGAACAGTGCCTACCACATAACAGGTAGCTCCAAAATTGTTGAACAAATCACCAAAGTTATTCAAATTTCATCAGTTCTCCCAAGTGTCACCTGTGCAGTTGCTGAGTTGGAGTTTTATGGTTTAGATACATTTTGAAACATCAGATTTTGAAATAATAAAGCCTACTCACAATTCTGAGGAATTTGTCCAATGAGTAGAACTCAGTTTCTTAACAGAACTTCCTTTAATACATTTGTTCCTCCTGGTTTTGGCATTCTCCCCCTCTAAACATCTTACTCTGTTCTCTCATTGGACATTAACTTTGTCCTGCTATATCTTGTTCAAGGTACCACATTTAAAATTCTGCCTACTGTTCTGCCTAAGGGAAACTATTATATCTTCTCAACATCATCAGATCCTCTAATTGGGTGCTGGAGAGCAAGAAAATCAAGGACTTGTGAACTGCTCATTTCTTCTGTCTTCCTTTGCTCATTTTTTGTTTCCTGAATAATTCTTCCTATCTTATTTTACAAAATCAAGGAGATTTATAGAAATAATGTTTACTGACTTCAACGCTATGGTTCAAAGTTATTATCCCAGGAAATCATATCCTGCTTAGAAATGTATCACAGATGAACCCATATTCTGGATCAGTGCACACACGTAATTATATAGGAAAAAAAAGTATGTCAGAAAAGGTTGAATGTTGCAGACATGGGAAATCAACTGACCTCTACTTAAGTTACTGCCACGAATACACAGAGAGAAGAACCTGCATCTGTTTCACATTGTAAATGCCTGAAGTGTCCAGAGCAGCACCATAAACCCAGGGAGTGGCCAGCAAATACTCACTATAAGGGTGCTAAGGCCGTCCATAGCCTAACCTCTGAGGTAGTACTGTTAAGAGTGTCCAGTACTAATTTCATATAATTCTGAATATGTTTTTATAGGCTTTAAATCAAGTAACCTACTTCTAACCATTGAAAAGGAAATAACTCACTCCTTACTAGGCTTCAAGCTCCTCAAAGGCAACGGTTTTGTCTTATTCACAGCCACAGAGCCACATGATTGCAGTACTAGACAGGACTTTAGAGGTCAACCAGTTCTAATCCAACCACCTTGAAAGACTAGGTAATACAACCTATCACAGTTGCGTTTGGTTTTTTCATCTCTAATTGCTGTTCCATCTCATACATGAGAATTTCAAACGAAGCAAACTGCAGTCTGAGTCTTTGGCAAGTAGACTAATTGAAATGACCTAATAGCCTTTGTTGGACCCATCTGGGACCAGAAGCAAGGTGGCAGTAACATCCCTTTCCTCCCCCCTCCACATCCCACACCGATGTGCCCAACTCCTCCTAGCTGGGCAGCCATGGCTGGCTTGTAAAGAAACGAATTTGCATGGCCCTCACAGGGATCTTCTCAAGCCTGGCTCTAGGAAAACATCGACTGGTGCTATTAAAATGCACAAAGTTATCACACTGGCACTCATGTACTTACAGGAATGAGGAATGCAGAAACATCACCATCCACAAGACTAAGAACTGGCCCTGCCAAGGCAGACCGGAGATCAGTCTTCTCGGTCCTTGCCAGGGCACCAGACAGGGACCTCAGAAGCAGGGTGTTTTGTCAACAACGGCACCAGACCCAAAGTCAGGAGACTGAGACCTGCTCCAAGCTCTGAGGCTTCTCTTCATTTGAAAATTGTAAAAGCTAACAGAAAGAAACTCTCCATGTGGTTCCAGACCTACATGAGAGGCCCTGCAATGCTGTTAGGAAAATCAGCTTGGCCCCTTCAGCTTCCTTTCGTCCATCTCTTAGCTTTCCACACAGACGGTCAAAATTGGGCCTTTTAAAACTCTGCCTCAAAAGAAGGTGGTTCAGAGTAACACTTTGGCTGATATCACAAGACTCCCAGGGCAATGCTTCACTGCTTCCTCAGCATATGCCAGTGCCCATTTTACAGGGGGGGATTTATGATCCTTCTCTCAGTAGAGCAAGCCAAAGTTTTATAATATTCATTAAAAATCAGCACCACATGTAATAATATGGAACACTGCCGGTACACAAGGGGGCCAAGTTATAGGTGTTCAGGGAAAGTGGCAGAATTTCTTGGCCTTGGCAAGGGTAAAGTTGCAGGCACCAGCACTGCACTAACACAACCTTCTTTTATTGCAATGTTCGTTCAGTCTAAGTCCTAATTACTTTCTGTAAAATCCTCGCCACCATCAAGCTTTCTTCTGACAGGGCAGCCACACGATGGCCTTAAAGTGCAGCAGCAACACCCTGGCAGCCTCCAGAGTAAGAGGCAGCGGAGAGCGTGGAACACAGTAGGAGTTGGGGCTGAAGCTGAGAACGAGGCTCTTCATTTACACTTCGCAACTGCTCTCGACCCTTCTAAAACAAGTCGTGGGGGCTCATGGACTCGCTCAGTGGGACGGGCCGAGGCCCTCGGGTGAAGGATTCAAACGTTAACACAGCTGGGGGTCGGAAGCTACTCTTCCTCGCCCCACCCCCACTCATGGGGGACCCAGTTAGCTTTGTGGGGTCCCGTGGAGCATCTTTTCCCGCCCCTCCTGGGAAACACTAGACAACCCAGGAATCCCAGGTCTCGACGTCTGGCTCCTCTTCCTGGGGGGGTATGGCCCTGGGCTCTGCACCCCTCCCCACGTGCCACACCAGCCCTCCCCACTCCCCCACCCCACCCCACAAGCCCCCAACCCTTGCCTTTCATGGCCCTTGCGAGTCCCGAACAAGGCCGGACCCAGCCAGGCGGTCAGCCGGGCCGGGAGCAGGGGGATCTCCCCGCCGCGCTGCTGCACAAAGCGGGGAGTGCGGCGGCGGCTGAGGCGCGCCCCCTCCCGCGAGCCGGCCGAGCGCGCGCGCCCGCCCCCGCCCCTCGCCCCCCACCCCAGCCCCCGGAGCGCCATTCGCGGAGCGGCTTACGCTAGTCGCCAGGCGTACGGCGCCCCAGCGGCCGGGGAGGTGCGCTGCCCGGCTCCCGTAAAGTTATTGTGAATGGGGAGCGGGTGACGTCAGCGCCGAATGTCAACAATGTAGCGATTGAGAGTGTGGGCGTTCCGGGGAGAGCGCGAGCCGCGCGGCGCGGAGCAAACAGCGCCGAGCCGCCGCCGCCTCAGCAGCAGCAGCAGCGATCGTGCACACCCGGGCTGCGGTCGCAGCAGCGCTAACGTGAGCGCCCGCCGCCGCCCTCGCCACCCCGCCTGACTACTCCAGCTGCCGCCGGGCTCTCGCTTTCTCTCCGGCCTCCCCTCGACCCTTCCCCTCCCCCTACCCGGCACTCTCGGGGGGCTGGGAGCGAGCTGCCATGTGATGCGCGTCCTCTCGGTGAGCTTTTGGTGACCCCTCGAACCGCCCACCGCGCCGGCTCCCTGGAGGGGGCTGCAGGCTGGGAAGACGCAGGGAAGAGGAGGCGGAAAAGGACGCAAAGTTCTCTGGCGAGGTGAGTCCCCGGCCCCGGGTTCCGGGCCCCGGCGCCGGGCGGGGCGGCGGGGCAAGTTTGCGGGGTGCGCGGGGCAGGCGGGGAGGCGTGGGGGAAGCGGCGCGGGAAGGGAGCTGCGGTCGCCCGGCGCGCAGCGGCCAGTCGAGCGCGCGGCCCGCTTTTATGGCATTTTCTAGGAACGGGAAGGGGGTGGGAGCCGAGCCGGCGGACGCGCCGCGGCGAATATGCGCTCTCTCGCCAGGCTGTTTACGGCAGGCGAGGCGGCATTGTATTTTGCTCGCGTCGACGGGTGTTTTGGAACAGCAGGGGGAGGAGGAGCAGAGGGTAATAAGTCAGCGTGGGGAGGGCGGGCTGGAGGGAGGCGCGCGTCCGCGCAAGCCGGAGCAGCTGTCAGATCCACGGCCCTGTTCCCGGCCCCCAGCCCGCGATCCCCGCGCCAGGCCCGGCGGCCTCCTCCTTGCCCGCGGCGTCCGCGCCTGGGGCTGGTGACTGCGGCCAACGCGCCTTCGCGCTCAGCTGTCAGTCGCCGCTGGGTATCTAGGACCTCCGCGACTGGCGTGGCATCAAAGCCCAAGTTTAGGGTCCCGGGAAGAGGCAAGCTGGGGACCTCGCAGCACAGACCGCGGGAAGCGCGCTGGGTGGAATCCCTACTAGAGAATGACCGCGTTATCGGAATGCGTCCCTGGGAGCTCGAACCGCGGGGCTCGTGCCTTCCGACTGGGAAACCTTGCACCTTCCTCCCCCCAAGATTCTACATGAAATCAAAGTGCAACACACACACACACACACACACACTCACACTCTCACACTCTCACACTTTTTCCTCCCCACACTTCAGTCTCCAAGCTCCACCTAGGAGAGGAGTTTATCGAGGAGACGCCTCTCCACCTCCCCGCGCCAAGGCTCCCTGTGATCGCTCCGTACTCCTCTCACGGGTGGGTGTGCTCAGTAGCCCAGTGAGGTTGAAGAGGGCGGCGGGCGGCGCTCATGGACTACCCCAGCTGCTCGCGAGAGGGGACTCGAGTGAGCATCTCGTCCACCTCAGTCTGGCCTAGGATTTGCAGGAACTCGAACCGTGGGAGGAAGCAGGCAGGGCCGAGCGTATGCCTGTGAAAAGGGCCGCGTACCCTTGGCTTCGGGGGTTGTGGACGTGCCGGGTATCCCCAGCACCTTCTCGCGTGTAGGCGAGTTTGACAACTTGGGGGAAGTTCCGGTGTAGGCGCTGTCCCGATGGTTTTGTCTGTGGCCGGAGAAGGCGCGCCTCTCGGCTCTCGCGCCCGGTCACCGCGGTCGCTGCGACCCGTGGCCCCCGAGAAAGGGGAGGGACGAGGGCGCCCCACCCCCTACTGAGCCGCAGACTACCGGCGGTCCCGCGGGTAGCCAGACGCTGCGTTCCTCACTTTTCACCTTCACTGTCTAGGGCTGCAGTCGTACTATGTGTGTAAATTTCATCTGTTGAGCGTATTTAACTAAAAAGGGTAATTACTTCAGATAAAAATCCTTTTCTGCCTAGTGGGAACCTTGGCGGAGATGATGCCTAATGAGATATTTTGCTTTTGTCTGTTTAGAGTAAAATTAGAGATGTTAACTCTGATAACGGTTTTCTCAGATCATTAAAATGTAACATGTAGGAAAGGCATGTCGAGCCGCGAAGCTCTGGCTGACGTGAAAGAAGCTGCGCGTGAAAGGCTGCCACTCTCTCCGCGGAGAGGGCTATTTTAGTAAGGCAGCGGGCGTCTTGCTTAAAATGTGAGATGGCCCCACCCTGGTTCTCTGGCAGCTCCCGAGTAAATGGCATTTTTCATTCTTGCAGGTAGCAATAAACGTGAGTCAAAGTGACATCTTGTTAGAATTAGTCTTTAGTCTGTAAGAGAGATTGCTAAATTACAGTGTTGCGTTCAAACTGCTCCAGTGAAAGGTCTGTCAGCATTTCCATTATAAATTCAGGTTTTCAGGAGTTTATAATTTCACCACAAAACTTGTGGTGGCTGAAGTGTTTTTCCCTTCCAGTGTTCTGGTTTAGACAATACACTGATTGCCCAATTCTGCCCTATTTGCTGTTCCTGAAACTTGGAATGTCATACACGGGGGGGGGGGGGTGTCCCCAAAATGGAATACACGACCATGAAATGAAAAACTTTTGTTAGAACACACTTTATTTATGCAGAGCAATATTTTCATTTCGGATTTTGGAAGGCTTTAGGTTTGACATTTGGTAATCTTAAGTGTGTTGAGTTAATTCCTCTGGTATCTGTCGATTGTGCAGGTGGATCGAAATATCAGTTCGTATTGTATATGCCAGGATTACATGGAAAAACATTCTCTTCATACATGTGTATGTCTGAACTCTCAGCTAAATTATGAATACCCATTTTAGTTACTTTTCTGTTCTTTGTAGATTGCATGTGAGGATCTGCCATAGAGAAGGAGTAAGGCAGAAAGGGAGGGAGGGAATCAGAACAACCCACTCCCCCCCTCCCCAATTCACTTTTCAGTATCACTAATGCCTGGGAGGAAACCATTTATTCTCTTTCTATTGAATCATGCCTTTGACTCAGTGTCTTCAGGCAAGTCCCTTCCAGTGGCTCAACCTCTGGCTGCTGTATGGGGGGCTTAATTATTTGCGAACTGCCTTGAAATCCCTGGATGAAAGGCACTGCATAAGTGCAAAGTATTGTTATTCAGATATGGAATTTAATGATCCATTACAGTTCATCAGGAAATGCACTTTGCAGTGATGGTAGGAAACGTTTCCACCTGATAGAGGGTAATAATAACTGCTTAAAAGTAGGTTCAGATTACAGATGAGACAATTAACTCTAGCCATGTGCTCTTCAATTTGTTGCAATTCATTTTGTGATCAAAGTGAGTCGCAGAGAGCCAGATGGTCAGGTTCATGTTCAAATCTCTCCTAGGCCAGCCCTTCACTTCTGGGCCCACTGTCTGCATGCCGTCGGGACTTATTCATTAGCGCTTGTGAGCTGTTCTGCAGAATGTATGATCAGGGACTCCTGTGATGCCAACAAAAGGGCTCAGGCCTATCTATATTGTTGGGAGCAGTTTAATTTTACTTGGATTAACTCACGCTTAGTGTCTCTGGTATGGATCCAGCCTTAACAAGGGAGGAGAGGGATCCTAGAGGCTCTCTAGCTCAGCTGTGTAGCTCTTTCACTCCCCTACCTTTTGTACCTCAGATTTCAGGCGGTATGGTATCTGGCTTGTTGTAAATGCTGGCTTCGTTGCTGAATGAATGACAGAATACTTAGAGAAATAAATACCCTTCCTGTTTTGCAGAGGGGGTGTGGTGTACGACCAGCTTTGTGGGCATGTGCTTGCTCTGTTGCATCCTCCTCCCCGCTCAGAAGGATCTCACAGTTGGTTGAATCTTCTGTTGTTAATCGTCTTGAAATCCTTAATAATTCTTGAATTCAGAGCGCTTCATTTTCATTTTTCACTCTCCTGGTGGGGGAGGGGGGCTGTAGCACGAAGGGGCAGGCAACCACTACTTTGTCTCAGCTTCTTGTCGTGGACTGTTACCAGGTAGGAATGGGTGGGAATACTGGCTTTGTGTTACCATGTCATCTGATTTATCCTAGAGGAGCTGTTTATCTGGACTTTTACGTGGAATTCTTAATTTTTAAATATTAGCTCAAAATTTTTTAAATGTTGGATGAGATACGCAGTTGCTAGATCTGGCCTGCAGGCAGCCTGTCTTCTACCACTGAACCAGCTAAAACATCTTACTGTTTAATATTTCTGTATCTGGCTATTTTCTAAGTGCCTGGCACATAGTAGATGATCTATGAGTCTCCACCAAATAAATGGTTGTAGCCATCCAAAAAGTTGCAAGATGCAAGAAAAACAAAACTTGAAATCCACACTGAGTCCCACTCAGGTGTTGATAAATTTCTTTTTGAGAGAGAATGCAACATGAAAGGCCAGAGACTTAATACCATGGGCACCATGTAATCCTCTGCAGGTACATAATCCCATTGCTTTTGAATAACCTTGTTCTCTATGTAGTTGTTATTGACCAGATGGGGTAACTTGGCTATTTATTGCCTGAGGACCTACACAAGAAATTGACATTTGAAAACACCCACTAAAATAATAGCTATGATTTGTTGAATGCTCATTATGTGCCAGAAACAGTGTTAACTAATTTACCTGTACGTATCTCATTGGCTCCTCAAAGCAACCCTGTGAAGTAGGCATTGTGCCCATTCTACAGAAGAGGAATTTTCTCATTTTATGTTGCCAAGAATTTCATCTGAATGCAGTGTGTGTTTTCTTGACTGCCTAAAGGTTATTCCGCATCCTGTATACACAATCCAGCCCTGAGTCAGTGACTAGGTGTGAGGTGGGGACCATGGTAAACAGAGGACATGGTTCCTACTCTCCTGTACAGGGAACAGAAAACAATACTAGAGGCAACATCTTTGTCAAAACCTACGTTTATACAGCAAACACTGCATCTGCCTCCCCGTTCCTCCCCTTTTCGTAACCGGATGTTAAGGAAGCTCCAGTGACATAGGACCCTACCAGAGGCACTGGAGGATTGGAAGCCAGGGCTGGTTGTGAAAATTTGCATTTTGGGGGAAAAGAAGATAAACTTCTGGCTCCACCGGAGCCACGTTAGGCAAAGCAGCAGCAAGTCCTTGGGAATGACAGAAAATCACTCCTGTTTTGTCAGTGACAATGTATGACCTAGTCCTGGCCCATCTTTAAATTTTATGTAAATATTTACACATTGTTCGAGTCCAAACTGAAACCTGCTGTGAACTAAATATTTTGTAAATTCAGATAGATTGCCCACAATATCCTTTTTTTTTTTTTTTTGGTCTAAGACGTTTCATAAAAAAGTAGTTTTCTTTGCCAATTCAGCATTTTTTTCTTTTACTTTTTTCCCCTTTTCTTTTCTCCTTCTTGTTAATTTCAGATGTCAGTCTACCTAAAACTGAAACCTAATCTTACCATCAGCATGCTGCTCAGCTTCCCTGATGCTGGAAGTATCCTCAGAATCACTTCTCTGTCCTTTTCAAGGACCATTTCTTTTCTAAAGAATATGGAAATTGAACCTTATCCTACTAGTAGCACTACTTCACAAATCAGGCAGGAATTTTGCCTTTGTTTTTCCTTGAGCTATTTTTTTCCAAAATAATAAATCTCCCCGATCTGAAAGCATTTCACGTACTCGTTCATTGTAGTCCTTGGAATTACAGCCAAAATGTCTCTCAGTCTTCCCCAGTGACTTCATAATCATCATTTCTCCAGCATATTCCCCTGGTTAACTTCTCTTTTGTTCCCTAGCCTGGTAATAAATTGTCCTTTGGTTCTGAGATATGTCATTTTCCTCCCTGACCTTTTTGTGCATCTCTTGAAGGCTGTAGGACACACTGCAGATGCCCCTGAGAGCTGGCGCTTGGTTGCGAGCGAGCTCCTGTCTTTGTGTCAGCTTTCATCTTTTCCTTCCCCAAGCATTTAAACCTCCACTGTCCAGTGCTCCCAGGCTTCTCGTAATTGTTTTCATTTGTTCCTGAGCCTGCAGCTAGCATGTGACAAACTCCAGGTTCATGGCAGAAGAAATCTTTTTGAGTTTCCTGGTCCTCCATCAATTGTAGCCTTGCATATCCTTCTCTTTTCTCTCCCTGGTCACTTTCCGCAGATGCTTCTGGAGTTTCCTCAGGACCCTCCATGAGTCTCGCTCAGAAGGCTTAGACTTTCACTTTGGAGTTTAAAGTTGGGAAAGGCCAGGGTGGTGATTCCCATTCTACAAGCATGAAGACAAGGGGAAGGTACATACTCAGCAGGTTTCCTTAGTATCCACACACTATTAGCAGTTTTTATTTTCTTCCCATTCTGTATTTTCCTAAGCGAAAAACCACATGGATGCAACTAAGTGGGCCCAAGTGTTCAGAAGTGCCAGTCTTTAGAGATAGATGCCTCATTCATTCCATAAATAAACATATACTGAGCATCTCTTATGTGGCAAGCATGGTGTTAGGTGATCATAGTGTTCAAGGGGAGCAAACCCAGTCCTGGTCCCTGTCCTAGTAAAGAACGACATCAAGTAGGAGAGATGACAGGGCACCCGGGTGGCTCAGTCAGTTAAGCGTCCAACTCTTGATTTCAGCTCAGGTCATGATCTCAGGATGGTGAGGTTGGCCCACATCAGGATCCATGCTCAGTTGGGAGACAGAGCTTGCTTGAGATCCTCTCCCTCTCCTTCGGCCCCTCCCCCTGCTGTGTTCTCTCTCTGTCTCTCAGATAAATAAATAAATCTTAAAAAAGTAGAGATGACATTAATTAGGTAGTGACAGATCACCCACTACATGTTCTGTGAACAAAGGTATTCCATGCAGCAGAGGGCATATGGGGGGATTTCACCAGGTTGGGAAGTTGGGGTAGACCTCCCTGAGAAATTAGTGGAGTGAGCTGCCGTCAGGGCCTATCTGAAACTTGGGGCTTGCCGTTTCCTCATAACCTCCTAATCCTATTAATTCACTACTATCTTTGGCCCTTTGGAGTATTGCATAAACCATGATATAACCCTTGGGGCCATTTTGGCAAATAATGGTTCCTGTATACAGAGTCCAGAATTGATTTATTTACCTGTGTCTTTAGAACCTGATAAAAACAGAATTGTTAATTGCCAAGAATACTGTTCATTTTCATACTTGGAAAGAAATTCAAGGTAGCATTTTTATTTTGAACCTATTTAGGGTCATTTTGACATTTAAATGATTAGAAGTTACACGGACATCCTTCCCAGTTGGCAGGTATGTGTGTGACCTAGGCAAGGATCATTAGTGAAAATGTGAGTCCAGCTTCTGTATGAAACCCCTGCTTAGCTCAGAGCAGGAAGGTTTCCAGCCTCTGAAGACCAAGAAGGATTATTTAGACTATTCTTAGCACAATTTAGGAGTTTTGACAGTATTTATTTTATTTTAAGGCATTTTTAAAAAAGATTTACTTATTTATTTTAGAGAGAGAGAATAAGCAGGGGGAGAGGCAGAAGCAGAGGGAGAGATAGAATCCACAAGCAGTTTCCCCGCTGAGCACAGAGCCCGACTTGGGGCTTGATCCGAGGACCCTGAAATCAGGACCTGAGCCAAAACCAAGAGTTGGTGGCTCAGTCTGTTGAGTATCTATTTAAAACAAACTGACAGTATCTATTTAAAACGAACTACTATATTGTATGCTAAAACTCTTTTTCTTTGATAATAGCTAACCTATGTTGGGAGCTTCCTATGTGTGTTATTCATATCAACTCATTTAATCCTTGTAACAACCCAGAACTAGGTGTGATCATTAGAAGCTAAGGCATAGATGTCACCCAGCTAATGAGGGGTAGAGCTGGGATTGGAAACTAGGTGTCTGATGCTAGAGCCTCTTCCCTTAACCACCATGCTTTTCTGTGCCCCCACCTTCTCCCCTCCCCCTGCTTTTCCTTTTTGCTCTCTAGCAGTTCTCAGAAGTGGAAATATAGGCCAACTGCAATATTGGATTATTTTGTTGATGTCTATCTGAAAGATAAAATTGAAAAATAATGTGCCAGTGAACTCGAATGAATATCTTTTGTCTCTCATATGATTCACTTTCTAGCAATTTCATTCCTCAGGTTTAATTGTCCATTTGGGGATCAGAGAACAGAAGTGGTGACATAAAGACCAAAGAAGAGCTAGATAAAGAACATGAATCCCATGGCTCTGTCCCCAGGATTTTCTTGTAGTTCAAGCTTCTACCTTTTGTTAAGTGAAGACTTTGTTTTTAGCTTTTTTTTGTTGTTGTTAATGAGGTAGGAAAGGTGAAAGAAACCATTCCTATACTAGGTAGATTATTCTACTGAGGTGGAAGAATTTCATCCGGAACCAATTCCATTAGAGCTCCTAATTAGAAATATTATCTATAGTAACAGATAAAAGCAGGTAACCTTTGCTCTCATTCTGGTCAATTTCAGGAAGAGATTATCTTGCCAGATTAGCATGTTGCAACTCTCAACTGGGGATTTGAATGGTTTTAAAGGACTCAGGGAGGCAGTTGGTTTGGCAGTGACCCTGATTATCTCAGGTTTGCAGGGTCACTGTTGAGAATGCTGACTCAGCTCTGCCCTGGGACGGACATCCAAGTTGTCTTCCTTAGTCAAGAGGCATTATTCTTGGGAGCTGCTAGAACATCAAGCATACATTTGAAGCCCAATTTGGAAAATGATCTAGCATATGAATGTATTGTGCTTATTTTTCAGTATTTAGTTCAAATTTTGGAGATGGCTAAATGAGGAGATGCTTAGTGTGTCACTGTTGGAGGTTTTAAGTGATTAAAAAAATCAAGCAGATGAGTGCATAAAGATTTCTATGCAAACAATGATGAGCTTAAATTAAAGCTGCTGATTTCGTCTGAGAATTACTTGCATTGATTTGTAGAATATCTATATGGGTTCAAGATTCCATATTATGCAAATGAATGAGCTCTGAAGAGTCAAACTGTGAAAAAAAAATGAAATTACCTATAAAGATATTATTACCCATTCAGCAAGAAGAAAATGTAGACATACTTAGAGTTAACCCTTACTTTTCAGCTATCTCCTTGGGAAGATCAGTATCAAGGATGATGATCCTTTCTGCAGCTGTAAAGCTAGGCAAGGTTTGCTATCAATTCTTCACTATCTTCTTTTCCATCCTTCTGCACTCTGCTACCTTTCAGCCACCAGTGCCCTTAACTAGTCCCTTGTTCCCTTTCAAAACCAATCTCAGAAAGGGATTTTATGAAACCAATTTTACTAGGGTGTAAATAACAGCATTTCTAGTATCATACTTCTTTCTGAAGCATCAGCATATTAATAGGAGGCAAAGCCAAAGAAGCGAGATTCTGTAGATGGAAATGTTAAGATTTCACACACTCGTAAACTGGTTATTGGAGGACATTTCTGAGTGAAGGGAGGGCTGTTTATAAATCCAACCCTGGATAGAGGATATAGATAAGCAGAGGATAAAAGCCAGTGTAATAGGGGCGCCTGGGTGGCTCAGTCGTTAAGCGTCTGCCTTTGGCTCAGGTCGTGATCCCAGGGTACTGGGATCGAGCCTCACATCGGGCTCCCTGCTCTGCAGGGAAGCCTGCTTCTCCCTCTCCTACTCCCCATGCTTGTGTTCCCTCTCTCGCTATGTCTCTCTCTGTCAAATAAATAAGATCTTAAAAAAAAAAACCACTGCAATATTAAAAATAAAAAGGGCCGATGATTTTTAATGTTACAATAAATACATTTGTCAGTGAATACAACCTTCCTTCTGCCAAACACTGGATCTGATCACACAAACCTGTGTGACAAGATGGTATGTTATTTGACATTTAAACAGAGTTTCAAGGAAAAGCCACTTGGTTTATAATTAGGAATTTTTGTTATTTTAGTAACAGTGAACTCAAAATACTCTATTATCCTTAAGCTTCAATTTTAGGAGAAAAAAAAGCAGCGGACCCCACTCAACTGCCTCCCTACCCTATTTTGTTACTAAAACTTGAATTGATACATTTACAAACTGGCATGCCCTATGCTATTAGCATGGTGCTGACATCTGCATATTTGGAGAAGTTGACTGACTAATGAAGCCGTGCTTATTTTAGATAGACATGTTGCCTGCTTAAATACCCTGTTGTGGAGTCTCAACTGCCTTGCGTAGCACTCCTTCCCCAGGGCAAACTCCTCCAGCAACCATGCTATGTTGAGTTGATGGCGCCATCTAGTGCCTATCTGTGGAACTGTCCCGCTGGACGTTCTTCCTTTGCTGTATAGGTCAGATCCCTGAGCAGCTGGGTGGAAGAGGACCCTTTTCTGGGAGTTCACCGTCTAGTGGGGGACCTTTCTCTAATTCCTACCTTTCCTCTGTCTTCGTTGTTTTGTTATACCTCCATGCCTTCTTTTCTCCCTGACTCCCATTTCCTTCTGTTCCTCAATCACTCGTATCCCCTTCCTGTAGCCATTCTTCCTTCTATTTTTCTCTTCCAATTCTTGGTCATTTTTTTTTTTTTTGAAGCAAAAAAAAAAAAAAAAATCAGTGCTCATAACTGATAAATATAAAGATTTTTTAAATGTTACATTATGCCAAAGTAAGAGAATGCCTTGCATTTTAAAGTGAAATTAATCATTTAAACCATGTTAAAAGAACCAGAGTGAAACCAAAGACCAAGTCCAAAAGTCTTATTTAGAAGACTGTCCCCTTATCTTCCTCTAATTAGATGCTTCCTCAAACATAGTCAATCAGGAGGCTTTTTTTGTTTTTAATTAGTTTTGGAACTATTGTTATAGTACCATTTTCTCTTTTTACGTTGCAAATTTAACCTCTCACTCGTATTTTACCTTTGAGACAGTTTCATGGACTGTCCTGGAACGCTGTCTCACTAGCATGGTGTAGTCTCTATGGGAAAATGCGTTCTGAGTTCCAGACAACCAGTTTTCCTGTAGATTTTTGGGTCCTGTATTAGATCAGAAACCAGAGATGAAAGACATGTAGGACAAACGTGAGATGTAATTACTCTGTAACATTGTGGGATCTGAATTAGAGTACAGGTTTAAGTCTCCCACATCAAACAGTGAATTTTAAATTTCCACTATGTTAAGCATCTTGATATTGTGGGTTTGAAAGTAAGTCCCCTCTGAAAAACAGGAACTGTGCTGGTCTGTTACCAGTTTTTGTGGTCGGTAGGGCAACTATTTTGATTTTTCAGAAGGGAGGAAAAGCAGTTAAATCCAGTTAAAATTAAAACCAGTTAAAAGTAACTGGCTTGTAAGATTTGAATGCAGCTGTTCCACACATCACAACACTGAGAGTGAGCTGTTTGTTTATCACCACTATTCATTATTATGAGTCGTTGCTCCTTTTGGAGCAGTGGCGTATAGATTATTTGTATTTTTGGTCTAACCTTGGAAAATAGAACTGCAAGGGTTGAGAGGTTCCTGTTTGCTAATTTGCATGTACCTTGTTTTGATTTTTTGCTGGGTAGGTGTGTGCACCTTATGTATGCAAGAGTAATTTAGCATGTCAGCAGTTTCCTACCAGAAGCGCTTGCTGACTCATGCAGCTGTGCGGCACTCAGCTGGCCGAACTGTAAACTGCCCACAGCACCATGCTGCCCTTGCAGAGCACCCAGGCGGGTGAACGACTGGCAGGCAGGCTATTTTCAGATCTGCAGTCACTGCTGAGCTGGGTTCCCTTCTTCCAGCAGCCAGTCAGAGCCTTCCGGTTGCAGGGTAGAATACTGGGCATCCTTCTACCTTTGCAGAGACTGCGTAAGAACCATGGCACTTCTGGGACTCCCTCAGGAGAATGGATTTTTTTGCTTCATTTAAATTTTCTGGGGATCTTTAAGGGCAGAAGGGTAAGGGGATGATATTAAGGGGAAAGGTATATGCTGCTATTTCTTCCTTAGCACTAGAAGGAACTCTCATAAACCTTTAACATACGTTTTCTTGGTGTAACTGAAACGTGACCTAGTTCTTCCTCCGGGAAGGAGCATGTGCCTTGAGTGGGGAAGTAGGGGAGTGGGTGCTCAGTGGCTAGCTAGCCTGGCATGGTTTTGTGTGGTTCGAGCCCTTAAGTGATGACAGAGTTTGTTTATATCCGTCGCATGTTATTAAGGTTATAAAACAAAACAAAACAAAAAAACAACCACCTGACCTCAGGTCATTTTAAATCTGGCATGTGTTTTCAAAGATGGTTTCACTGTTTGTTTTTGGAGTTCAGTTCTGCTTATTTTCATCGGAAAGTGTGAAATGTTACTTTTTTGAGGTTTCTAAATAAACTTCCTTTTATAGATACAAGTTGATCAAATCATCTTAACCTGTCTTGAGAAGGGTGAATAACTTGAGATCAGCTGGGGAAGGGAAGCTTTGCACATCCTTGAGGAGTTCTCCTCCTTTTTTTTTTCTTTCTTTCTTTCTTTCCTTTCTTTCTTTTCTTTTCCTTCCTTCCTTCCTTCCTTCCTTCCTTCCTTCCTTCCTTCCTTCCTTTTTCTTCCTTCCTTCCTTTCTTCCTTCCTTTTCTTTTCTTTTCTTTTCTTTTCTTTTCTTTTTTCTTTTCTTTCTTTTAGCTTCAGTAAGCATTCTGAAGCAGCTTTGACCAGTAATAAAGAAAAAGCCAAGCCACAGTGACTGTGTGTAACATGATGTTGATGGAAGTTCTTGGTTTCCGCCGATACAAATGACTCATCAGTATCAATAGAATTGTGACTTCTAATAATAACACAGTGCAAGACCTTCACAACATGTGGTTTTAGCCCTAGCTGTTAGTGAAAGGTTGGAAAATATTAGTTTGAGCTTTTTTTTTTCCTGATCTCATGATTTCACCCAAGTATAAAGTTGTTTTTTGTAGGTGTGATGATCACACTATTGTTTTTTCATCTTAGTGTTTTTAGTTTCATTATGACCAAGTAACCAAAGTCAGATCATTTCATCGTTTAGAAATCTGTGTAGTAAGCATCTCCTGTCAGGGGCTGTGTTTTGAGGGAAATGTGGCTGAAAAGCAAATCCTCTCTGAACAGAGAAAGGAAAAAACCGGTACCGACTACCGTCCACAGAGCTGCTTGCCTCCTACACAGCGTCTACTATGGAGGGCTGTGGTATTGCTGACTAGCCCGATTGCCCTGTGAGTCATTGTCAGAGGATTCCAAGAGGAAGGTTAACAGAAAATGCGAGTCAGAGGAAACAGCCGAGTGGAGAAGGGGCACTTATCACAGGAGGAAGGGCCTTGCCTCATTTCCATGGCCGGGGGCTGCCTGGGAGACCCTGAACATCATGGGGAGGTCCCGGGTGTGTTCACACAGTGCAGCCTATTGACTTGCGTCTGTGTATGTGAGCGTTCTTGTTTTCCTGTTTAGTTTTGCTTTGTTTCGCCTGTAGTTTGGCCAGACCATTCAGGATCATTATCTTGACCACAGCGGTCTGACCCAAGCAAGAGCCTTTCCTTTTTGCATTTTGTAACGCAGGCAGCTGAATTTCTAGAATTTCTAGTTTTTTTCTTTCTAAACATCATCTTTAGGAATGTTCCGTCATTTGTTTCCTAGTTATTTTTGCTATGTTAGCCGTGATCTGGGAAATAAACGCTTAAGAAGAAGCACACTGGTAGAGTTTTATTAGCTCAAATTTTGTGTCAGTCTTGCCTCTTTCATACTTCATTTTAAAAGACAGGTTTTTTTTTGTTTTTTTTTTTGGTCTCCTGCCATCTTCTCAGCATTTGGGGATTTTAATACTAACACCTCCCTGTTAACGCTTTTACCCTTGTGTCTTAATATCCTGTGGAGTTTCCTTTTGGGCCTCTTTTACTTTCCCTCTCTTGGCAAATATCTGCCTTTCTTTCTCTCTGTGAGCCTCACCTCTTCTCACTAGTTCTCTTAGATTCCATTTGCTCCTGCCTGATGCCCACGCCCCTTTCTCACACCGTTTTTGTACAGACCCTGGCCTGCACACACACACGCATGCATAATTACATATTTACATGCATGCCCACGTGTGCACACATGCACCTGCACGCTTCTCCTCTCTGACCCTGGTCTCTTGCTTGCGGAGACCCCTGCAGTGGCCTCAGCTGCTGCTGTTGTCTTCCTTGCCAGCAGCCTGTTTCTGGAAGGGGATGTTCAGGTGGGAAGGAAATCAGCGGGGGAGCCAGAACTGGCTTCCTCCCTGCTCCTGAGAATGCATCCTGGGCAGGAGGCTGGATTTTGAGGAACCAGGAAGGGGCCCACGGGAGGTCCCCAGCTTTAGAAGCCAGGCCGGAGATAGGCTAGGCTCAGGGAAATGGGCAAAGGAGGATGAGAGGTTGAGATGGCTCTGCCACCCAACCGTAATTTTGAGAATCCCGATGGTGTCAGAAATGCCTCTGGATGGGGTGGGGTAGCTGAGGGAATTAAGGGGAGGAAGAGACCCAGACCCCAGAGTGTAAAAGAGGACTGGGATCTTCGCTGTTCATATGCTTGTGTAGCCTGGTCGGTCTGTGGGAATAGGCTGGAGAGTGCGTGGGACCCACAGGAAGGAGTAGCTCTTCCTCTGCAGCCTCCGGCTCTCTCCCACCCCTGAAGGGAGGCCTTCCCTCACACCCTGTGGAGCGTAGGGACCGCCTTCCTTCTCAGGTGCCTCACCCCTTTCCTTTCCTTCCTTTTCTCCAAAGATTTTATCACCTTCGGACATCCTATATGTGTGGCTGGCTTGTTTATTGTCTCTCTCCCTCACTATGACATAAGCTCAGGGCTTATTGTTTCCTGGGGTCACTGTGGTAGTCCCAGTACCTGGGAAAGTGTCTGGCACTCGGGGTGTTCAATAAATATGTATTTGTTGAGGGCGCCTGGGTGGCTCAGATGGTTAAGCGTCTGCCTTCGGCTCAGGTCATGATCCCAGGGTCCTGGGATCAAGTCCCGCATCGGGTTCCCTGCTCCTTGGGAGCCTGCTTCTCCCTCTGCTTCTCTCTCTCTCTCCCTCTCTCTCTCTCCCTCTGTCTCTCATGAATAAATAAATAAAATCTTAAAAAAAAATAAATACGTATTTGTTGGATGAATGAATGAATGAACTCATTGACTTCCCCTCTTTAAAAATCACCTATGCTTCTTGCTGCCCACAGAAGTCTAAACTCCTTGGCAGAACACTTAAAGCTTCTCATAACCATCCCCACCACCCACTTCAGGTGTCTTTTTTTTACCAGGGTTTCCTTCATGTGGAACTTCAGTTAAATGCCTCTTGAGCCAACTTATGTTTTTATTTTGTACAGTTTCCTAATGTGTGAGTTATGTATATTGACTCAAGTTTTTAAAAATTTTCCTAAAATTACTTCTTAGACAAATCAGTACTTATTGAGGACTTGCTCTTTGTGGAGAATCTGTTAGGCACAGGATATGGTTTGTGGGATACAATATCAGTATAAAATATGGTCCCTTTCTATAGGGAAGTTGTTTTATCTTGGAAATGACACATATAAACATGAAGCATTTGAAGTACAGTGCACGGTAATATGTGATCGAGGGCCGGAATGAATAATAGAGGTTAAGTGTGGTAGGAGTTAGAGAAAAGTGTCAGCAAGGATTGGAGGACTGGGAAACTTTAAAAGGAGGAGCTGGATCTGTATATGTCCTGAAAATATTTGGGAATTTGCTGAAATGGTCTTTAATTCCCTAGTTGGTACCTTCAGGATTTTATAGATGTCAGGCTCATGAGCTTTATTGTCCATATCGATATCCCTTTCTTGAACATTCTGAAGATGTAATGAATGGGGGCGCCTGGGTGGCTCAGTTGGTTAAGTATCTGACTCTTGGTTTCAGCTCAGGTCATCATCTCATGGGTTGTGAGTTCGAGCCCTACATCAGGCTCTGAGCTCAGCAGGGAGTCTGAAGATTCTGTTCTCCTCCCCTCCCCCATTCATGTACATGCACGCTCTCTCTCTCTAAAATAAATCAGTAAATCTTTTTTAAAAGATGTAATGAAGGGAGGGATATGAAGGATTCCAAGTGCGAACGTGCAAAATTCTCATATAATAGTACAAAAAGTTTAAAATGTATGAGGAGTCCGTACCTTTCACTGTTTGAAAAAAATGTGCATAGAACTTCTGTTCGCTAACACATACCTTTTGAGCAAGGTGGGAGAATAGAATCCTGAGCTTACCTTGTCCCACAGACACATTGAGGCAACAGCTACATTATGCAGCTACCTCTGAAAACAACCTGAAGACTGGCAGAACGTATCTTCCACAACTAACTATAGAGAAGAAGTCACATCAAAAAGGGTAGGAGGGGTAGAAATGTGGTTAGGAACCAAACTCTTGGCACAACTAACTACAAACAGGAGGGATGACATAAGCAAGGGGGATCAGACTCCACACTGGCCACCCCTCGCCCAGGACCTGCACTGGACAGATAAGTCCCCCATAACATCTAGTTTCGAAAATCAGCAGGCTTAACTCTGGGAGCTTTTTAAAAAAAAAAAAAAAAAAAAATTATTTATTTATTTGACAGAGAGAGACACAGTGAGAGAGGGAACACAAGCAGGGGGAGTGGGAGAGGGAGAAGCAGGCTCCCTGCTCAGCAGGGAGCCCAATGCAGGCTCAATCCCAGGACCCTGGGATCATGACCTGGGCAGAAGGCAGACGCTTAACGACTGAGCCACCCAGGCGCCCTCTGGGAGCTTTTAAAAAATCATCAGGCTTAACTCCGGGAGAACCGAAGGGTGATAGGAAACTGAGTCGCTGCCCTTCAAGAGCCAGAATGTTAAATAACTCAGTCTGAGACATAGCACAGAAGTAGCAGTTTGAAAGCCCTAGCGATATACCTGAAGGAGGTTTATTGATTAATCTCAGAATGTGTGCCAGAGGGGCAGGGATTTGCAGGAGATTTCTCTGGAAACAAAACTGCTAGCAGGCAGAAAAATGTTTCTAGCGCTTCTTCAGCCTAGGTAACCAGACACTTGTAGGAGCCAACCAGTTCTAACATTGTCCATCTACCTTGCTAGCACCATGAGCCCCACCCAGGCATTCTCCTGCAGACCTGCCCCCCCCCCGCCCCCCGCAACCTATCTACTTCAGCAGGCATCCCTCCAAAGTGGCTACTGCTTCATCACACCTGGTAGGCAGCCCCAGCTGAGACTGATGCCTTTCCAAAGTGACTGCTGCCTTGGGAAAGAGGGAGATAACCCCACACACCAGCAGGCCCATAGTTCCTGCAGCCAAGCCTCTTAGCTGGCTGTGCAGGGAGCAAGCCCTGCCCTTCAGTGTGCCTGCAGCTGTAGCAGAGAGGCTAACTGCAGACAGCCTGAGTGCCAGCTCTGTCCACCAGTGAGCCCACAGCCACCACAGCCGAGCCTCTTAACAGTCAGGGAGAGAACCCTGTGCAGTGTACCCACAGTGGGCAAAGCAAGTCATTACAGCCAGCTGGGCCGAAAGCAGCTCAACCTTAACAGGAGGGAACATTCAGTCCACACAGGGGCCACTTTTAGAGCATCTGGTTCTGATGACTGGGGGATGGGGGGGAGATTTGCTACAGGGCACCACAGGACCTTTTTTAGACAAGGAGAGTAGTTGACGTACCTAATACATAGAAACAAATGCAGAGAGTTAGACAAAATGAGACAAAGGAATATGTCCCAAATGAAAGAACAAGACAAAGTCACAGTACAAGAGCTAAATGAAACAGAGATAAGCAATATGCCTCATAATGAGTTCAAAGTAATTGTCATAAAGATAGTCCCTGGATTGAGAAAAGAGTGGGTGAACTCAGAACTTCAACACAGAGATAGAATATATAAAAAAGAATCAATCAGAGCTGAAGAATTCAATAACTGAAATGAGAAATTACTCTAGAGGAAATTAACAACAGATTAGAGGATTCAGGAAAACAAATCAGCAATCTGGAAGAAGGGTAATGGAAAGCAACCCCGCTGAACAGCAAAAAGAAAAAGGAATAATAAAAAATGAGAAAAGGTTAAGGGAACTCTCTAACATCATCAAGTGTAATAACATTCACATTGTAGGGATTCCAGAAGAAGAAGAGAGAGAGAAGGAGACAGAAAACTTATTTGAAGAAATAAGAGCTGAAAACTTTCCTAATCTGAGGAAGGAAACAGACATCCAGGTCCAGGAAGCACAGATATTCCCTAATGAGATGAATTCAAGGAGGTCCACACCAAGACACATAATAATTAAAATGGCTAAAAGTAATGATAAAGAGAGAATCTTAAAAGCAGCAAGAAAAAAGAAAAGTTACATTCAAGAGAAACCCTATAGTGCTCTTGGCTGATTTTTCAACAGAAGCTTTAAAGGCCAGAAGAGAGTGGCATGACATATATTCACAGTCCTGAAAGGAAAAAAAACCTACAACCAAGAATACTCTACTTAGTAAGGCTATCATTCAGAATTGAAGGAGTGATAGTTTCCCATACAAACAAAAGAGTTCATCACCACTGAACCAGTGTGATAAGAAGTTAAAAGGAATTCTTTAAGTGGAAAGAAAAGGCCATAACTAGAAGTAAGAAAATTATGAGAGGAAAGAATTTTAGAGGTGAAAGGAAATATATAGTAAAGGTGGTGGATTAATTACTTATAAAGTCAGTATGGAGATTAAAACATAAAATTAGTAAAATCAGTTATATCTACAAAAATTAGTCAGGGAATATGCAAATTAAAAAGATGTAAAATATGACATACATAAAACATGGAGGAGGAGTAAAAAATGTAGTGCTTTAGAATGTGTTGGAACTTAAATGATGATCAGTTTAATATAGACTGCTATACACACAGGATGTTATATGTGAACCCAATGGTAACCACAAATCAAAAAACTATAATAAATGCACAAAAAATAGAGAGAAAGAAATCCAGGCATAACACTAAAGATGGCCATCAAACCACAAGGGAAGAGAGCAAGAGAAGAAGAAACAGAAAGGAACTACAAAAACAGCCAGAAGGGGCTCCTGGGTGGCTCAGTCATTAAGCATCTCCCTCCGGCTCAGGTTATGATCCCGGGGTCCTGGGATCAAGTCCCGTATCAGGCTCCCTGCTTCGCGGGAAGCCTGCTTCTCCCTCTCCCACTCCCCCTGCTTGTGTTCCCTCTCTCGCTGTGTCTCTCTCTGTCAAATAAATAAAATAAAATCTTAAAAAACAAAAACAAAGAACAGCCAGAAAACAATGAAAATGGCAGTAAGTACATACTTATCAGTAATTACTTTAAATGTAAATGGACTAAGTGCTCCAATCAGAAGAATGGATGACTGAATGGATAAAAAAACAAAACAACAACAACAAAAAAGACCCATCTATATGCTGCCTACAAGAGACTCACTTCACACCTAAAGACAGACCAAAAGTAAAGGGCTGGGAAGAGATAGTCCATGCAAATAGAAGAAAAAAAAAGCCAAGGTAGCAGTAAGACAAAATAGACTTCAAACAAAAACTGTAGCAAGAGACAAGAAGGGCATTATATAATGATAAAGGGATCCATCCAACAAGAGGATGTAACAATTGTAAATAACTATGCATCCAACAAAGGAGCACCTAAATACATAAGGCAAATATTAACAGACATAAAGGGAGAAATTGACAGTAATAGAATATTAGTAGGGGATTTTAACACCCCAATGGAGAGATCATCATCAGTGGACAGTTCATTCAGACAGAAAAGCAATAAAGAAACAATGGTTTTGAATGACACATTAGATGGACTTAACAGATATATTCAGAACATTCAAGTGCCCTGGAACATTCTCCAAGATAGATCACATGTTAGGCCACAAAATAAGTCTCGATAAATTTAAGAAGACTGAAATCATACTAAGCATCTTTTCTGACCATAATGGTATGAAACTAGAAAGCAATTACAAGAAAAAAATCTGGAAAAAACACAAACATGGGAGGCTAAACAACATGCTACTAAACAACAAATGGATCAATGAAAAATCAAAGAGGAAATAAAAAATATCAAAAACTAATGATGTACTACTATATGTTAGCTAATTGAATTTAAATTAAAAAAAAATACATGGAGACGAATGAAAGTGAAAACACAATAGTCCAAAATCTTTGGGATGCAGCAAAAACGTTCTAAGATGGAAGTTTATAATGATACAGACCTACCTCAGGAAACAGAAAAAATCTTAAATGAGCAATCTACCTTATAATTAAAGGAACTAGAAAAAGAAGAACAAACAAAGCTCAAGATTAGTAGAAGGAAGGAAATAATAAAGATCAGAGCAGAAATAAATGAAATAGAAACTAAAAAAAAAAGAATAGAAAAGATAAATGAAACCAAGAGCTGGTTCTGTGAAAAGATAAGCAAAATTGATAAACCTTTAGCCAAACTCATCAAAAAAAAAAAAAAAAGAGAGAGGACTCAAATAAGTAAAATCAGAAATGAAGGAGGAAAAATAACTGACACTACAGAAATACAAAGGATTATGAAAGAATACTATAAGAAATTTTATGCCAACAAATTGGACAACCTAAAAGAAATGAATAAATTCCTAGAAACCTACAATCTTCCAAAACTGAATCAGGAAGAAATAGAAAATATGAACAGACCAATTACTAGTAACAAAACTGAATTGGTATTAAAAAAAACTCCTAACAAATAAGAGTCCAGGACCAGGTGGCTTCACAGGTGAATTCTACCAAACATTTAAAGAAGAGTTCATGTCTGTTCTTCTCAAACTATTCCAAAAAACAGAAGAGGAAAGAAAATTTCCAGTTTCATTCTACAAAGCATTACCCTGATACCAAAACCAAAGACATGACAAAAAAGGAAAATTACACATCAGTATCCCTGATGAACATAGATGCAAAATTCCTCACCAAAACATTGGCAAATTGAATTCAAAAAATACAGTAAAAGGATCATTCACCATGATCAAGTGGAATTTATTACTGGGATGCAAAGGTTGTTAAATATTTGCAAGTCAGTCAATGTGATACATCACATTAGCAAGAGGAAGGCTAAAAACCATACGATTATTGCAGAAGATGCCGAAAAAAGCATTTGGTAAAATTCAATTTATTCATGATAAAACCTCTAAACAAAATGGTAAGCTTAGGGGAACATACTTCAACACAATAAAGACCATATATGAAAAATCCATAGCTAACAGCATATTTAATGGTGAAAAACAAAGTATTTCCTTTAAGACCAAGAACAAGACAATGATATCCACTCTTAACCACTTTTATCCAACATAGTGCTGTAAGTCCTAGCTACAACAGACAAGAAGAAGAAATAAAAGGCATCCAGATTGGTGAGGAAGAAGTAAAACTCATCATTTGCAGATGATATGATACCATATAGAGAAAAGACTAAAGCCTCCACCCAAAAAACCCAAAACTGTTAGAACTAATAAGTGAATTTAATGAAGTTGAAGGAATAAAAATATACAGAAATCTGTTGTGTTTCTATACACTGATAATAAAGTAGCAGAGAGGGAAATTGAGAAAACTCCCATTACAGTTGCACCAAAAAAAAAAAAAAAAAAACCCCACAAAAAAACTTAGGAATAAATTTAACCAGGGAGGTGAAAGACCTATACTCTGAAAACTCTTAAGACATTGATGAAAGAACTCAAAGACAACACAAACAAATGGAAAGATACGCCATGCTCATCAACTGGAAGAATTAATAATGTTAAAATGTCCATACTGCCCAAAGCAGTTTACAGATTTAATGCAACCCCTACCAAAATACCAGTAGCATTTTCCATAGAGCTAGAACAATTAATCCTAAAATTCGTATGGAACCACAGAAGATCATGAGTAGCCAATGCAATCTTAAGAAAAAAAGAACAAAGCTAGAAGTATCACAGTCTTAGATTTCAAGATACACTGCAAAGCTATAGTAATCAAAACAATATGGAAAGGGCACAAAAATGGACACATAGATCAATGGAACAGGATAAAGAGCCCAGAAACAACCCATACTTACATAATCAATTAATCTATGACAAAGGAAGCAAAAATACACAATGTAGGAAAAGACAGTCTCTTCAATAAATGGTGCTGGGAAAACTGGACAGCTACATGTAAAAAAATGAAACTGGACCACTTTCTTACACCGTACACAAAAATAAACTAAAAATGGACTAAAGACCTAAATGTGAGACCTAAAACCATAAAACTCCTAGAAGAAAACATAGGCCGTAGACTCTTGGACATCAGCCTTAGCAACATATTAATGGATATTTCTCCTGAGGCAAGGGAAACAAAAGTAAAAATAAACTATTGGGACTAAATCAAAAGAAACAAACAGAAAACTTTTGCACAGCAAAGAACACCACCAACAAAACAAAAAGGCAAACTACTGAATGGGAGAAGATATTTGCAAATGATATATTTGATAAGGGGTTACTATCTAAAACATATAAAGAATTTATACAACTCAACACCAAAAAACAAACAATTCAGTTAAAAAATGGGCAGAGACAGGGGTGCCCGGCTGGCTCAGTCAGAAAAGCATGCGACTCTTCATCTCAGGGTTATGAGTTTGAGCCCCATGTGGGATGAAGAGATTACTTAGATAAACAAAAACTTAAAAACGTGCCTGGGTGGCTCAGTTGGTTAAGCGTCTGCCTCCAGCTCAGGTCATGATCTCGGGGTCTTGGAATCAAGCCCTGAGTCGGGCTCCCTGCTCAGTGGGGAACCTGCTTCTCCCTTTCCCTCTGCCCCTTCCCCCTGCTTGTTCTCTCTCTCTCTCTTTCAAATAAATAAATTAAGTCTTTTTTAAAAAATAAAAACTTTAAAAGGACAGAAGACCTGAGTAGATATTTTTTCCTCAGACATATAGATGTCTAGCAGACACATGAAAAGATGCTCTGCATCACTGATCATCAGGGAACTGCAAATCACAACCATAATGAGATGCCATCTCATATCAGCCAGAATGGTTAGTATCAAAAAAACAAGAAATAACAAGTGTTGGCTGGGATGTGGAGAAAAAGGAAAAAGGAACCACTTGTGCTGTTGATGAGAATGTGAATTGGTGTAACTACTGTGGAGTACAGTTTGGAGATTCCTCAAAAAATTAAAAATAGAAATACCATATGATCCAGTCATTTCACTACTAGGTATTTACCCAAAGAAAATGAAAACTCTAATTTAAAAAATATATATGCACCCCTATGTTTAATGTGGCATTATTTAAAATAGCCAAGATTTAAAAGCAACCCAAGTGTCTGTCAATAGATGAATGGATAAAGAAGATGTGGTATAGATACACAATGGCATATTATTCAGCCATAAAAGAGAATAAAATCTTGCCATTTGCAACAACATGGATGGACCTTGAGGGTATTATGCAAAGTGAAATTAATTACAGAAAGACAAATACTGTATGATTTCACTTATGTGTGGAATCTAAAAAGCAAAACAAAAGAATAAACAAAAAACCAAACAGACCCTTAAATACAGAGAACAAACTGGTAGTTGCCAGAGGGGATGTGGGGGAGGGGATGGGTGAAATAGCTGAAGGGCATTAAGAGGTACAAACTTTCAGTTATAAAATAAATAAGACGTAGAGTGAAAAGTACAACATATGAAGTGAAGTCAGTAATATTGTTAATACTGTTCTGTTGTGATAGATAGTGACTACACTTACGGTGATGATTGAGTAATGTGCAGGATTGTTGAATCAGTATGCACACCTGATACTGATACAATGTATATCAACTATACTTCAGTTAAAAAAATGAAGAATGAAAAAATAAGCTCAAACTAGTTGATGATATGTGTGGCACATATATATGGGACTGGTCCAGCATATGTAAAGAACACATGAATCAATGAGAAAAACCCAGATAACCCAGTTTAAAAAATACTGTACATTTATATATTTAAACAAGCATTTTACAAAAGAAACCCAAATGGTTAGTTTAATAATCAACACATGTAATTAAAATTATAATAACATACTGTACACATTCTTTGGATTGGCAGAAATTTAAAAGTCTGACAATACCATGAGCTGGCAAGGATGTGGATGAATGGGAGATCTTGTATATAGCTGGTAGGAGTTAATTTGATACAATTACATTGGAAAACAGCTTATTACCTAACCAGCTCAACCTGCTAATAACTTATAACCTAGCAGTCTTAGTCCCAGATATACATTTAGGAAAAACTCTTACTCATGTGCTTCAAGAAACACAAGACAAGAATGTTGAAAGAGGCGTTGTTTAGAGAAGCAAAAACTGGAAACAACCCAAGTGCCCATCAACATTGGGTTGAATCCACTCATTTTGCGATATATATATATATATATGCACTGGGATACTATTTGGCAGTGAGAAATGAGCTAATAACACCACATAGAGGAGAGAGTGTAGAGAGGCCTTCCTTGGTGGTTCAAGTCAAGGATTCTGCCTGGGTTCAAAAGCAGTTTTGGCCACTTAAGATTTTTGTGATCTTGGGCAGGTTTTCTTAAGCTCAGTTTCTTCATCTGTACATTGGGGAAAATGATAGTGTCTGTCTGATAGGGTTGTTAGGAGGACTAAATGAGTTAATATTTGTGGCATGCTTAGGAAAATGATTGGCATGTCCTAAGTTCTGTGTATTTGTTAAACAAATAAGAAATGCATGTATCACTATGGATGAGTCTTACAAACAACGTTGAATAAAATAAGCGAGTCAGAAGAATATGTACAGTATGACTCCATTTTTGTAAAGTTCAAAAGCATGTAAAACTAAATACATCATTTAGGGATGTATATATAGATGGCAAAACTAGGAAGAAAATTAAGGGAATGATTGTCACAACCATCAATATAGCCATTACCTACAGAGATGATGGAGTGGGCCATGATGGGGAAGGGCTCATTAAGGGCTTCCAAGGCCCTGGCAATGTTTTATTTTCCAAACTCAATAGTGGTCCCAAGGATGTTCTTTTTTATAATAAATTCTTCAAACTGTATGTATTTTTTGTATATGTGTATATGTAAGACATATTAGTAAATTTTAAAAAGAATTTTGTGAGTTGTTATTTTTTGAAAATATTTTTTATTTGATCTGTTATTTTAAAATTACCTCAGAGAATGCAAAACCCAAAGCAACATAATGATCTTTTACAGGAATAAATGCAAATTCCAACATAATGATCTTTTACAGGAATAAATGCAAATTCCTATATCTGGTTTAAAAAAAATAAGTTGTTCAGGTACAGAATTCGTACACCTGCTCAGTACCAGTTTCTCCACAAGACTGTGACCTGCCAGGGCGCCTGGGTGGCTCAGATGGTTAAGTGTCTGCCTTCGGCTCAGGTCATGATCCCGGGGTCCTGGGATCGAGTCCCGCATCGGGCGCTTCTCCCTCTGCTTCTCTCTCTCTCTCTCTCTCTCTCTGCCCCCCTCTGTCTCTCGTGAATAAATAAATAAAATCTTTAAAAAAAAAAAAAAAAAAGACTGTGACCTGCCAGTGCAGTATGGTTCTTTGGTTCTTACGGAAGATGACATTACTTTAGAACCACGTTAGGAGAGCTGTCCTGTTTAATTGGGCAATGTGGCGGTTCTGCTCAACTGTTCTTAGTCCCGGTTGTCCTCTAGAATACTGTGCCCGATCCAAGGGATTAATTTGAGGAAGATACTGACCACAGTGGGAGTGTCCTTTGTAATCAAGATGTTTAAGGCTTCAGAAAGTGGCCAGTTCCAAGAGTGGCTAAGAAAGTGGGGATGGGGGCGCTTGGGTGGCTCAGTTGGTTAAGCAACTGCCTTCAGCTCAGGTTATCATCCCAGGATCCTGGGATCAAGCCCCATGTCTGTTGGGCTCTCTGCTCAGCGGGGAGTCTGCTTCTATCTGCCACTCCGCCTGCTTGTGCTCTCTCTCTCTCTCTGTCAAATAAATAAAATCTTTAAAAAAGTAATAACAAAAATAAAAAATATATTAAAAAAAAGAAAGTGGGGATGTTTAACATGGAAAAGAGGAGATGGAGGGAGGAAAAGGGTGTCTTTCATCATTAGGACAGGAAGCAGACCTTCTCTATTGCTCTCTCCACAAGTCAGATTCCTGAAGTGTCTACTGTGGAAGCAAATTTCAGCTTCTGGTCACGGGAGATGCCCAAGCAGAGTCTGTGGGAACTTTCATAGGTTTCAGTAGAGTGACATGTGGTCCCTGGACCTGACACGTGGTCCCTGGACCAGCAGCCGCAGTACAAACTGGAACTTGTTAGAATGCAGAGTCTCCTGTTCACACCTACTGAATCACAGTCAGCGTCACATACACATTAAAGTTTGAGAGGCACTAGGCGAAGTGTTTCTAAGACCCCTCTTCATAATTCTTAAGATTCAGTGATTTTATTTAGTAAACTGCCTACTCAACTAAAAATTACCGGTTTATATGTGACATTATTAGTTGAAAATGCCTGGCTATAGTTAATAGTACTGTATTATATATTTGAACGTCGCTAAGAGAGTAAAAGTTCTCATCACAAGGGGCACCTGAGTGGCTCAGTCGGTTAAGCATCCAACTCCTGATTTGGGCTCAGGTCATGATCTCGGGGTTGTGAGACTGAGTCCTGCGTGGAGCCTGCTTGAGATTCTCTCTCACCCTTCCTCTGTTCCCCCGACCCTTGCTTGCTCACACACCCTCTCTCTCTCTCAAAAAAGTTCTCATCACAAGAAAAAACAATATCCATGGTGATGGATATTAACTAGACTTATTGTTGTGATCATTTCACAATATATACAAAAATCGAGCCAGTATGTTTTACACCTGAAACTAATGTTATATGTTGATTACATATTAATTTTTAAATGTTTAAAAAAAATAAAATACCTGAATATTATAACAAGTATATGTTGCTGAATTAGTTTGAAATGGGTTTGTCCATTTTTCTCCTAAGGCAAAAGTTAGGTTGTTTATGTTTTGGGGCAGCTTGTACCAATTAAAACATAAGTATTTTTTCTTTTTAATATATAGTACTAGATTCTTGCTTTAAAAATTCTGTTTCTTCAAGTTTTTCTTCTGTATTCATTAAGGATGTCCAGATTAGTTTAAGGTTCTGAATACCTGTTAAGAATACTCAAAAGAGACATTTAAATAATAAAACATCTCATAATACATTGATTTTATATCTATTTTTGCTTGTGCATAGTAGTCCACATTTTGACCTTATGGGAACTTTTGAAGTCTGAATATTTTATAGTGATTCTCCACAGTACCTCTTATCTTTGAGAATCTAGATCTGAGATTAGGCAAGTAAAATACTTTTACCTTTTTTACCTCAAAAGACCATGACTAACTGAAGCTCTCTTTTTTTTCCTTAAATATTTTGCTACTTACCCTTTTAACTGCTGAAGTTCAAGTGGAATCCGTGATTCATTTCATCTTTTCCCCTTTATGTCATTAGTCATATATTCTTTTGATGTCCATAGTAAAACTAACACTTAACATGATAGTCATAAAATTCCAAAATAAAGAAGTTCTTAAATGACTTACAATCAGATATAAAGTATGCTACACTGTATGGCACAAATGAATGGGAAAACATTCTCATGAGTACAAGATGTTCTTTAAGGCCATGGAACCATGAGTTATTTGGTTTAAGCACGTATTTCCACATCTATTTTCTTTTGGCATTTAGGAGAAGCAAACTATACTTTGATAGTTAGGTTAGATGATATTTGGTATATGTATGTTATCTACATAATGTATGACAAATGACTCTACAAAATGATAAAGTACTCTAGACATTTTAATAACTTTTGTTATTAAACAAAAATTTTTGTTTAATATGTTTAATAAAAGTTTTGTGTTTTAATTTTTGTTTACCAACGTTTCCCCTCCCTTTATAGGACTGGCTGTTGAAAAAAAAAATTGAAATTCCACCTTGGTGAGATTCTTCAAGTTTTGATTTCTTAATCCATAAATGAATGAGAACAGATGTCACCATGTCTCCACCATATTTTTAACTAGATATGAGGTGGAAGGCAGGACATTTTTCTACCAGCTTGCTTGCTTGCTTATTTTGTTCATTTATTCATTCACCGTGAATATATACTGAACACTTTCTCTGTGCAAAGCTCAGGGCTGAGTACTCTGAATAACAAAGTTCCAGTCTCCAAAATGTTATAATTTAAAAATTTATTTTTAATAATCATAGGACCTTACTGAATTTTTGATGATTAGATCACCATTTTAAATATTGAGTAGATATGGATTGATGTTGAACTTAATAGCTTAAAATACAATTGCTTAAAGTATATTCTTCAATTTTTAAAAGCAAGGTTTAGGAAGACTATTACATATCTCTATAGGGTTTACCTGATCTTAGGTTTTTTTCAGAACGGTTCAGAATTGTATATTCTAGCCTGTGCTGTCTAATACCAGTAGTCACTAGCTACATGTGGCTTTTAAACACTTGAAATGGGGCTAGTCCAAATTAAGATGTGCTGTGAGTATAAAATATATATCAGAATTCAAAGAGGAAGTATACAAAAAAGGACAAAATCTCTCTCTAATCATTTCTTACGTTGGTTACATGTTGAAATGATAATATTTTGTATATATAAGGTTAAGTAAAAATATTAATTTTACCTGTTTCTTTTTACTTTTCTTTTTTTAATGTAGCTCCTAGAAAATTTTTAATTACCTATGTGGCTCACATTATATTTCCATTCAAAAGTACTGGTCTAGACTCTAGATTGAAAACTCTCAGAGAAAAGAAGATCAGAGCTTCGCAGAGTTTTAAAGATTTTATTTTATTTATTTATTTGAGAGAGAGAGCACATGAGAGGGCTGAGGGTCAGAGGGAGAAGCAGACTCCCTGCTGAGCAGGGAGCCCAATGCGATGCGGGACTCGATCCTGGGGCTCGATCCTGGGGCTCCAGGATCATGACCTGAGCCGAAGGCAGTCGCTCAACCAGCTGAGCCACCCAGGCACCCCAGAGAGTTTTAGAGATGAGATGCCACTGACAGGATCCACTTAACTCTAAGAAATCCCAGCCGGCACTTTTGCCCTACTTTCAGAGATGCCTGCTTTCCTGAACCCACAAAAAAGAGCATCGGTGTAGCAAGCGTTTATTTAATATCTACAATGTACAGAGCATTGAGGGAGATTAAAATAAATATCACACAGGTTTCTGCCTTTCGGAAAAAATATAGCCTACTGGGGAGGCAAGGTACGAACATGTGACTTGTTAAATCATGGTATGAGAGATAAATAGCTGTTCAGTGCTCTTATCTAAGAACTGTCATGAACGGATGGTAGAGGCACTAAATGGAAAAAGGAAGAAAGGTGACCATGGCCTAGAGGGGTGTCCTACAGGAGTGTGATTTAACTGAAGGATGGGTAGGATCCCAATAGGCAGAGGGAATGGGGTGTGACCTGTTAGGAAGGAGGGGGTAGAACGGGAACAAAAGGGTAAAGATAGGAAAGCACAGGACAGTTAAGAGGTCATTGAGAAGAAGAGGTAAGCCCGATAGAGGACTTAGGAGGGTAAGGTGTAAGTAGAATAAATGTTCTATATCTTTAATTGTTAGGGAGTTCTTTAAATAGCAAAATTGGTGATGCTATATTACCAGTTACATTTACTGACCTTTGTATACAATCTTATCACATGAAAGAATGCTTGGGTAAGTATAATACAATTTAGTATTTGGGCAACAGTAATAAACACTTGTATATCTTTCTTGCTAAAAATGGACTGTTATGTCATTTGACATTTGCTGTTCATTTTATAGACGTGAAAGCCAGAGAAGATGAGATGGCATAATTAATAGTAATATCTTGAATTTGAATCCAGCTTTTTAGCGCCATTTACTATGCTGAGCTACTATAATTTTCACATCTGTAGATCTATTTCTTGAGAGAAGAAGCTAGTTTGATTTTATTTAATTTTAAATTCAATTTTCCATTGAGAAAAGTGCACATATCACATACACTCATTATACTGATGAATTTTCAGAGTGAACATTATAGAATCAGCTCCCAGATTAAGATACAGAACATTACAAATACTTCCCCAGAAATCTCTTATGTTCCCTTTTGGTGACTACCCTACCTATGGTGACCACTGCTCTGACTTTTATTTTTTAAATTTTTTTAAAAGATTTATTTATTTTAGAGAGAGAGAGCACACACAGGGGGAGCAGCAGAAGGGGAGAGAGAGAAAGAATCTCAAGTAGGGCTCCATGCTCAGCAGGACTCAGGGCTCGAGCTCACAACCCTGAGATCATGACCTGAGCTGAAGTAAGAGTCGGATGCTTAACCAACTGAGCCACCCAGGCGCCCCACTACTCTTTTAAAAGCACAGATTTGCTTTGACTGCTTTTGAACTTCGTATAAATGAAGTCATACGGCATGTACTATTTTGTATCTGGCTTCTTCAATAATAGGTTTGTGAAATTACATTCATATTGTTGTATATAAGGGCCAATTTTTGATTCTCAGTGCTGTATAATGTTCCACTGTGTGAATGTACCACTATTTATTCATTTGTGTGATTCTTAGTTTTTTTGCCATTCTGAATAGCACTGCCATTGAATATCCCAGAACATATCTGTGGATGAACACACATTTGCACTTCTGTTGGGCATATATGTAAGAGTAGAATCACAAAGGCAGCTTAATTATTGTCTTGTAGATGAGGCTAAAATTTGGCTTTGGGCTACTCTTTTGAAGAAGAGTAAAAACTTCAGACTTTGATACTCAAATATTATGTAAAAATAAATATGAAGGCAGCCATTACAGAAGGATCCAAGGTGGAGGAATGTTACTGCCTTAACATTTTTAGAAGGGGGAATGAAGAGAAGATAGTAAACTCTTTCATCTAGATAGAGTTTGAAAGGGTTAAGATACTGAAATACTGAATTTGTATCACTTCAGGTTTCTCATAGGGTTTAATTTTTTTCCCCAAGAGATATTCTGGCGGATGATAGTAGAAAATTAAGATGAGATTGTTAGTAGGACACCATTATCCTAGGATATAATAAGGGATGAATAACTGGTGTTGTATTTATTGGGGGATGGGGAAATGAAGATGGGGATAAATGATAGGAAATTATATCCCCAAATCCATAATGATAGCTATAGATCTCAGCATTTTACTGAGCTTTCCTCCACCCTTCTTTCTTTTGTTTAGGGTAATCTGCTGGCAATGAAATTTGCATTCTTGCAGAGAAGGCAATTGCAGCTTCACTAACCTGTTTTTAGAAAAAAATGTTAAGGCAGACATTTATCCAGAAGCATCCTGTGTGAAGGAAGTGTAGTTCTAGGATTTGCCAACACAGAAGACTTCAGTGTCTGCCTCCACAGCTTATTAGCATTGATGACCCTGGGATCATGACCTGAGCCGAAGGGAGATGCCTAACCAACTGAGCCACTCAGGCGTCTCTAAACTTATTTTAGAGTGGAGAATATGGAATTAACTTAGGTTATACCTCTTAGAGACTTAAAGTTCTCTGCAGGTATTGCTATGGTGGGCATCTTCGCTATTACATAAAGCCCCTCGTTATTGTGATGTCAATGAAGTGTGATTACTCCCACCTTCAAATACTGGGCGTATTTTTGGATTATGGGTATGTTTAAAAGTGACAATTTTCTTTAATGCCCCTGATGATTTCTTTAGGATTTCTAAGTTATTGGTCAGAATTTGAGCCTATTCAGTTTTTCTTCTCACTTTTCAAATTACATATAAAATGAGAGCATGGGGGAATCACATTATTTTCAAGTCATATGTGAAGAGCAGGTGTGTTCTCTCATGATTTACAATGCAGGTGCATTTTAATTTAACTGCTTAAAATGGCGATTAAAAATTATTCAAGTGGAACAAAGCAAAGTTTTAAAAATGACTTATAAACAGTTGCTCTTATTTTTTTTTTCCTGTTTTCTCTCCACCTGACTTAAGTAATATGATTTCTGAAGCAGGCCCCTCAAAGAACACTGCTCCAAACCTCTGAATTACATTCTTTCAATAAAATCCAGCCCTTCATTTGTAGGACAATGTGGAGTCACAGGGCTGTTGGTCTTCTCCTCATCTAGCCCAATTCTAAGGCAGGAAACAGTCCTCCTTCCTTTTGGACCCAGTGACATATTTCCATTTGTCATTGAACACTAGGGGGAGGAGAATTACAGCCCCCAAAGTACCCCCACTGAACCTCTACCCTCTACCAGAGGATTTGCCGCTTCAGCCTTTTAAATGCCCCAAATATTTGATATTAAGATTGTGCACTTGTGTAGCCAGTTATCAGGGTTGTGTGGGTGTGTCGAGAGGGGTCTCCCCTTAGCTCAGCTTCAGGTCTTGGTGACAGAATCTAAATAACGCAAGTTACTCATCACGAGTTGAAGATTTTCCCCTATCACATTGATGCTTCTGATATTATTTTATACGTTGGCTGATTATGTGTGCGTACTTTGTGGCTGCCAAGATGCAGCTGGAAAGAATGTGGGGGTTGTCTGCTTCCTCTGAGGCTGCTACAGGTGGTCAGGTGGGGGCGGCCGTGATAAAGGTACAGCACCCACTTCCGGCAGCTTGTCTTATGAGTGCTCTAACCCACTGCGTGAACCCAAGTCGCACTTCAGCCCCATTCTCTCCTTGGGACTTCATCTTTCACTGCTTCTCATTTGCCTGCTGAAGGTTTATGACTAAGGTTGTGGTTAAAAATTCCCTTTTTAGGTATGAAAAATCTTTCAAATTACTTAGTGTTGCAATTTCTTTTTTTCTTTCACTGTGGACTTCCTGGATTTTGTAAATGAGTCCTTAAAAAAAAATCTCAATATCATATAAGGGAGAAAGGTTAAGCGGATAATGTATTCCCTCATTAGAGCAAAAATAAAATCAGTTTATGTTCTTGGCAGATTGAGTATGTTAAAATGCATTTTATGATGGAAGCACTGCCAGTTATTTAGAGCAGATACAGAAAAGTCCATTTCGGAATACTGTCGCAGAATCATTAGACTTGGAAGGGGTTCGTTTATTTGGCCTGCCATTTACCTACTTGCCTTTTTAATTTTGGCATAGCGCTGTCCTTGGAGCTGGGAGAAATGAGAGCTGCCCTTGGGCGGTGTATAGTCTCGCTGCAAGGGAAAAAAGCATTTATTAAGATGCCCGATGAGGTGATAGGAGCTTTACATGATCTTACTCCATCTTTGAGAAAACCTTATAAATGAGGTTATGCTATAGCTTTTTCAGAGATAGAAGCTGACCATCAGAGACATTAATCACTGACTCAGGGAGACCCATAGTAGAGGGTCAGGCATCTAGTACCAACATCAGTGCTATCTCCAGTGTGTGGGCTGTCTCTCACACTTGGTCATTTAGAGAACAACTTGATTTAGAGATATCCAATAACTATTGTAGAATCCAGAGGCAGGAATGAAGGAGTGTAGCTGGAGTAATCAGAGAAGACCCACCGGCTGGGTGGGAGTTAGATCTGAGCCTTGACAGTAGGTAGAATTTGTATAGAACAGCCAGGAGGAGAAGGTGTCACTCATGCAGTATAAGCTGGATGAGGACAGGTGTGATAATGAAGAGAGAATAGGCACACACTGTGGAGGCCAGTCTAGGTGGGAGCCATCAAAATTTGACAGTAAATGGGCACTTTCTGTGCTAGGCACTATTCCACGTTCTTCACGTCTTTAACCTAATCCTATCTTCACAGCAACCCTCTGAGGGAGATATTATTACCAACTCTATTTTGGGGTTGAGGAGACTGAGGCACACAGACATTAAGTGGTAGCACTGGAGTTCAAAGCCCAGCCGTCAGTCCCCAGAGCCTGAGCTCTTGGCAACTCTGCTCTACTTACCCTTCATTACTAGAGAGGCAGGTGGTTTTATGGGGTGATGGTGAGGGTTCTTGAATTGCTCGGGACAGTGATGGGAAGATCAAAATGGTGGCAGCATGTTGGCCAATTTGGAAAGAGGAGATGCTGAGAAAGAAGAGGAGATGCAGTTACTCTGAGATGAGCAGGGTCTGGTCAGGGCAAGTGGGTATCAAGAGACAGAGGTGAGATTTAGAAAATCAATGGGCTTTGGATGATTAGAAATGAAGAAGAGGAAGACTCTTAAGATTTGGAGCCTGAGTGGCTGGGAAGACAATTCTGCTGCTGAAGAAATGAATGAGGTCAAGACAGAAGCTCTTTTGTTCAGGGAATAGCAAAAGGGGAAGAAACGAAGATTTGTGAATGGGTTGAATACACAGTAGAGGGCCCACATGCTAGAAAAATGATTCGATGGAGAGTTGAAAATAAGGGAGAGGAGTCCAAGGGAAAGGCTAGGGAGTTATCTACAGGAGGAGAGAGTTGATACGTGGGGGATAGATGATTTCTCAAAGAGAGAACCCAGGGCCTTGAAAAGGGCTCTTAGTCAAACAGAGGAAGGGGAAGGAGGAGCAGGGAAAAATGAAGGAAACAGAAGAAGCAGCTAACCAGGGGAGAGGGAATGGTTAAAAGAGAAAATAAAAAGTTGCTGAACAGTGTCAGATGCTGCAAAGAGGTGAAGAGGAACAAAGAGTGAAAAGGGGGCCTAAAATCTGACACCTAAAATCTGGGACTAAAGGGGAAGACCTTTAGTCCCCTGTACAGTAGACGTGGTGAAATGGGCAGGTGAAATCCAACTGGACTAACGACTTTGGTATTGCTGAGTTCTTCCTCAGAGGACCCTTTCTAAGCACTCAGTTTACAGGTAGTTCAGTGCCAAGCAGAGTGGGGGCTTTGTAAAAATGCCACTTGGTTGCCTGATCCTGCATTTTATTATACCAATCTGTGTGATCTAACACACTTCATCTTTAGTACATTCATTCACGTAAATCTGTTTCTGACTGTGGAGATCTTCAATCAGTCACCACCTACTGAAGGCATCGTTTTGGGGCCAAGTTGGTGAACCCTTGAAGCAGAATAGGTGAAACAGAAGACCATCAGCTTGGAATCACACTTTAGAAGTTCACACAGCTTCCCCACCCCGCACATGCTGCACCAGTCAGGGTGGTGGGCTTCGTTATCTCTGAGGCTCTTTTGAATACACGGGGGGGTTACGAGGGATCCAAACGGTATTCTAGCCATCTACACACAGCGCTTCTCTTCGTTTTAGGGCTCCTTTGTCATGTAAAGTCCAACTGACATGAAAATAACCTAAATTTTTCCCCCAACTTCTCAGAAATCCTCACAGTACCAAAATGTGTCACAGATCTTCCAATGCCTGCTCACCTTTTGACGAGAATCCAGGATTGCCTTATTTCAGCCCCATAGCTGTGAGTGGTAAAGCATTTTATCTACCACAGTGGTACTCGCTGTTATTTACGCTGAAGCTGCCAGATTTGGAAATGCACCTCACTTGAACACTGCTTTGAAAACGTTAGAGAGAAGAAATTTGCATTGACAAATCATTGTATTTTTTTTATTTTAGCTTTGGCTACAAGCCCATTTGGTTCTTTATTCTTCTAGCCAGGTTTTCTTGGTAACTATAACTTGGTGCACTCTGATTTTAAAAAATATGGCTCTGTCAGGAAAACTCAGAAGACATGGTTCCTAGTTGGTGGTAAGCTCTCTTCTCTCCCCCTAGCATAGAGTACTGGTAAGTGAAACCTAAAATAGTGTCAGATCAGGAAAGTCAGACCCCCCACTTCCCACCCCCTTGGGCCCCTGGCTTCTCTTTCTTACTACTTGTCTTTTCTCATCTGTAGATGCATCTTGACTCAGAAGTATGAGAGGGGAGAAAAATGAAAGTCAAGTTAACTTTGTTTTTTTATCTATAGCTTTGGCAAAAGATAAAGTGTCTTTGGTTGAACTCTTGTCAGTTGGTTTCTAAAGTTGTCTGGGGTTTCATTTACTCTCCACTTCTCTTCGTCTTCACTTATAAATACAATCTAGACTTCATTGTTCTCACAAGAGAACAAGCTTAGTCATTTACTTAACATACTTAAAAATCTGTTCTGATTACCAGCAGGTTTTCTCCTAATCTCTTTGGGATCATAGTATAAGAGTTTGAATGTATTGACATCGTCCAAATGTGTTTAACACAATTTAATCTTTCATTATCAAAGTTCCTAAATATATTACTATGTTTTATCATTTTGAACATTGACTTTCGTTGTTTAAAATTGTGCGTCTCTGTTTTGTTAGAATCACGGACTGATGATTTTATAAAATACAATAAAATGCATTATTAGAAAAATGAAATTAAAAAGACAAAAACATTTACCTGATTAATTTTTTAAATTATTATTGTCAATGGACATAAAATCACTCTAGCAAAATGCTAGAAAAGTTTCTGTGCTGGGACTTGGGCTGATATATAGATCCCAGTGTGAGTTGCACTTTCTGGAGAGAATATAGACCATTCAGGAGGCTGAAGATGAGTCTTTGCTAACTTCAGTACATACCCTTGAAGTAGGTTTTTGGGAAACTGTCACCTTCATATTCTTGCATATATGTTTATCACTCATAAAAGCCAAATACAGAAAAAAATCTTGTTCATTTAAACTTTTCTGCTTTTAGAAATATCACAGGGCAATACATGATTGCTGTAATATTTCAAACAATATAGAGGTGAATAGGGAAAAAGTTCATTGTTTTTTCCACATTTCTCAGATGTTTCTCTACTCTCTATATAATATATAGAGGAATACACACACACACACACACACACACACACACACACACACACACACACACACACACACAAGGTATTTTTCCCTCCTATAAAAATGGAATCATAAGCAGTTCTCTGCAATTTATTTTTTTACTTTATATTTTGTCATATTTTCCCTTATCAACAATTATAAATCTAATACCTCTTTTTAAAAAAGGTTTATATATTTTGGGGGGGCAGGAACAGAGGGAGAGAGAATCTCAAGCAGACTCCCTGCTGAACGAGGAGCATGACACAGGGCTCCATCTCATGACCCTGAGATTACGACCTGAGCTGACACCAAGAGTCAGACACTTAACTGACTGCCCCCTAATACCTCTTTTTGAGATAAATCTAATGTCTCCTACAGTTACAGCTGTACCATAGTTTATTCAATTATTCCTCAGTTGGTGGGCATTCAGGAGCATTCTGGGTTTTTATCATTCCTAACATCACTGCAGTTAAAACTTATATACATATATTTTTATGTATCTACTTTGATATTTGAAGGATATATTCCTAAAAGCTGACTCAAAGATAATGCCAGGTGACATTCCAAAAAAATTGCATCACTGTGGATTTCCACTAGCAAAATATAAAGTACTTGGTTGCCTCACAGCAGCTAGGTATTGGGAATCTTTTAAAATTTTCCCACTCTGATGGTTGAAAAGTGATCCCTAGTTGTTTTAGTTTTAATATTCCTGATAACCAGAGAGATTTCACCTCTTTTCGTATGTTTAAGGACCTGCTGGATCTTTCTATTTGATTTTGAAGGAACAAACCACAGTAGATTTAATTTGTTTAGGTCTTTTAAGTACCAGTTTTTCCACATGTGGTGTACTCAATGATTGGGGTTTCTGTTTTAGTGGGATGGAGAAGAAAGGAAGATGACAAGGTTGTAGTGTTACGTTTTTTTTTAAAGATGGCTCAGTTCTCATTTTCTTTCTCTGACATTTTTTTCTTCAAGATCAACTTACAGGAAATCCGTCTCTATTTGCGTGTAATGTAAAAAGAGCCCAGGGTGGGGCATCTTTATGGCTTGACATACTGTATATCATTATTCAGGACTGCCCAAGAAATGTGTGTTCACATATTGTACATTTTTTGGTTGAAGTAAATTCACATTACGTGAGACTCATCCTCTTAAAGTATATAGTTTAATGTGCAACCATCACCTCTATTTAATTGCAAAACATTTCCATTACCCTAAAGGAAACCCTGTACCCATTAAGGAGTCACTCTCCATTTCCCTCATTTCTCACCCTGGAAACCACTAATCTGCTTTTTGCTCCTATGGATTTACCTTTTCTGAATATTTCATATAAGTGGAATGATACGTGACTTTTTGTGTCTGGCATCTTTCATTTAGCATGTTTTTGAGGCTCATCCATATTGTGGCATGTACATGTACTTCAGTCCTTCATATGACTGGATAATATTCCATTTTATGCCACAAATAAACCACAATTTGTTTACCCATTCAACAGTTCATAGACGTTTTGGTAGTTTCCACCTTTTGGCTATTGTGAATAATCACACAAGTAAATTTAGACTTCAAGTTAGTCATACAGGGGGAGGTATGAAGGACAAGGAGGGCAGCTGAGAAGAGCCTTCTAGTGGGTCTTCTAGAGCTTTCCTCTCTCTTGGTGATTGCTCTTTAGAAGGCTGGGTCAGTTTGGGGGTCAGATTGGGAATTTGTGTTCATTTAGCTTTAAGAGCTGGATTAAATCGGAACACAAAGCACCCCCCCCCCATGCTCTGGATTTTAAAAGGAACTTAACTTTCTATTCAAGGGCATGGTTGCTTAGTTTTCCCCCCTGGGGCTCTGCATCCCTCTGTCCTTAGTGGGTACAGTGACTAGGAGGCAATATTCATCGCTCTTCCTTCTATGGTGCTTACCTCTGTCTCCAGCATCTGGCTTAGAGCCGTGGAATGTGACCAGAGGGAGGAATTGTACCCATGTTTTACTTGGCATAAGTGGGTTCAGTTCCCAGATCAGCAGTCTTGATTGAGTCATGTACCTCCCAGCTTTCTCCCCTGTAAAATCAGGTTACCGACACTTACATCATAGGGTTGTAGAGAGAGTGAAGTGCGGTAATACCTAAAGAGCAGTGCCACGGTGCTACATGGTAATGTTTGATAAGTGTTCATTTCCCCCTCTCAGAGATTCTTTGTCCTTTCCTGTCCAGTGCCCATAACATGACCTACTCCACAGTGCTGTGGTAAGAATAAAATGAGGTAATAAGCACAGCAAGATTACTAGCACCATGCCTGCTATGTAAGTAAATCCGCAGTATAGGTAGACAGAACGGTTGTCTTACCTTGCAATTAGTATTTCTCATTTAGAAAATGCCAGCTAGTTGATGACTATGCTGTAAGTGGTAAAGATTTCACCTGAGTATATTGAGTTGTTCTGAAGCTTTGTGTTTATTACCATAAACATATCGGGCTAATTAAAAGACAATCATGTTCAGGATAGATAGACTGTAGCTAAGATTCTGATGCGTGAGTTAGGAATTTCGCATCGTATTAGCACAAGTATGTTTCAAAAAGTTATGTTCATATCACATTGTTGCATCCCAGAGGAAATACGTGGACAGTGTAAAATCTCTCTTTTGGAATCTGACCCAAGATTTTAGGGCAAATGGGAAGTGATTTTAGAAAAAAACAGTTGAAGAAGAAACTCCTTCACCATCCTACTCTCAACTATGTTAACAAGCATACTCAGTGAGGACAAAGTAGATCACCCCAACATGCCTGATGCAAGGAAAGGTTTAAAATGTTTTCTTGTCATAGGTGCCAGTATAATTGCAGGAGGAAAACAGTTCATGTTTTATCAGGAATGAAGCATACCCTTAGTTAGTCTTTTGTTTCTCTGACTGAATCTATACTGACTATAATAGCAAATCTCTTGTGTAAGATTTGCACATAAATATTTGAAAAAGCATTTTAGACTCAGCTACAATTTTGGAAGCCTTTAAGAATATTTAAGACACTTATATTTTTAAATTAACAGGTCTAACATGCAGAATCTACTTGCAAACCCTCATTGATCTCCCGGGTATTTCCAGGAGTCACTGGTGGGTGCTTGGTAGAGGGTAAGCAAAGCAGGATCTCACTGGGAAATAGAGACCAGGAGACCCTAGGGGGCTAGCTTTTGGGTCTTTCTGGAGGGAAATGCTTGGACTGTGGATGTGTTCAGTATGCCTCTCCACCTCCATCCCAGATTCAAATCACAGCCACTTCCAGGATGTGCAAACAGACAATCAAATGTGTCTTTTGTTAGTCCTTATTACAATCTTTATTGCAAGGTCCCTCAGTTTTAGACTTGTGATGCTAAAAAATTGCATTTACAGTTCAAAAGGCTGGAACTCATTAAGTAAAGTTATTCTTTTAAAACTTTTTTTCTTTTTCTTTTGAAAAGTTCAAACCTAGAGGGAAGATGACAGAATAATATAAGGAACATTTCCGTACCCTAAGTTTGCATTCATCAGTTATTAACATTTGTTGTTTTTTCTCCTTATATATAGTTTTATGTATGTGTGTTGGGGAAAGGGGTTCACTTTTTCAGAACCATTTGAAAGTAAGTTGCAGACTTATGACATACTTCAACATCATCTCTGAACTTAAGAACATTTTCCAAGGGGCGCCTGGTGGCTCAGTCAGTTAAGTGTACAATTCTTGGTTTTGGCTCAGGTCATGGTCCTCGGGGTCGTGGGATCGAGCCCTGTGTCAGGCTCTGCGCTCTGCTTGTCCCTCTCCCTCTGCTCCTCTCCCTACTCATGCTCTCTCTCTCAAATAAATAAATAAAATCTTGGGACACCTGGGTGGCTCAGTCATTAAGCGTCTGCCTTTGGCTCAGGTCATGTTCCCAGGGTCCTGGGATGGAGCCCCACATCGGGCTCTCTGCTCAGCAGGAAGCCTGCCACTCCCTCTCCCACCCCCCGCCCCTGCTTGTGTTCCCTCTCTCGCTGTGTCTCTCTCTGTCAAATAAAAAAAACAAACACTTAAAAATAAATAAATAAAATCTTTAAAAATAAAAAAGAACGTTTTGCAATATAACCCCACTACTATTACAAAGTAATTCTTAATTGAAAACTAAAGACAGAGGGCAAAGGACAGAGATTGAACAGTGCTAGGGTTAAACTTGAAAAGTGTGAAAATAGAGGGAGATAATTAGAAATCCTGTTTGTTTGTTAAAGGATAAATTTTGTATATAGCAGTGAACCACCCAAATGATGCAGATTTTCCCCAAATATTTATTTAATTCAAGTAGTTTCTCCTGGTGCTTGGAAGTCATTGAGTACTTTGGCCAGGCTTATAAGCTTTTCAGCCTATAAATGCATTTTTTTTTTTTTTTTAGTGTCATCAATTTAAAACCTGAGAGGTCACATCTACCTAGACTTGTGGTTATGAGCAAATTTTCAAGGGAGTTTGCTGGTGTCATTGCATTGAGAACATGGGACCTTCAGTGATTAAGGTCAGAAATGTTTATTAATGGGTAGTTGGAGAAACACGGGAGTGCTTTCCTGACATTTCATTTAGGTTTGAGTAAAAGTGATACATTAGCACCCATTTCGAGGACAAATTTTACTGGCCTGGCCAAATGTTAAGCTTGATGTCATCACAGACTTTTTGTAGATTTAGGCCTCAAGAGTCAGCTCCAGGAAAAATGCTACTCTTAGAAAGCTGAACAGCAGGGACTGTGTCAAGTGGATGGTATACATAAGCATCACTGATTTGTGTATTTTGAAACAAAGATATATATTTTCTTGATACCATTAGCTCATAGAACGTTAAATAAATTAAAAGCTTTCTTTGGACTGTTTCCCTGAAAACATCCATCTTTGGCAGGACTTAGTATTTTACAAGAATTATGTCTGAGGATTTATTTTTCAAATTTTAAAAAAGCTATTTTCACTAAGTTTTGGGATGGGAACCATATTAAGCTGTCTCTCTGAATAAGCACATCATGCATCATCATGTCAAGAATGAGAAAAAGTGTGTTTCCTTTAACAGCAGTATATGTCACAGAGGTTGTTTGGCCCATGGTTTTTTATGAAAAGCTCCATTTTCAGTAAACTCTTGTGTTTACCAAGCGCATTGAATGTGATAGCTGGCCTCAAACTGATCAGGCTGGAGGGAGATGCGTTCCAGAGAGTCTGAAACGGTGTATTTTATCTTTCATTTCCTTTTTCCTTTTACTCTTTTAGTATTCAGTGGCCATGGAGATTTCTAATTTTAAATTCTTATTTACATATCAAATTTATAAGCTGTGACTTTAAGAATAATTTTTGTGCTGTGTTCTGTAAGCAAATTACAACAGCATTTAATGTAAAATGCATGTGTAGTTTCTTGTGTATCAAAGCCATGCTTTTCCTTTGCCTAGCTAAACCGTCTCCTGTTTCCAATTTGTTAGAAAGTTCTGTGTGAAACGTGAACTCTGGTTTACACAGTTACCAAGAATGAATGCATGTCCCTTGGGACAATAGCCCTTGAGCTATCTTTGAGGCAGTCTTAAGTAGAGTATTTGAATCTTTCTCCTCTAATGCCAAGTACTCACTTTTTACATGTAAATTGAAGATGTCACTACTTGAACTTGGCCACCACTGCGTGCCTGTAATGTTGATTGGCATCGTGAGGGTTTTGGCCACTCTGTGAAAATTTTGTTTTTAAGAGACAAATTTTATCTAGCCAAAGTCAAGATGGAAGATTAGATTTGTTCATCATTCATTCTTTCAGTCAGTAAACATTCATTAAGTGCCTATTTTGTGTCAGTGCTGTTCAAAAAGGAACAGGATAAAATTGCTACCCTGGAATCATGTGTTGGGTGCCATGAACAGGTACTACTAACCTTATAAGAGCCCTTGAATAGTCTGGGATTGGGGTTGAGGGATGATAAGGGGCCCCACACAAAGGTGAGTTAATCACTGAACCAATGAATCCAACACTGATTATTGAAAAATGTATAGAAAATTCCCCTAGTACGACAAGGGTGATGGAAAGAGCATTCAAAGCAAAAGGTATGTACAAAGGCACGGAAGCACAGAGCATGTAACACATTGTGTGAATCGCAGACAGTTCAGCATAAGAGTTTGGAGACATAGAGCAGTAGAGAAAGATCAGGCTAAAACATAGATGGGAGCCTGATTATGAATCTAACATACCATTCTAGGGAGATTGGCCTTTATCCTTAGGCAGTGGGGAACCAGTTCTCAAGATCAAATTGTGCTTTGGAAATGTTGTCTTACCGCTATGCAGAGATGTGACTGAAGGGGAACGGATTCGGTCAGAGGTCAGTGGACTAGTCACTATGTTCCTACAGAAGTTCATGAGAAAATTGATGGGTCAGTGGTGGTAGGGGTCAAGACCAAGAGACGATGGGGGTGCCTGGGTAGCTCAGTTGGTTAAGCGACTGCCTTCAGCTCAGGTCATGATCCTGGAGTCCTGGGATCGAGTCCCACATCAGGCTCCCTGCTGAGCAGGGAGTCTGCTTCTCCCTCTGACCCTCTTCCCTCTCGTGCTCTCTATCTCTCATTCTCTCTCTCTCAAATAAATGAATAAAATCTTTAAAAAAAAACAAAAAGACCAAGAGATGATGGTGCTGAGAGCCAGTTAAGGAGTAGATTCCCGGAACGTGGTGACTGATTAAATATAGGTATTGAAATTGAGGAAATAATTCTGGGCAACTCCCAGGTTTCAGGTTTGGGTGATGACATGAGTGATGTCGTCAGTGAATAGGTGCTTAATTAAGTCATGAGAGTCATCAGATTAATGTGCAAGACAGAGAACAGAGAGAACCAGTGGTAGAAGCCATAGGAAGTGGACATTTAAGGAGAAGGAAAATAAAAAGACGGAATGACCTTCAGGGAGGAAGAAAACCTAAGCATAAGGTATCCCAGAACCCAACGCAGGAGCTTCCAGAGGGAAGGAGGGATGAGGAGTGTTAAACACTTCAGAGAGGTTGAGAAAAGATCCAGGATTTGTCAATTTGTAGCTTCATGTAATTGCAAGTAAAGGGCAATTGAGCAATGAAATGATGAGCACTTGCACCTTTCTTGCAAGAAACAGATGTGAAGGGAAGGAGAACAAGAGGGTCAAGGAATATTTTTTTTTTTATCCTAGTTTTTAAGGTTGAAAATCTTGAGTACGTTTACATGGTAGAGGATAGATAGAATCCAGAAGAGGCAAAGAAAAGGAGGACACATATCAGCTGGAACACATGGAGAAGTTAGCTTTGGACCCGAGAAAGAACAACTCATCGTAACAGACAGGAGCAGAGGAAAAAAGGCAAGGTATGGATATGGATAAAAAGAAGGAGGAAAAGGAATGTAGGACTTGAAAGTTTGCAGAGTGTGGTATCCATGAGTATGAACTGCTCACATCTGCAGCTGGGAACAGCAGGGTCCAGCTGCTGCCCCTCTGGAGCCACTTCTGTGTGGGCACTCAGGCCACACTTCGTGCCCTGCCTCCTCCCCGTCCGTGACTGAGCACAGTTGGGGGCTCCTATTGGAACTCCATTCCTGTGGGATGCATGCTTTTTCTAGCGGGCCACATTGGCTTGAGAAACCCCATTGTCTGGACCAGACCCTTCTCGGAACTGTGTGGCAGTCTGAGACTTCCTATCCATTCCTCCTTCCTTCTCTCTCTCTCTCCATCCATAGCTGTGGTCTGAAAGACCTCCCAGATTCTCTTGCTCCCTCCCCTAATAAATCTTTTGTATTTCTAATCCTGTCTTGGTGCCTACTTCTCAATAGACCCGAACTCATGCAAAAAAACATGGTCAGAATTTGTGTATTATTAAGGTCATTCTTAGCTCCTGTAAAGATAATTCCTCAACTCTCACTGGTTTAAAACAAGAGAAGTTTCTTCTTTATTGGCATAATGTTCAGAATGGGTGTTAGTGAGCGATAGGTGGTGGCATTCCTCCTCGTAGTCCTTCAGGAAGCCACATTGCTTCCATTTTGTAGTTTCTCCATTTTCAGTGCACGGCTTCCACAGTTACCATGCTTGTCTGTGTCACATCAAAAGAGGAGGAAAGAACATGGAGGATCACACACAGAAGGTTTTTATGCATCAGGCCTGGAAATTAGCATAATCACTTTTGCTCACACGTCAGTGGTAGAACTCAGTCAGATTTCACCACGGCTGGGAAACGTGCCATGACCTACTTGTGTGCCAGCAAGAGGAAGATAGAAGCTGGGTGGAATACCCTCTGTAGGAAATGGGAAGACCAGCTTAGTAGGGGGACCTGGATGTACTAAATCCTGCAATTAGGTGATTTTTTTTTTCCCCTAGCAACTTCAACACAGCTTCACAATGAATAACTCATGAAAGAGCAGAGAAAATTGGTGGTTGGGTTAATTCAGAGTTTGGAGGTTCTACTCTTATTTCAAAACAGAATAGTTTTAAAAAGAAGGATAGGGCAAGTTTCCATTGGTAAATGTCTTTTCAGAATTTCCATACATTTTGGATGGATATGAGAAAGTCCTACTAGTCACAACATATGGTACCCTGTGGGTTGCTGGCTTTAGGTCCCATACCTGGACAACCAGCCAGGATTTGCTTCTTCCTTCCTTCATGTCGGATCCTTCTGAAGCTAAGCACTCAGTCATAGAGTATGACTTACAGAGAAAGGAAGATTTTGTTTCAGACCCTGTGAAACTACTGATCCTTCCGATGAACCATTTATCTCCTACCTTTCTCCAGCCTGGATGAAGGAACCCTGCTTTCAGCAAGTAACCTTACCTACCTACTCCTCTGAGAGTATGCAGTACTTGGAATTTTTGCCTTTGCAGATTATGCTCATTGTGTCTCCTGTCCTTCAAGTTGACTTTCTTCTTCATCCTTCCTTTCTTCCCTTTTATCTTTGATGGTCAAAATCTTGGCCCTCCTATCCTCTCTGGCCCAGTTCAAATGACACCTCCTTCACTGTTTCTTCATATTTAGCACAGCTGAACACCTCTTCTTTACTTGTCCTCCTTGGGTGTTGCTTTCACCATTCAGGTGTCACTTGGATGCTTTCTAGAAACTTGTGTGTGAATCTTTCACCTACTGGATTTAAAACTCATTGATGATAGGACTGTGAATTTCAGAATGATTATAATTATCTAGCTGTATTCGAGGGATGAGACAAACTTTAGGTCCCCTTACTCCTCCACCATCTTACCTCCTCAGGACTGTAGATTTCCAGTACCACCTATCCCTAGCACAGTGTCTTGCATAGAGTAAAATTTTAATAAATAATTGTTGAAGGGGGAGAAATCAGAGGGGGAGACGAACCATGAGAGACTATGGACTCTGAGAAACAAACTGAGGGTTCTAGAGGGGAGGGGGTGGGGGGATGGGTTAGCCTGTGATGGGTATTAAAGAGGGCACATTCTGCGTGGAGCACTGGGTGTTATACGCAAACAATGAATCATGGAACACTACATCAAAAACTAATGATGTAATGTATGGTGATTAACGTAATATAATAAAACAAAACAAAACATCATGCTAAATAAAAGAAGCCAAACACACACACACACACACACACACACACACACACACACACAATTGTTGAATGAAAATGAATACATTTTGCTGATTGTGGAGAGGCAATAGTAGAAGAATAGTGAGGTTTCATTTGGAAAATCAGTCTTGTGTGGCCACAGATCACATGAGGATTATAAAAGTTTAAAAAAAAAACCTAATATATTAGAAGGCAGGGAATGCTCTATAGTGATTTCTTGTATCTCTAACGGTATCATAGGGATATAATTTATGTTATTATGGGGGCTAAAAAGGTGGGCTGAAGTCTATAAAGGCTATATCCCATCATCTGATGTTGAAAAAGTCAATTGATTGGGAACCGACGATTTTTACAATCAAAGTTATTTTGGAGTGTTGGTGGAGGCAAATTGAGATTTTGGTTGACCATAGGGAGTATATGGTATATTAACACTCAGGAGACTCATTTTAAGTTTGCAACATTGCAATACCTCCTCAGGCCTTTTGGAATATACGTATGGTAAGGGAGAGATAATGAATTGACAGGAGACCTCTTTATACAGCTAGAATGTTTCATTGTTACTTTTCTATAAATCCCCTAACAGATTGGTATTTGTTGTCATAGTTTTTTTTAATTGTTTTTGCTGTTTGTAGTTGTTTATTATAGGATAAAAGTCCCAGAGGAAGTATTTCTTAAATACAAGGTACATATTCTAAATATAGGATATAGATCATTCAGTATAATAACTCCTTTTCTGCCCTAGGTCCTTTAATTTTCTTAAAACCAAACATATTGTCAGTTCAAAGAGGTGGAGAACAATTAATTAAATCTCCCTTCCTCTACTCAGTTTGCCGGGCCTTACACCATTAGGTGATCCAGGGGCTTATACACATGAGATTATGTTATCACTGCTCACTAGAGCAACAGGTCAGTCCACTTCATTTTATTAGTCTGCTTTAATATATTGGTTTTCTTTATATTTAGTGAATATTTTCAAGTAATTTTGAGAAGATCTAAGACTTACACTCAGTTATTTTTTCATGAATAAATTAGGCTCTGTATTTAATTGAGTCTGTCTGTAGGGAGCATTTATTTCTATTCACCGACTATTTGCCACACTGTACACTAAATATTCAGATAATTGTCTATTGGTTTGCTTTTCTGTCTGTTTTTTTCTAAGATGTCTTGTCTTTTTGGTTTTATTTCTGGCCTAGAGTTCTTTTACTTAAGCTCTTTTAGCTGGTTGTGATTTGTTGGCAAATCACCTGCATTTGAATTTTTATAAATGGATGTACATATTTTGGAAACTTTTTTTAGGATGATAGTAAGACAAAAAGAAAGATATATTGCATTACTGTGTACAGAAGGTCTTTGGAATGAGAAATCTTTGTATATTAAGAGCAACTTGTGCCATGATAGCTGTTAAAAAACAGTTTGGCAGTGATGTTTTTACTTATTTCTATATACACATTGTGTTTGACCAGAGAAGTCCTTTGTGCTGACCAGGGCTTCTGTGTGGCCGATTTTAGGTCAAATGTGAAATACATGGTGTAACTACTGCTGTGTTTTCTCTTTCCAATAGATGTGGCCTCATCCATGAGATGTATTTAAAATGCTTTGACATCCTTACCTGAGCTTGGGGAGAAAAGAGCTCCACAATATATGACGAAGAAAATTTGTTGGTGCAGCCCACGGCCCATTCTTTGTGCTTGATTTCATGAAGAGTGTGGCACTTTTCCCTGTGTAATTAGACCGTTAGACTGGGGCAAGACCTCGTACGCCTTCAAGTTCAACACCATCCAATGCAGATGCTTTGTCCAAGGGATCCTAATTTCTCTGTGGTCAGTGAGTCTAATTATCAATTCACAGGGCAAATCTTCAGTTATTTAGATAAAGACAGAACAGTGACTTCTGTAAGTCTTCTTTTTCCAAGCTCGTTATGTTCAGTTCCCTTTAGTATTCCTCCTAGGATAGTTCCTTCATCATTCTGGTCCCCCTTCTCTTCACACTGTCCGGTTTACGAGAAGGTGCCTTAAAATGCAGTGGGCAAAATTCAAGGCCGTTCTCCATGAATCATTTGAGTGGAGCCAACTATGGTGGGAGTTGGACTTCTCTGGCCTTAAGAACAGTACCTTTATTAATGCAGCCCAAGAGGGCATTTTGGCAGCCCTGTCACATTGTCTTATTGAATCAGGAAGCTGCCAGGCCCTATGGATTGACTGTGCAGAATCTTATATTGAATCCCAGTAAACTTGACCAAATTCATCTGGTCTACTTTTAACCTTGCAAGGTGCTTGGAATTCTGTTTCTGTGGATCCTGTTATGGTGTTTTATATCAATATGTTTTCTGGATCTTTGTTTCAGTCACTGATGAAAATGAGCTAAATACAGACGTCTCTCCAGGATGATATCCACTTACTTTTGCTTTAGGTAGAGTCTGATTGTGGTATCATCTGTGCCTGGGAAAGTTGAATAGGAAAACCAGAGGAAGGCATGCTGTCTGCTAGCATTGTCTCATATATTTTAGGGGACCTAAAACTATCAAAGGAAACAAAGTGGTTTCCACTGGAGCCTGGTTATAACCTTTCCTCTTGGGACCCATAGCTGTGGATTATGGATGGGTGGTTGTAAGTCTTGGTTTGCCCAGGAGTATGCCAATTTACTCCTCTGTCCTGGATTAGTTGATAATATCCTCTTATGCTTGTGAAGTGTCCCATTTAGACAATACAGTATGTATTCACCCTAAAGCTCTGCCTTAGCGGAGTCTTTTTATTAATGCGTGGTATTTTTTAACTGCCTCTCTTTGGTTTTTGTCAGAGGCCTTCTCATGTTCCGAGAAATTTTGATTATATCAGGTAATGTTATAAAATCTTCATCAAATGTGGCTGGAGGGGAAAAAGCTGCTTGACACCAAATAATGTTAATCTTTGTATTATTAAATAAGGATACCTGGTAGTTTTGAAACCTGTGCCTCACCTTAATCTGGACTTTAAAATACTGTGATGTTTATGTTTGTTTTGTTCAGTTTTGTTACAACGTAGTGTTGCTCAGACTGTAGTTGAAAGTTTGATGCCCAAGCACAAAGTCCTTGAACATAATAGATTCTGAATAAATTATCTCCTTTCTCCCTTGTTCCCCTTTCTTCCTTCTCTCTGTCCTTCCAAAATCTATGGATTGTACTTTCTCACGTCTGGAAAAACAGGACAGAGAGTACCTCCTACATCACCACCGTCACCTTCCTCTCTCGGGACAGACTTAGACCATGTGTCCTCATATCACTCTGAAAGCCTTCTATAAATTACAGAACAAAACTAACTGCCCATTAAAATCCCAGTCCCCACCTGGGAAAGTTTTTCTCACGTGCCGTGAGGTGTGTTGCACTGAGGGGAAAATTGCGTCTTCATTAGTTACCCATGACTTCATCCAGGTGTCACCTTCTAACTTAGGAAGAGAGAGGGCCACCTAGCACAAAATATCCTGGTGACACATTTGGTTTTTAAGGGAGAAAAATTCTGAAACCGAAAGCGTTTTCTTTTTTTATATGACTAGCAAAATAGTGTTGATTAAGTCAAGTCAGGCAGGTGCTGGGTATGTGCTAAACTATTTAATGGTTTTCAGAGTACTGAAGGACTATTTTTAAATGTTTCTATATTATTCTCAGCCAAGCTGCTGGATGAAAAGTACAAAGGGCTAAAAATATTTACAGTTTCAGTAGTGTCTGTTTTAAAAGAAACCATCCTGTGTGATTTTTTTTTTCCATTTGTAGGAAAAGAATATTATGGCTTAGAGAGAAGTGGTTGAAAGCAGTTTGTTCAGTGCTTAGGTTTTTAGGAAAAACAGCTATCAAAAGAGCAGTAAGTTGGGTTACAAATCATCAAGATTTTAAAAGCCAAATCAAGAATGAAAACAGGTGATTGCGATTACTTCTACTATTACTGTACTGTTATTACTATTTTTGTACTATGAACTGCAGTTCCAATTAAAAACGGTATTGCTTTTCAACATTTTTATGTGGAATTAGGAGACAAGTTACTAGTGTCAGATTGCTTGTGTTTGTATCTCAGCTCCAGCCCATGGATATTTGATCTTGGACATGTTGCTTAACCTCTCTGGGCCTCAGTGAACTCTTCTGTAAAATAGAGATAATAAAAGTGCCTGCCTTCTAAGGTTTTTGTGAAGGTCAATGCAGTTCTGTTCAGAGTAGAACCTGGTACATGGTAAGTCCTCAGTACATATTGGCTATGTTCATTTTTGTCCTTTTAAAATTTTAGTTTAGTTTTTTTTGTTGTGAAAAACACATAAAATTTACCCTCTTAACCATTTTTAAGTGTATAGTTCTGTGGTGGTAACTATGTGTTGTTGTGTAACAGTTCTCTAGAACATTTTCATCTTGCAAAACTGAATTATTATTTTTTATTTTTTAAAAAGATTTATTTATTTATTTGAGAGAGAGAGAGTGTGAGAGTGGGAAGGGGGGGAGACAGAGGGATAAAAGCAGACTCCTCACTGAGCATGGAGCCCTACACAGGGCTCGATCTCATGAACCTGAGATCATGACCTGAACCGAAACCAAGAGTCAGCCAACTGAGCCATCCAGGTGCCCCTGAAATGGTTATTATTTTTTAAAAAGCTGATTTTCCTTCATAGTCAATTCCACTCTAAACTCCTACCCTGATGGTATGAGCATAACTTGAGAATGCACACCATCAGGGTAGGAGTTTGTTTATTTATTTATTTATTTATTTATTTAAAAAACAGATTTTATTTATTTATTTATTTGTCAGAGAGAGAGAACACAAGCAGGGGGAGCAGCAGGGCAGAGGGAGAAGCAGGTCCCCCGCTGAGCAAGGAACCCAATGCAGGACTTGATCCCAGGATCCTGGGATCATGACTTGAGCCAAAGGCAGACACTTAACTGACTGAACTACCCAGGTGTCCCAGGGTAGGAGTTTAGACTGTCCTCTTGACTACTGTACCACGAGTGCTGAGAGCCATGCCCAGCCTCTAGCAGGGGCTCCATTAATGTTTTTTGGATGGATGGATGGATGGATGGATCCATCCAAATTGGATGGAGGGGCTCCATTAATGTTTTTTGGATGGATGGATGGATGGATAGATGGATGGATGGATGGGTGAATCGAGAACAGTGAGGCTTCATTTAACACAGTAGAGGTGTTTTTGAAAGATTATTTTTTAAACTAAATCCACTTTTAAGTGATCTTAAATATGCATGGAAAACTGACTCTTTCCAAAAGGTGAAGCAATTTTTAAAACAACTTTTCTTAATTATTTGTAAAAATTCTGCTTTTGGCAGGTTCAGCTTTTCTTAAACTGGGAAAAACAGTATACTTAGTGTAGACATAGTGAAATGAAAAAGGATATGTTAAATGATTTGTCTAAAATTTGAACAGGATTTACTCTACATTTTGTAGCATTTTTATTCTCTTTCAGATCTGGCCACCAGACCTACTTTTTCCTTAGGCATGTGTGAGTCATCTTGTTCTTTCATTTAGAAGTCAGAGGTTCGGGGCTAGATCAGTATTTACCAAAATTGGTAGAACACTACCTTTCCACTGAGAGTACGCATCACTTTTTTTTGGGTCTTTTAAAAGAAGGTCAGCCGAACATCATCTAGAAATGGCCCATACTCTGTGGGTGGGGAGAAAGGAAGGAAGAACATGTCTCTCACTTAAAAACCTACCACCTATGAAATAAATTATAGTCTTGCTCTATGCAGTTTTCATTTAAATGATCTATTCTGTTGGAAAATGTAAATTTTTGATAAGGTTTATTTGCTTCTGGATGAAATCCTTAGTGTTACTTTTTATTGCTCAACCTTAGATTTTATTTTTATGGCATATTAAAATGTTCCAAAGAATATTCTATTTCATGTGTAAGTATTACCATGAGATAGTAGGTACAAAATGCGGCTTACACAGAGGTTCACTTCCTTCTCCCAAGCAATGGGGACCCTGTATTACCATGGACTTCACAGTCCTGGGGGGTGCGGGGCAGGGAACCTGTAGGGAACCATGTCACCTGTCCAGATTTTTATTGGCCTCATTCCAACACAGAGCCTGGCTGTAACCAAAAGCAAGAGTGCCTCTTTCCTTTCAGTTGATATTTGGCAGTCCTTCACCCTGTTCCCATGGCAGAGACAGTCGCCCCATCTTCCAAAAGGTGGCATCTTGAGTCATTTCCATTATGATTCTGGTCTGTCACTTGAAAAGTGATAAATTAAAAATGATCTTACCTAGTCACTCTTCCCCGTGCCACAAGCAGAGTTTACCTCTGAATCAGAGACCATAAATTTTCTGAAAGTTCTCTGTTGTTTCTGAGTTATTAATAATTTTGTATTCCTTTGATAGCAGGAAAGTGTGTAAAAAGTGTGTAAAATCTTCCCAATTTTTTGGGAAACTCCCTTTTGATTCCATACCTAAAGAGGAACAAAAACCAAATAAAAGGCAGTTCCATGGTCTGGACCCTGAGCACGGTGATAGTGAAGGAGTCAGCTCACGCTACCCCTCAGCTGCCCTACCGTGGTTCCAGTCACACACACAATCCAGCTTCCTCCTTGGAGCCCACAGGGTTCTGCTGACCCAGCCCCAACCAGGCTCATCAGCCACTCTGACCAGAGGGCAGGCTCTTCCTGGTGGTGCTGCTGCTTCTGCCTGAAATGCTCTCCCTCACACTTTTCATTTTGCTAACTTAGCTCATCCTTCAGTCTTACCTTAATATCGCTTCCTCAGAAGCCTTTCCTGATCTCCACGCTTAATGAGCACCCCCTACTTGTTCATACTTTCCCATCTCCTTTCTTTCCTAGCCCTTATTAGAATTTTAATTACATATTTATCTCTGGGATTGTTTATTCAGTGGTTTTCTCTCCCATTCGACAGTAAGCCCCATCAGGATCACAGCTGTTTTGTCTGCTCTTTGTAATACCCACCCAGGTAGATGATGGTGAATAGGAAGATTTCAGACTGAAGAGTAGGTAGAGGCTATTTGAAGTTCAGAAAAGACTGATTTTAATTACCTTAATGTAATGATACCAATATTGCTGTCCAATAGCCCTTAATAATTTAGTACTTGCCTTAAATATATTGCATGCCTGATGCACCATAACAGTCCTCTCCTAATGAGAATTAAAATTTGCATACTTTTAAACAGTGTCCATGTTCTTGTCATAATAGGATGCAGGTCAGTAATTTATTCATGGTCTTTAGTCTTTATCAAAAAGTAAAAATAGTAGAAACATTTTTTATAGTAATCAAGTCTTTTCATATTTGTAATATCAAAAACTTGACTTGTAATAGATATCCTAAATTGACGAATAGGCTTTATATGTGTATTTAAAGGAAACTTTCATAGAACATTGTTAGCTTTCTAACAATTTCAGTGTAAATTTTCATTTTCCTGATCAAATTCTATTTAACTGCCACATTGGTGTTCAAGCAAAAGTAGCCTGCTTTATGGAGTATCTGTGTTCCTAGAAAGTTTGTTATGAAATATGATTTTATAAATCAGATTGTACAACGATATACTTGATCATCTTTTACTTAAAATAATCCTTCAGTAAATCCATTTATATCATCTAGGTCATCTTTTATAAATATGAATTTTAGTAAGTACCCATTTTTCTTGAATTGCAGGGTAACCCTGAAAATAATAAACTAAGTAAATGATTTTTATTCAATCTGTATTTTTTAAGAGCATGTGTTACTTTGTTTCAGGTGAACATGTTAATATACTGGGGCTGCATCAGCCAATAGGGAGGGATCAGGGGAGGCAGAGGGAACTTGACACTAACATAACTGATTTTTTCTTTTGTGTGAAAACTTGTTTAAATCTGTCCTCAAGAATTCTGAGCTGCACAATTGCACTACTGGGTATTTACCACAAAGATACAAATGTAGGGATCCGAAGGGGTACGTGCACCCCAATGTTTATAGCAGCAATGTCCACAATAGCCAAACTGTGGGAAGAGCCAAGATGTCCATCGACAGATGAATGGATAAAGAAGATGTGGTATATATACACAATGAAATATTATGCAGCCATCAAAAGGAATGAGATCTTGCCATTTGCAACGACGTGGATGGAACTGGAGGGTGTTATGCTGAGTGAAATAAGTCAATCAGAGAAAGACATGTATCATATGATCTCACTGATATGAGGAATTCTTAATCTCAGGAAACAAACTGAGGGTTGCTGGAGTGGTGGGGGGGTGGGAGGGATGGGGTGGCTGGGTGACAGACATTGGGGAGGGTATGTGCTATGGCGAGTGCTGTGAATTGTGCAAGATTGTTGAATCAAAGATCTGTACCTCTGAAGCAAATAATGCAATATATGTTAAGAAAAAAAAAAAAAAGAAGATGATAGCAGGAGGGGAAAAATGAAGGGCAGGAAATCGGAGGGGGAGACCAACCATGAGAGATAATGGACTCTGAAAAACAAACTGAGGGTTCTAGAGGGGAGGGGGGTGGGGGGATGGGTTAGCCTGGTGATGGGTATTAAAGAGGGCACATTCTGCGTGGAACACTGGGTGTTACGCACAAACAATGAATCATGGAACACTACATCCAAAACTAATGATGTAATGTATGGTGATTAACATAACAGTAAAAAAATTAAAAAAAAAGAATTCTGAGCTGCAATTGAAGGATGAACCTGAGGTTTTCAGATTACTTGGAAGAAATTGTTTTCAGTGGATGACAGTAAAAGTGGGACAATTATATTTACAATGGGTGTTTCATTATAACTTTTAGAAATTGATCATCTCCATTGTACACATTATACAAATAAAAGTGGAGCACTTTACTCTGCTTGATACCTATTCTGTGAACTTGTTTAAAGGGCAAGAGCTATATGGTAGAGGCAGAGAAAAACAATAAAACGGAAACCCAGAGTTTATGTACATTTAAGATTAATTGTAACTTAGTGGTTCCTGGCACGTACCATTCTACATTGAGTAAAGGATCCTCTGTTCATTCTATTCCAACAATAATCACTCAGACTCAACCTACCAATTTATCACTCCAATTTAATTTCTGTCACCCCCTTCCCACTTCTCTTTCCTTGATGGCTTCTTTAGCTGTCATCTGTTCTACCTCTTTGTGGCTCGTTATTCTCTCACTGCCAGCCTCCTGTCATGGAATGAGAATCTGGGCCTGGAGGCCCTTGAAACAGATTCTTGGAGAGCAAGACTAGAGCCTTTCCTCAATTCTATTTCTACCTCCTAAAAAAAAATTTTTTTAAGCTCTACACCCAATATGGGGCTTGAGTTCACAAGCCCAGGATCAAGAGTTGCATGCTCTACTGACTAAGCCAGCCAGGCGCACCTAAAAAACCTTTTTTAATCCAAATACTAAAGATTTTTAAAATTTGGACTTCTCTTATTTCAGATTTAAATTGTTTCTAGTCACCTCATAGCTAGGTCTGAAGTTCATCTGCGTAGGAATGGAGATACTAAACTAGCAAATGATGTAAATGAAGATCTGAAGGATATACTTCCTTAACTTCAGAGGACAAATTACTTTCATCCAGTTCAGAAATGCCCACTTATCTTTAAAAGTGAATTATATTTTATGGAGGAGTTTACAGTGCTTAAGCAATTATTTTTAGCAGTTTATTAAAAAATCACTGAAACCTATTGTTAAAGCAAAACTTAGACAGTAGTTACCCCTGATCCATGGTTTTGCTTTCCAGTTTCAGATACCTGGAAGCAGATGATCCTCCTGACATATCCTATCATCAGAAGGTCAGGAGTAGCCTGACGCTACATCACAATGCTTGCGTCATTCACCTCACTTCATCTCCTCATGGAGGCATTTTATCATCTCACATCCTTAACAAGAAGGGTCAGCACAAAGGATATTTTGAGAGAAGGAGAGAGAGACCACATTCCCATAATTTTTATTACAGCATATTGTTGTAATTATTCTATTTTATTTTTAGTTATTGCTATTAATCTCTTCCTGTACCTAACTTATAAGTTGGAATTTATCATAGGTATCATATATATAGGAAAAGACGTAGTATTCATTCAGTACTATCTGTGGTTTTGGCCATTCACTGGGGGTCTTGGAATGGATCCCCGGAGGATACTGCTTTAGGCTGTATTTATCCTTCATGGTTGTTGCTTGTTTAATTTCAGCAGATTAAGGAAGATTACCTGGAGCTAGAAAGACCTATGAGAGTAGATGAGGGCTTAGAGGAGATAGGAATAGCTTCTCTGGAGGAGTCAAATGCAGCAGGTGAACGTGGGATGTGCCAGACAGTGGTCCCCACAGCATTTGTGCCCAAAGCACATATACAGGGGCATGTTTTTGTGTTCATGCGTGTGTGTGTGTGCGTGTGTGTGTGTGTGTGTGTGTGTGTGTGTGTGTGTGTGTTGGGGGGCAACTGTATGCAGACATGGAGACCCCAGAAGCCACTGATACTGGTCTGTCCAAGTAGGCAGCAGTATCTGGCCACAAGAATTTTGGGCCCAGCCATTATCCAGGGGATCTGGGTCAGGGCAGCTGTTCCTGAGAGCGAGATGGGAGGGATCACAGCAGAGCCCCTGTCTGACTTTCTTGATCTTCAATTTCCGATTCTGTAAAAAGGAAGCAATAATATTAATTACCTTATAGGGTTATTTTGAAAACTAACTGAAAAGATATATATGAAGACCTTAGAATAGCATCGGGTGCATAGTAAGTATTTAGAAAATGTTAATTTTTACGTGAAAGTAATGAAAGTGTATCTTATTCTATTTACAAGAAAGTAATAAAAATATTTCTTTTTAAATGTCCTATAACGAATTTTCAGTTATTCAGTCATTTCAGTTATTTCAATTCAATGACATTTTACTACATTTTAGGTAGATGACTTTTAGAGGTGGGTTTTTTTGTTTGTTTTGTTTGTGGGGAATGGGTTACTGTAGTAAATGCTTTGTGACAAAGAACTATTTAAATGCTGAGAAAAGGGGCGCCTGGGTGGCTCGGTCAGTTAAGCGTCTGCCTTCGGCTCGGTCATGATCTGAGGGTCCTGGGATCGAGCCCCGCATTAGGCTCTCTGCTCAGCGGGGAGTCTGCTTCTCCCTCTTCCTCTTCATCTGTGCTCTCTCTCTCTGTCAAATAAATAAATAAAAAATCTTAAAAAAAATAAATGCTGAGAAAAGAAATTTGCTTTTGGGGAACCAATTCTTATTTTTGCTAAATTCATGGAGTTTCCCAGTGGTGTCAAACTTTAAAGTTCATGGGAAAGGGATGCAGTAATATTTGGGTAGGTGTAGAAATAAGAGATGAACATTAAGTAAAGACCATAATACTAATCAGAAAATGTCTTCAAGGAAAAAATAACGTTTTCTTCTGTTAACAGGGAAAAATTTGTATGCTCTAAAACCAAAACAGAAACAAAAACAACAGCTCAACCATCCAAATGGTTTTTGCCATCTTGATCATTAAACGTTTTCTCCAAAGTCTCAACTACAGTTTATTAAGGTTTCATTGAAAATGACACGAACACAAATTAGTTTAAAAGTCAAATGAAATTATTGACATCACAAAAATCATAATTGCCTTCTTAAGAATTGCATAAGATTTAATAACTCTAAGGGATTTTAAAGACAGTGTTCATGACTAGTTAACATTTTTTGAGTCTCTAGAAGTCAAGTAATTTGCCCAAAGTTATTAGCTGGGACTGCTCAATTTTTCAAATTATCTTAAATGTTTGATCATACTCTGACAGTTAACTGTCCTTCACTTAGTTCACAGGTAATGTTCTGGGACTGTTTCTTAGTCACATTATACAGATAGAATAAGATACACTTTGGTAGAAGGATTTTTAAATGTTACCGGCAATAGATTGGTCCAGCCACTTTGGGAGACAGTTACATAGGCTTACCATACAGTTCAACAATTGCATTTCTAGTTATTTACCCAAATGAGTAGAAAACTTATGTCCACACAAAAACCTGCACATGAATGTTTATAGCAGCTTTATTCATAATTGCCAAAAACTAGGAGGACACTGGGAGGTGTCCTTCAGTAGATAAATGGATACGTTGTGGCACATCCATACAATGGAATATTATCCAGCACTAAAACGAAGACAGGAAGAGCTATCAAGACCTGGAGGAAACTTCAATGCATATTGTTAATGAAATATTAAAATAAGTAAAGAAAGAAAGAAAAAGAAGCCAGCCTGAAAAGGCTACACACTGTATGATTCCAACTACAGGAAAGGCAAAACTATAAAGACAATAAAAAGAGCAGTGGTTTCCATAGGCAAGGTGAGCACAGCGGATTTTTAGGGCAGGGATACTATGCTGTATAATATTGTAATGGTGGATAAATGACATTATGCCTTTATCAACCTGTAGAGCTGTGTAATACAAAGAGTGAATGCTGATGTAAACTGTGCATTTTAGTTAGTAATAATGTATCAATATTGATTCATTAATTATAACCAATGTACCATACTAATGCAAGATGTTAAGAACAGGAGAAACTGACAAGAGGGGATCTTTCTGCTCAGTTTTTCTATAAACCTAAAACTGCTCCAAAAAATAAAGTCTAATAAAAATACCAAGTAAATTTTAAAAAGTTTGTAATCAGATACAGCAGAATAACATCCCCAAACACACACACACACACACACAAAACCGTGGATATAACTTCTTCTGTTATATAATCTGCCCCTACCTTGTATCTTTAGTTGTTTTAAAATCTTTTTCATTTATCTTACATGTTATCTCATCAACCTGTAGCTAGTAGGTTAAAAAAATAAAAAGTGGGTTTGGCAATTCTCTGTGGCACATAGATGTTTCAAGCTATGAGGGGCAGGTAGAGAGCAGGAGAGCTGCCCAGCCTGTGAGTGATAGGTTCTCATCTTCCGGCCCACATCCTACCCCCTTTTCCTTTCACCCTAGCTCCAGCTTTAGCTGGGTCTCACCTGGCTTTGGACAGCAGACAAGAACTGAGGGTGAAGATGGGGCCGGTAACTATTGTGCTTTTAGCATTGTGCTAAATGATTTATTTTCATATATTTTTTTAAGCCTCACAGTAATTCCCATTGTGTAGATGAGACCACTGGAGGAGAGGTGATCCATACCCCACACAGTCTAACTGCAGCTGACCGCTTGAATGTGTATGGCTCCCTGTCCCAACCTGCCCCCAGCAACCACCTGAGGGATAGGTGGGAAGGGGAGCCATTTGGAGAAGTTGGTCCCAGTCTAGGTGCCATTTAAGTGATCAAACAGCAGGACTTGGTTGATTTTAGCTGTGATAGGTAAAACCACCCCATGAACCAGCAGCTGCCACTGAGAAGTGTCTTACAGAGAAGAGTGATAGGTAGGAGTTCAAATGCAATACCTATTTGGCTTTGGAAATAGCATTATATTACTGTAGTGGGAGTTAGCAGATTTAGCTTCTTAATTATGTTTGGCTGGAAGCAATACTAACGTTTGGTTGTCTTCTGTAGCCTGCAGAGGTTTGTGATGCAGAAGATAGGGCCTTAGTTCCTGGCAGGGTAAAGCTAATGTAGTAGTCAGTGGTCACTCTAGCTAATCCACAGAGCAGGTAATCTACATGCTGAGGACTAATAGTTGATTTTGTGTAGACCCTGGTTTTGAAAGTCAACTTCCTTTCTTATTTTGTGGGTGAATATGTAAGACTTTTGTACTATATATCCTCTTATTTAATTTGTGATTTTTGTAAGGCTTTATTATAGTGAGCAGTGGGGAACCACAATTACTTTTTCTTGTGTTCTTTTTCCTAATATAAGAATTTGTAAGGCCGACAATAGCAGAGTATTTTAAAAATTCTAAACTAAATATTGGTCTAGGATTTAATCTTAGACCAAAGGAAAATATTTTCCAAATGTTTGAAAAATTCGTTGTTACATAAATTATACTTAAAATTCATATCATTTAAATTAAAATTTTCGGATGCAGTTAGTTTACCTCCTTGAAGCATAAAACATTCTTCATTGATCTTAGAATTACTTTACAGTCTACTTACATTTTTTATGAAGGTAAAATAAACTTTCAAAAGGATTAGTGTGTTTTAAACTTTTTAATATTTAATAAAAACTATAGTATTAAAGGGGCACCTGGGTGGCTCAGTCGGTTAAGCATCTGACTATGGCTTATGTCGTGGTCTGGGGTCCTGAGATTGAGGTCCATGTTGAGCCCTATGTTGGGCTCCCTGCTCTCCCTCTGCCCCTCCCCCTGATTCGTGTTTTCTCTCTCTCTCTCTCCCCCGATAAATAAATAAGATCTTTAAAAAAAATTGTATTAAAAAGCATGATATTTTTTCATTTACTCCAAAATATTTTGAATTAAACTTCTTTCTGGACTAGCACATAACTAGTACAAATAGAACTTTTTAAGGTTAAGACATACTGTGACCTGTAAGATTAATTTTTGTGTCTTTATTTTACTTAGCAAGTTTGAAGTAGTAGTAGAGGTTTGCTCTGGGGTTGATTCATTTATTTCTTTTTCTAGTCATCCCACTATTTTTTTTTAAGTAGGCACCACACCTAGGGTGGAGCCTAACATGGGGTTCGAACTCATGACCCTGAGATCAAGACCTGAGTTGAAATCAAGAGTCGGGTGCTTAACCAACTGAGCCACCCAGAAGCCCCAGTCATCCCACTATTTTACTAATTTTTATATGGTGGGGTTTTTTTTTTGAATTTTTAAATTGTCAGAATATATCTATCTCTCTTTCTGTGTGTGTGTTTTTTACATATATTTATAATAGAGAAACAAACATGTCATTTGATCCTACCAGAGATAAGCATCATCTCTCAGTCATATAAAGGTCCATCTCTTAGTCATAGAGGTAAGATTTATGTCTTAGTCATATATAGTAATAGATGGAAACATGTGCTTATTTCCAGAGCTTATTGAAATATGTACGTCCATACATATATGTAGTTTTTAAAGCAAAAAGAGAATTATAAATCATTTTCTAGAGTGGCTATGTCTCATCAGGACCTTGCTGTAATTCTAGAGCCAGCACCTGGCCCAGGTTCACTCATGACATTTTCAGTTGATCTTTCTCTTGTTTCCGTTCCTAGTTGACCTTCAAAACAGAAAGTTCATAGCCTCTTCTCAGATGTTAATGTGATTTACTTCTTATGTCTAGAAGTCGGGATTGTTGCAGAATTCATTGTTTTAAAGGGATTGGGGTTGGGGTGCCTGGGTGGCTCAGTTGGTTAAGCGACTGCCTTCGGCTCAGGTCATGATCCTGGAGTCCCGGGATCGAGTCCCACATCGGGCTCCCTGCTCAACAGGGAGTCTGCTTCTCCCTCTGACCCTCTTCCCTCTCGTGCTCTCTATCTCTCATTCTCTCTCTCTCAAATAAATAAAAATAAAAAAAAATAAAAAAAATATTTATAAAGGGATTGGGGTTCCTGGTTTAATGCCAGGGCTGACAGTCCCTGCTAACAGAAAACTAAGTCCCAAACCCTAATTTTAAAGATTACTGGGTTTGTGATTCATGGACATCTTAGATCCCAGGTCAAGCAGTTGTTAGGCTTGTTCCTGGCATGCCCTATACGTTTTGGGTTGTCTTTTGATTATAACCCAAGTATCATTATAGCATTGATCAGCAAACATCCCAGTGGCTTTGAGTCTGAAAAATTTAGGGCAGCAATTACCTTGCTGTTCCTTATGCTTAGCAGGCAAACCATAAGAGATGCTGAACTCTAGGAAACAAATGGAGGAGGGTTGCTGGATTGGGAGGTGGGTGGGGAGGAAGGGATAATTGGGTAATGGGCATTAAGGAGGGCACTTGATAAAATGAGCACTGGGTGTTATATGCAACTGATGAATCACTAAGTCCTACCTCTGAAACTAATAAAAAATAAATAAAAAAATTTAAAAAGGCAGTATTTGAGTAAGTGGTTGTTATACTTTGCAATTCTGATCTTTATATTACAATGTATATGTTTTCTTAATTTTTAAAATAGGAAGAGCAGTGTGTGCATTATAGGGTTCTAAGGCTCCCAGCAAGTACATAATTAAATATAAATAAAAAGGAGACACCTGGTGAGCTCCTCATATGGCAACATCACAACTCCTACTTCCTCAAGGGGGGAACATACCGTTGTTTCTCACATTAAGGGAAAGAGCCATCTTACTGTAGAAAAGTGAGATACAAGTATTAGTTTAATTAAAAGCAATTTACCAGAGTTGTCTAGTTAGTTGGCCTGGAGCACATTAGCACCAACAGTTTGAAAGCCATCATGAGCCTCTCTCAAGGAAGACCAACCTGGTTTTCTGAGATTCCTGTCTTTATGCCTTTACCACACTCACTTCAGCTTCTTCCCGGTATGAAACAGTGGAGAGGCAGAGAAAGGCTTTAAAAAAAATCAGCTTATTAAGAAGGATTTTTTTTCTTTATCGATATTAGTAAACTAAAAGTAGAACTAGTTTAATTTTTTAAATATAATTTTAGGTGGACATTAGTAGTTGTACTGTTGTATATGCAAATACTCTACAAAATTTAATATTTTATCAAAAGGCACGACTCCAAAAAAGAAACCTACCAACTTGTTTCTATGGTAACCACTACTGAAATGTATCTAGGCAGTGTGTGTCTTCTTCTCTGAGAGTTTCAGGGAGTTCATTAAATATACTTTTCTAACAGAGAGGTAGGTGCATAGATGCATAGGTAGATGGATGGCTAGGTAGATATAGAGATACAGATATATATTTTTTTTTCAATGAGGATTTCAGACTGTTGTAAAATTCCTTTAGCTTCCTATAGAATATGGCTTCATTCTTATGCGTGAATATCTTTGGCTAAGACACAAGTCCATTGTTTTATAAATTTAGTTCAGCTAATAATGGATCCAGGTAAGTACTGATTTCTAAAAAGGGTATTGATCTTGCTTCCTAAATGTTTTCTGGTATTTATATCTGGCGCAGTTGGATTCAGCACATGTTGATTTCTAGAATGACCAGTGTCCCTTTAAAATTAAAATTCATTTGGCTCTCCCTACAAGACCCTGCATGGAATGTTTGATGTTCTCCTTTGTCCCTTTTGCATCATTGTCTTTGATATCCACCAGGCCATGAGTCTCTGCCCTGGTAGAGTTCTGACTGGATTTAATAAACCCCCTTTGTGGCTCTACTTTCTTGCCAAGGTTATATGTGGTAAGTACAATGGAAATCATAACTTATTTATGTAGAGATCTCAGTATTTCCCAACAGGTTCATTCAGAAAAGCTGACTACAGTGTAACCAGTAGTACAGAAGGGATTCCATTGCATTTTATATTTAATATAAAATAAACAGTTGGTTTGTTGTGAGAATTTCCCCATCTCTCTCAAGGCCTGTACCATCACAAAACAAACAGAAATGGTCAGATATTCTTCTCGAGATGTAAAATGAATGCTCACTGAGAGTATTAATGTTATGGCAGGGCTTGTGGCATTTGTCTAGTTAAATTCAAAGGGAAAACGTTTTAAAGGTAAAGTGGCAGGAAATAGGTGCTAAGGAAATAAAACTACACTGGGCTTGACAATGGGGAAATTTCATTTAGCCCGCAAGGATGACAGAGAAGCCAGGATATCTCTGAGCCTATTAAATCATGATTGGTCATCATAACTTCTCTAATTGTTTAGGGAGGAGGAATGAATATTTAATTTAACGGCCCTTTTCTACATTTTCAAGTTCTCCTAGGCTCCTAAAATGAGGGTGTTGGCGCCGCTGGGTCACGGAGGATGGCTTTACGTGGTTTCACAGATGCCATTCACATAGCGCAGGCAAGCATAGTGCACGGATTTAATCTGTAGTCTCTGTTCCTTCAAGAAGTAGCTGACCAGTGACAGGCCTCCCATTCTGTCCAGTGGAACTGAAAGGGAATCACTTCACAGAATACAGTCTCTCCCATTTTGTGGAATCCCAAAATCACCCTTTTCCCCCCTCCTTTGTTCCTTCTGTATTCAGGCTTTACTGTTTCTCTTCCAAGTAAACACAATAACCTCTTCTTTACTGGCTTCCCAGTTCCACATATGGCCCCCTGCTTCATCTGGCCAACCAGGATGATCTTTCTAAAGGCAAAATTGAATCTTGTTGTGACTTCACTTAAAGTCTTTCCAAGACTTCTCTTCCTTAGCAGGACACATTCCTTTGCGAAGCATCTAACACCCCAGAGGGTCTAGGACCTGCCTATCTTTCCCACCTCGACTCCCTCTGTGCTCTAGACAAACCTTTGGTTTCTCCAGTGCTTTGTGCTAAATGCATGAATTCTTTTTGGGTTTCCCCCTGCAGGCCTGAGCTCTCCTCATGCCTCAGGTACACCTCTGTCCTCTCACACAGTTTTCTGATGGTTAATTGACTTCCCTGCCTCTCTAGACTCTAAGCAGTTTGAGGATTGTTTCTTGCTTGTGTTTGTTTATCCAGCTTCTAACCTAGCACCTGAGGCATAGTTGGTGCTCAGTAATAGTTTATGACATGAATGAATGAATGAATGAATGAATGAGTGATTACATCACACAGGAAGCACGGGTGAAGGAGAAGCTGCATTTAATTAGTACATAAAATAGGCTTGAGTTGAAGTTAATACAGATTTCAACAAGAGTGAGGCTGGCTGGTTGTTCAGGGTGGGCTTCATAAGGACATAGCCATGGGAGATAGCATGGGAACAAAATCAATTCTATTAGTTCTCCTAGAGAGATGTGACTCGCAAGAATTGGCACATCATTGCATTTATGGCAGGTTAATTCAGAACTGAGATGTTATTGTCATCTGTAACACCGAGGTAAAGGGAAGTCAGGCAGCACAACGGACATGGCTCATTTGCTCAGGCCACATCTTCTTGGTCAGTAAGTCCACTCGGGGCCAAATATTAGAGCTTGTTAAGTTCGAATATGAGCAATTGAATTCTTTCTAATTGTCCTTGAGGGATTTTCTATCAAGCTGGATTATCGAGAAGAATGATTCTTTTCTTAATGAAGGAAATTTCTCACCAGTTGAGTGACTTTCACACAGTCCTCTGCAACAATCAGAACAGCGCTTTGTAATAATAATATCATGTACTGAATGTTTACGTGGCAGGGCCTGTTCTAAATGCTTTCTCTACATAAACTCAATCCTCATGACCCTGTGATGTAGTTACTATTATTAGCCTATTTTTAAGACTACAAAACCGAGAACAAAGATGTTAAGCAGTTCAGGGACCGTGTGAAGGGAGCTGGGATTTGAACTCGAGCAGTCATACTCCAGCGCTTATGCTGACCCATCTTTCTAGGCAGGCAATCAGCGTTTCTTGTGTTTGCTGAATTATATTACTTAAAATTTAATTCTCATTGTGCTCTCTCTCTCTCTAAAATAAATAAATCTTTTTAAAAAATTTAATTCTCATTGCGATTCTTGCACGTGGGGTGTATTAACCAAGACTTTTTTGGATTCAAGCAACAGGCTAACTGATGCAGAAAAGATTTAACCGTGTCCTGTAACTGAGCTGTCTTTGGGTCATGTGACTGGCTACGATGCTTGGCACCCCAGTTGGTGTGGAGGAGCAGCTCCTCACATAGGAAGGGGAGCCAGTGATGGACAAACAAAAGTCCCACGAGGAAGTGGAAGTTTAGAGAGGTTAAGTGACTTGCCCAAGGGTACTCAGCTGATGAATGGCAAAGGCAGAATTTGGAACTCGGCTGCCTGCCTCTGTAACTATTCTGTGTCCTCCTTGATTTGTATGAACCTGAGGCAGATTGCACATCCTTCTGCCACTTCTTCAATGGGCTATGGCATCATTGACCAAGATGTCTCTTTCTTTGCTTCATTTAATTCTCAGGACACACTGTGGTCACCTTCTGTGCATCTGGCTGTTTCCCAAATGTAGTTTGCACTGCTTTATTTAATCTTAATGGTTGTTTTGGGATAGTTATATAAACAGTTAAATTCACTAATAATTTCACTACTTTCCACTTCAGAGAATGAACTTTCCTGACCAGGCCCCAAATTCTAGAGAAATCTTTACTTAAGCCCTGTGACCAGACCAGAGCTTTTTCAGGCTAAGGCTTTATGCAAAACATGGGCCTTCATGGAAAATTTGGTTCTTGCTCACTTGGGTCTCAGTTTATGGAAATGTTCATCATCTCCAGCAGTAGGTCATAAATGTCACACAGGCATGGAAGGTTAGCTGTGTTCTCCCTGTCACCTTGCAGTTCAACTGTACAAATCCTTAGTAGGGAGAATGCTTTTTGGAAGATGGCCTATACTTTGCCCTTCTGAATCTGTTTATGAGGAAATGACAGTATTTGCAGCATGTGCAACATCACTGACTGAAGCTCTGATCCTTGGTGTGTTTCTTTTCTATGTGTGTTCATCTCTACATCAAAAACAGAGGAAGCCACAGGAAATTGTTGCCTGTATTTCCAGGAAATGTGCCTACCTCACTAGCTCCCCAGTCCACACGGCCCAGAAGACCCCAGTGCAGGCATTGGCATCATCGATGAAAGTGGTGATAAGGAGCCAGGGAGCGTTCTCATTCTGCGGCTCTGCCAGCAAAAGCCCAAAGGAGACAGGCCCTTCAGACTAACAGGAAAACTCTAAATTGGGTCCTTTAAACGCTCAATTCCTGAACATGTAAATGCTATGCGTGAAGTGAGGTAGAATCCCAAACCAGACCATTGGCCAGTCCTCGCTCTTTCTGCTCAGCTGTGGCACCTCCTGCCTGGCCCTCAAGGCTGTGGCTGGCACCCTCTGTGATCACTACAGAAATGAAGTCATCCTGTGAAATTTTTCACATTAGCTTAATGATGATGATAATAATAATAGCTAATATTTATTGAGTGTTGAGCAGGGCTAGCAGCCTGAGTACAGAGGCAGATAGAAGCAAACAAGAGCCATCCAAATAGGTTGGAGACTTGTACCCAGAGCAGGCTTTGGTGTATATCTCTTGTGTATATCTCTTCCACTCTTACATGGGAAAAGGGATTGGATGGTAGTCCAATAAATACTTTACCACAGGAATGTATGTGTCTTCTGGGTACTGGCCAGTACCATGAGGGTAAGTCTCCCTACTCTCCCAAAAAAAGGTGGCTTCTTACCTCTCATGGTCCAGCTTCCTAGTATAGCTCTCTTCTCTATCTTAGCTTATCATATTGTATTAAAACAAGTATGAGAAATTGATGTTGTTTCAACTTCTCCGTGAACTGAAATTTTCATTTAAGCGTGAAATCTTCCATCTCACAGATCAAAGATCAAAGAAGAAAAGCACCCGTAAATATCTGAGGCTTAATGAAGGCTATTTAATAATACCACACATTATGGCAAAAAAATATAATTTGATGCCAAAGATATACCTTATTAAGGCTGATAACAAAAATAGGAAAATGAGGCTAGAAATTAATAAAACATATCAAGAAAACCATTTCTAGACTTGCTAGAAACGGGCCATAAATATGGTTTTGAACCTTCTGGCAGCTATTGTGCAGATGGAAAAAGGAGTATAGTGGAAATTCAGTTTTAAAACCCAAAAGGAGAAAAGTTCTCCTGGAATTTTAGCAGAAAAATAATTTGCCACTCTACACAGGTGTTGGTTGATGTTGCTTTATAGCTCTTGACCTGCAACCTTCTGTATACTTCCCTACATTCTGCTTATTTTTAGGATTAAAAAACCCCACATAGTGTGATTTATCATATGTCTACTTCTGGATTATTTCAGGACTCATAATTGGGCTTAAGCATTATCTGTATCTTCATTTCTCTTTCCTTCTCAGCCTGCTGTTCATCTCCTGGATATTTCTCATTAGCATTCTGATAAATGATAAGCAGGGAAAAATAAAGATAAACACAACTCTAGCAATCAGTTTTGCTATTTACAGAGGTGATGTTAATGCTTGTTTAGCTAGTGGGAATTTCAGGAGAGATCTCTCTGCATCAACCTACTAACAGAACTCCTGTCTTAAGAGTTCAGCCTGACCCACCCTGTGGGTGCTTAGGGAGCCCCTTTTGGGCCACAAGGTGAGGGCCAACAGCCAGAGACACCTGCAGAGGTAAGTTTGACTTCATTCTACTCAAGATGGAGGGCACTCCTAGGGAATTGATACGGAATGTGAAAATGGTGGAACTTGTATTTGTTGGCTGGGGCTGCCATAACAAAGTCCCACAGACAGTGTGGCTTAAACAAGAAAAATTTATTTTTTTCAGCAGTTCTTGGTGGCTCTTCCGAGGGCCTCTCTCCTTGGCTTGTTGATGGCTGAAGATCACATGATTTTCCCTTTGTGTGTGTCTATGTTAATCTCCTCTTCTTTAAAAAAAAAAAATTAAGGATTTATTTGTTTACTTGAGAAAGAGAGAGCGTGGGGGGCCAGGGGGATAGGGAGAGACAATCTCCAGCAGACTCCCCGCCAAGCGCAGAGCCAATGTGGGGCTCAGTCCCACGACTCTGAGGTCATGACCTGAGCTGAAACCAAGAGTTAGACACTCAACTGACTGAGCCACTCAGGTGCCTCTAATCTCTTTTTATAAGACTACTCATCATATTGGATTAGGGCCTACCCTAGTGACCTCATTTAACTTGAAATATCTCTTTAAAGTCTCTGTCTCCAAATACAGACACATTCTGAAGTACTGAGGGTTAGGATTTCAACATATGAATTTGGGGGGAACACAATCGAGCCCGTAACAAAACTGTTGATTAAAACAAGACGTTTGAATTATCTGGATGTCAATGATAAGTATTTCTTTTTTCTCCAGTTATAAGGAATTGAAAGTCTTGCAAGGCACCCTTGTTGTATATTTATGTCCTTGAAAGGCTTGGATCACAGGATGCGCATGCGCGCGAGCGTGCGCGTGCGTGCGTGTGTGTCTTTTGGATCAAATATACAATGTCTATTGAAAGTTTGAAGATCAGTGTGTTTCCTCCTGTTCAGAAAATAATGCATAGCTTTCACTAGAGTTCTTTTCATTTCCAAGGCTCTCTTAAATATTGACTAATTAAGTAAAAATAGAGGAAGCCTGGCTAAATAGCCTCTCTTTGAGGAACAGCCCAGTGGACTTAGAATACACAGTGATTTTCTGTACCTTTGAAAACAGAAGCAACTAGAAATCTTTTATTATTGGCTATAATAGCAAATGACATCCTTTATTATGCTTGGCAGCTGACATACCAAATTGCATTTTAGTTGGTTGTTATACATGAAATAGTAGGATATGAATCGACTAAAAATGAGAATTTACAGCCCTGGGACATGGGATATCTGACATCTAGAGGTTGCCATGGCAACTCATCAGGATGTTGCTTTGTAATCTTTTGGATTAAGTTCTAGCCCAGGGTCACTGGATTGGAATTGGAGGGGGGATTGGTGACAGGATGTGAATGTTGTACCTTTACTAAACGGTATTGAATTTGCAGTTTGGTCATGTTGCTAAGGTCAAGTAGAAATGACATTGAGGGAATGTTTAAATTCTTCAGAACCTAGACAAGGTCGCATTTGTCAGCAAGAATATTCAGATGGAGTGGTCTGAAACTCAGCAGCTGAAAGACAGGATTTCCTGTCCTAGGTTGGTGGATAAAAAACATGCAAGTATCCTTTAATAAATGCACACCCCTGAACAGTTATATGCAAATGAAAATTTGGAAAATTAAACCCTTTTTATAATTGTCTTGTGTTTTAAAATTGGAACTGAACATCCCCAAGAAAACAGTTTGGCCACAAAGAAAACCACGGCTGGTTTCTAGTGTCCATATCCTCCATCTCAGCCGGAAATGGCCTCCAGGGTGTGGAATTTGGACCAGAGAAGGGAATTGGGCAGAGTAAGGAAGGAAGCGGTTGGAAAACAGGGCAACACTTTCCTCATCTCACGTTGGCTCTGACTGCACGTACCATATCTCCTCTATGATGATACACCTCCCAGAAATGTTCCTCACCAGAGATGGTCAATGGAGGGAACGTGGAAACTAAAGAGCTCTGTTCCCAAGTCTGATTCCAGTTCTGCCACTAACAGTGTGATCTGGGACAAAAACATGTCAACTCTGGGTTGCTCTAGGTAGGGAGGGTATTGAGTTTCCCCAGGATGTCAAGTTCTGCTGTTTATCATCATGTGGGGCAGCCAGTCCAGGTCTCCACATTTCTCTTCTTTGCCATTAAGCCCGCATTTCCATCATTACTTTGCAGTAGAACAACCCCTCCATGGCTAGTGGGACCTCCTAATGATTAAGACAGAGCAAAAGAATTCCTCCCCATCCCCATAGTTTTTTAGGTCTTATAATTGTGGCTTTCTGCCATACAATGGAGAGAGGATGAAATCTTCCTCTCTTACAGTTCTAGTATTTTCCCATGATGACCACTGTCAGCATCAGCTTAGCTAGCATCTACTGAGTGTTTCTGCATGGAGACAGTGCTACACAATTTATATACATAGTATCATTTAATCCTTATGACAGATACACACATGTACCTGTATGTATGTGATACCCATAAAATTGAGTGTTTGCTATGTACCAAGTGTTATGCCAGATACTCACAATGATCCAGTGAGGTGGATTAATGGATTGTCAGTTAAGCCCCACAACAGATGTCATATCCATTCGCTCTGTTTTTGCAAATAAGGAAACTGAGCCATAGCTAGTAACTGGTGGAGCAGGGATTTGAGTCCAAGTTGTATGGCCTCAGACTCCTTTCTCATAAACTCTCTGCTGGTGGTTCTCCACATTCCTATGGCATAACCATCACCTGGGAGTGGGGAGCTTTTAAAATATATGGATCCTGGGGTTCCTCGGCAAACCAGTCAGAATGTTTGGGATTACAGCTTGAATTAGGCTAAAAAGCACCCAAGGTAGGTAACACCTCGGATAGAACACTAGGGTTATTTGGTTGGGCAGTGGCCTGTAGCCCCATGGCAAGCAGGTGGCTGGCCTAGGCCTTGCATCTAGGCTGCTTACTGTAAAGCCGAATACCTTGACAGCACAATGGTCTACATTCCAGTTATTAGTGTTGTCAACGGAGCTTAGCCACCATCATGCCCAGTTTCCCTTTCCTAGTCTAAAACCCAAGTCCACAAGTTCATCGAGGGTCTTCTAAAGACTGTGTCTTCTTATTTGAACGAAGTAATGATGTCCCACTTAAAAGTGTCAAAGTTTACTTTGACTCATCGCCATTACCACCCTTCACGTAAGTTATTGTGTACTTTCTTCATCGAGCAAAACCTTTACCACCAGAGTCTAGGACAGTGGTTCTAAAACCGTGATGCATATTGGAATCACCTGGGAATCTTTAAGAACTATGAATGCCTGGCTCCCACCCCAGACTTTCTGATTTTATTGGTATGGGATGTAACCTGGGCAGTGGGAGTTTTAAAAAAGCTCTGCAGGTGATTCTGATATGCAGCCAAGTTTGAACCACTGGTTTCAGACTTGGTCTGACTTGCGTTCACAGGTGTGTTGACTGGAATCTCCTCTGTGGACTGAACTCACTTTTCATCTCTCTGACAGTGCCTCACCACTGTCTCCTTCTGCATTTTAGCTAGTAGCATGATCAGTTTGCAGTAAATTCCACTCAGCTCACTACCTGACCCGGAATTTTACCTCAATGTCAAATAATGGTTTCTACCCACAGGGTGTTCTTCTGCTTAGGTGCTTGGAGCGACAGTGGTGACATGTCTGTGAGATATCTTTGTAAGGTTCTCAGCCTCATTGGACTCATCTGTTCACTGTGTGATATGTCTCTTTGTCTCTCTCTCTTTTTTTTTAAAGGTTTATTTATTTGACAGGGAGAGACACAGTGAGAGAGGGAACACAAGAGGGGGGGGGTGGAAGAGGGAGAAGCAGGCTTCCCGAGGAGCAGGGAGCCCGATGCGGGGCTCGATCCTAGGACACTGGGCTACGCTACACAAAGGCAGACGCTTAATGACTGAGCCACCCAGGTGCCCCTCTTCATCTCTTTTTAAATTGTTTTACCTTTTAAAACATTTTCATGATTTCAATACATGTTGCCTTTTTCTTCCAGGAGCAAGATGAGCACCTCTTCCACATAATGCTTTATAATAGTAAGTCACTTATGGGTCTTTTCCCCGAACAGTTAAGCGTCAGATTGACTACAGACTGACAACGGCTGACATGCCCTGTGGTGCTTAACAGTTGATAAAATCTTACATATAACAATCTGGCGGAAAGTTGGAGATCACATAGGGAAGGACTGACTCAGACTGTGTCCTCAGAGAGTTTAGAAAAGTTTGATTACTTTAACCAATTGGAAAATGTAGGGGGATTGTAAAAGCCTATTAAAGTAGAAGGGTAAATTTGTTGGCAAGTTTGCAAATGTACTTAATCTCGAAATCCATTGTGCAGGTCATACAGAGCCTTAAACTGAGATTTTTAAGGTGAGAGAGATGTTGTTTGGTGGGTAAGAGAGAGGGGCAGTTTGCAAGCCGAATAACTTGCGGCAGCGGCTGGGAGCTAGAGGACGGAGCGCTGGTCGCCACGGGGCGGGCTAGCGAGGCAGGTGTGAAAGGTACCAACTAGGTATGGCAGGTAATGAGGTGGAGCTAGCTGTGTGAGATTTAATAGCAAGAAGACTTAGGAAGACCTAAACAATACGTGTATCTGTGTATATTAGAAGGCATTCTGTTTTACTTTGTGCAATTGTTGAAGTCCAGTTGGTCTGTAATTGTGCTGCTATTATGGCTCACCAACAAGACTGGTAGTTTGGGTTGGTTTTTACACTTTCCTTGAGGGTAAAGCTTTTGAAATGAGCTTTGCTCCTGTAGGTTTAAAAATGTTCTCATTATGATGTGTGTGTCGTGCTGTTGTCACCCCCAAGGGAAGAAAAGGAGGTTGGGACGCCTCTCTTTTGCCAGGGAAGGGTCAGAGCAGGCAGGGGGCTGTCACGGTTGTTTCCCTTTGTTCGGGAATTAGACCATGTGAGCAAGGGGTTCCACCCCTCATTTTGTGAGCTGTTTTCCTCCGAGATTTCCTAATTTTTCCCATGACGTTTCAGCCTGTTTCTTCACAAGATTGTAAGGCCTGAAAGACCTCATTGTTTTACGGGAGTGCGAGCTCCTGCACATTCGCTGATCCGGCCGGCTGGGGTCTGGGTGTGGGTGGGACGCAGCTGAGGGCTGATGCAGGCTGGACAGTGTGTGGAGCATGTATTCTGGATAGCAGCAAACACTTTTTGTTTATCAGGAGTATATTATAGAGTGACTTTTTCTTCATAGATGGTGCTATACTTTTAATGTATTTTTCACAAACTGCAATCTGCCCCGACTGACAGAAATAGGTCCATTCTTTTACGCTAAGGGAAGTTTCTTAATGGTAAATCAGATTGAAATTTCACTTCATCTTTGGATAAATGCAAACTTTTGTTCTTGTAATGCATACTCCTTGATGGCCTGCGCTGGATTTCTGTGAGCTCTTGGAGGGGCAGCCCTGCACATTCTCCAGGGCAGATCCCAGCCAGTGCATGCTTTGAAGGGTCCAAAATATTAATTATAGTAGGAGGAAAAAAGTGATAGCAGAGGACCCCCAGCTAAAAGGTAAATAGTTTATTGAGTAAAGGCAGTTGGGGTTTAATGTTAATGAGGTTATTTTTTATTTTTTTAAGATTTTTATTTTTATTTATTTAAGAGAGTGAGAGCCAGAGAGATCACAGAGGGATAGGGAGAAGCAGACTCCCCGCTGAGCAGGGAGCCCAATGTAGGGATCGATCCCAGGACCCTGAGACCATGACCTGAGCCGAAGGTAGACGCCCAACTGACTCAGCCACCCAGGTGCCCCTAATGAGGTTAATTTTTTAAAATGAAGTTTATATATTGTCTTAATGCTAACTTCTGAGGAATTGGGATTTGTATTTGCTTAACGATAATATGCCAGCAGAACACACTACGTTTATATCTGAAGTCACATTAACATTTTCAGTCAGATTTAAACAATTCCCCATCATTTTTAGGTGGTCTCAGTGGTAGCAGGGACATTGGGACCTAAAGTCAGTGTTGGGAGTAGGTTGTACACATCCCTTCACAACTCCTGTTTCAGTGAGTCATGTTGGCAGCTTGAAATCAGCTGTGCTGGGAGTATTTACACCAAGGACATCAGCAAACACTACAAAAGGGAGCTCTCCACTGTCAGGGACCATATTTCAACATGGAGCCGCGCACTCACTGCCCAAAGAGGAATGTAGAAGTTAAGGAGTCTTGGGGCGCCTGGGTGGCTCAGGCGACTCTTAATCTCCACTGAGGTCTTGATCTCAGAGTTGTGATACTTTAAAAAAAGAAGAAGAAGAAGAAGAAGAAGAAGTAGTAGTTAAGGAGTCTTCTCCTGAGGCAAATAATGTAATGTTTCTACTCAGCACAACAGCCAACATGAACCTTTTAAAATATAAACCAGGCATGCGGCTCCTCTGCCCCAAACCCCCCATAAGGCTCCCCATTTCACTTGGAGTAAAAGCCTCTCTGTGGCCTGAAAGCTGTCCATGCTCTGGCTGCCCTCCAGCTCTCTTTCCTCACCTCCACCGGTGTCCTTCTGGCACTTGTGACCAGACTCCGATCTCACCCCTGTTTCTGTAGAATGTCCTAGGCCTGCTTCTAGTCTAGGGCCCTCCCTCTTCCTAGGGCCATGGTCCTCAGACTTAGCGTGCATCAGAATCTCCTGGAGAGCTGGTTAAGACAGTCACCCACCCCTCCCCACGGTTTTGAGCCAGTGAAAAGTTTTCAGGGGATGCTGATGGTCCTGGGACCGCACTTTGAGACCCATTGCTTCAACCCATCTCTTGGTTTACCTCTCACCTCCTTCAAGTCACTGACCCACTTTCACCTCCTCACCTCCCCTGACCATCCTATTTAAAATTGCAGCCTTTTTCCTCCATTCCATTTCCATTTTTCATTGTACCTGTCACTTTATAAGAAAAATAACTTATTTATTATGTTTCTTATTTGTGTTATGTCTCCCCATCGCTGCTCCCCTCCCCCCCCGCACTAGATTCTCTATTCCATAAAGGTAGGGGTTTTGTCTATTTTCTTCACTGGTGTATCTCAAATTTTAGAACAGCGCCTGGCACATAGTAGGTGAATATTGTTGAGAGAATCAGTGAATGAACAACATTGAGAAGTGAATAATGTATCTCAGATTTGGGTCCCAGTTGCTTTAATTTGAACTCACCAGAGAATCTTAAAACAGTTTCTTTCAGGATTGCTTCTCAGCTTTACTGCTTTTAGGATAATGAGGAGTGGTATCTGCCCTTGGCTAAAGTTTAGGAATGCCCCGATGAACCTTAAATAGTAAGTGCACCAAATTGTTGCTCTTAGATTTACATCTTAACCTCGCGGGCTGTAAGCCAGTAGTCTTCAAAAACTCTGGTCTGCAGAAGTTTCCTGGAGATACTTGAGGGTCTCTGCAAATGTTTAATTTGCATTTCATTTTAATATATTTTAAATAATTTTGTATAATCATAATAAAAACATATGCATACTTAAACATGTTATATATGAAATTTTAACACATTGGGACCACCAAGGCATTGAATTGGACTATCAAGTTAATCTTAAATTAAGTGTTTTCTGCTGTTTGGGCTTATATATTTGAACTTCTTATAAATTAGTCATTGGTAAGGAAGTTCAGTACCGGTGTTTTTCAGATTCCAGCCTGATCATGAATTAAACAAGCAAATTCCTCTTGTTAAACATATTTAGCACACTCAATTCCATGCTGGGCAGAGCTTGGTGGGGGGGGCGGTCTCTGTTGGGTGTAGCTTTCTGCGTAGATTAATGGCCAGTTGTATAGTAAGTAAACAAAGCGCACATCACTTAATGACATATATTCTGTTTTAGGGTTCTGTATACCCACTCTACATTTTTGATGCTCCTTGACTGTTAAATCAAGTAGTTGTCAGATTATCTTTAGTGTTAAAATTTGAAATAAAAAAATCTTAACTACTGCATCTTTCCCAAGCTTTTGGGTTAGTTTGAGGCATATTGTGAGATAACAAAATGAATTGCTAAAGAACTGTTATCATTTTCAGTATAACTGTCCCTTGCTGTTTCAATTCATTCATTTCCAGAATATGGATACAGAAATTTCCCACAGTGAGTTCCCATAGAAATGAATACAGTGTTATTTGTGTCCATTTGGTTTCTAAGTTTCATAGACAAGTAATAAGACTAGCAGATAGCAAAACATTTATCTGAAGATTTGTCTGAATCTGTTTGGTCCCTGAGTTTATAGAGCAGGGATTCAGACAGCAAGTGATACCTGTAGTTACCTGTGAACATCAGGATTTTCTTAACACATTGCCACCAAATACAAACATAGAAATAAATCATATGCTACATCAGTTTTAAAAGTCAGTTATTTCTTTTTCTTGCCTAATTGCTCTGGGTAGGACTTCCAATACAGTGTTGAATGAAATTGCCAACAGTGGTCATCTTTGTCTTGTTCCTAATCTTAGAGGAAAAGCTTTCAGCTTTTCACCATTGGATGTGATGTTGGCTGTGGGCTTATCATATATGGTCTTTATTGTGTTGAGGTACGTTCCCTCTGTATCTGCTTTGTTGAGAGTTTTTATCATAAACAGATGTTGAATTTTATCAAATGCTTTTCTGCATCTATTGAGATAATCATATGATTTTTATCCTTCATTTTGTTAATGTGTATCACATTGACTGATTTGTGGATATTAAACCATTCTTGCATCCCTGGCGTAAATCCCACTTGATCGTAGTATATGATCCTTTTACTCTGTTGTTGAATTCAGTTTGCTAATATTTTGTTGAGGATATTTGTGTCTATGTTCATCAGGGATACTGCCTATAATATTCTTTTTTTTTTTTTTGTGGCATCCTTGTCTGGTTTTGGTATCAGGGCCTCTTAAAATATGTTTGGAAGAGTTCCTCCCTCTTCAGTTTTTTGGAAGAGTTTGAGAAGGATCTGTATGCTTCTTTGAATGTTGGTAGAATTCACCAGTGAAACAGTCTGGTCCCGGACTTTTGTTTTTTGGGAGGTTTTTGATTACTGATTCAATCTCCTTGCTAGTAATTGGACTGTTCAGATTTTCTGTATCATCATGATTCAATCTTGGTAGGTATGTTTCTAGGAATTTATCCATTTCTTCTAGGTTGTCCAACTTATTGATATATAATTGTTCAGTGTAATGTCTTATGATTCTTTGTATTTCTGTGTTATCGGTTGTAACATTTCCTCTTTCCTTTCTGATTTTATTTGAGTGCGTGCTGTCTCTCTCTCTCTCTTTCTCTTTGGTGAGTCTAGCTAAAGGTTTGCCAATTTTGTCTATCTTTTGAAAGAACCAGCTCTTGGTGACATTTATCTTTTTTGTTGTCCTTTTAGTCTCTCTTTCATTTATTTCTGCTCTAATATTTGTTATTTCCTTTCTTCTACCTAACTCTGGGCTTCATTTGTTCTTCTTTTTCTGTTTTCTTGAGGTGTAATGTTAGGTTGTTTATTGGAAATATTTATTGTTTCTTGAGGTAGGCATTTATCACTGTGAACGTCCCACTTGGAACTGCTTTTGCTGTATCCCATAAATTTTGATATGGTACATTTCCATTTTCATTTGTCTCAAGGTATTTTTAAATTTTCTTTTGATTTTAAAAAGACCCATTGGTTTTCACTAGCATGTTGTTTAACCTCCACATATCTGTGATTTTTCCAATTTTATTCATGTAATTAATTTCTAGTTTCATACCATTGTGGTTGGAAAAGATGCTTAATAAGATTTCAGTTCTCTTAAGTTTATTTGTGGCCTAACATATGATCTGTCTCAGAAAATGTTCCATATATACTTGAGAAGAATGTGTATTCTTTTGCTTTTGGATGGAATGTTCTGTAAATATCTGTTAAGTCCATCTGATCTTATACGTCATTTAAGGTCAATGTTTCTTTATTGATTTTCTGTCTGGATGATCCATCCTTTGATGTAAGTGAGGCATTGAAATCCCCTACTATCATTGTATTTCTCCCTTTAGGCCTGTTAATATTTGCTTCATGTGTTTAGTTGCTTCTATGTTGGATGCATCAGTATTTACAAATGTTTTAGCTTCTTGTTGGATTGAGCCCTTATGTAACACCTTTTTTGGGTCTCATTACAGTTTTTGATTTAAAGTCCATTTTATCTAAAATAACTACAACTACTCCAGTTTTCTTTTGGTTTCCATTTGTATGAATATCTTTTTCCATCCCTTCATTTTCAGTCTATGTGTATCCTTACATCTAAAGAGTATCTCTTGTAGGCAGCATATAGATAGGTCTTGTTTTGTTATTCATTCAGCCACTCTTTCTTTTGATTGGATAATTCAGTTCATTTACATTCAAGAACATAGTATTGGAAGTCCAAGCCAGAGCACTCAGGCAAGAAAAAGAAAAGAAAAGAGGCATCCAGACTGGAAAGAAATAAGTAATACTGTCATTATTTGCAGATGACATGATATTGTATATAAAAAACCCTAAACAATCCATCAAAAAGCAATATATAGATTCAATGTAATCCCTATCAAAATTCCAGTGGTATTTTTCACAGAAATAGAACAGACAATCCTAAAATTTGTTTGGAACCACAAAAGACCCTGAATAGCCAAAGCAGTCTTGAGAAAGAAGAACAAAGCTGGAGGCATTCTGCTTCCTAATTTCAAACTATATTACAAATCTATAGTAATCAAAAGAGTATGGTATTGGAGTAAAAACAGATAGATCAATGGAACAGAATAGAAAGCCCAGAAATTGACCATGTATATTTGGTCAATTAATTTACAATAAAGGAGCCAGGGATATACAATGGAGAGAGGATAGTCTGTTCAATAAATGGTGTTGGGAAAATTGGAAAGCTGCATGCAAAAGAATGAAACTGGGCCCCTATCTTATACCACACACAAAAATTAACTTGAAATGGATTAAAGACGTAAATGAAAGACCTGAAATCATAAAACTCCTAGAAGAAAACGTAGACAGTAAGCTCCTTGACTTTGGTCTTGATGATGATATTTTGAATCTGACAGCAAAAGCAAAGGCAACAAAAGCAAAAATAAATAAGTGAGGCTACTTCAAACTAAAAAGCTTTGGTACAGCAGAAGAAACCATCAACAAAATGAAAAGGCAACCTACTGAAAGGGGAAAATAATTTGCAAGTCCTGTATCTGATAAAGGGCTAATATTCAAGATACATAAAGAACTCATGCAATTCAGTAGCAAAAAAAAAAAAACAAAAAACCCACAAAAACAAAAAACAATCTGATTTAAAAATAGACATTTTTTCAAAGAAGACTTATAGATAGGGACACCTGGTGGCTCAGTCATTGAACGTCTGCCTTCGGCTCAGGTTATGATCCCAGGGTCCTGGGATTGAGCCCGGCATCGGGCTCCCTGCTCGGCGGGAAGCCTGCTTCTCCCTCTCCCACTGCCCCTGCTTGTGTTCCCTCTCTTATTGTCTCTTTCTCTGTCAAATAAATGAATAAAATCTTTAAAAAAAAAGACATATAGATAGCCAATAGGTACATGAAAAGATGTTCAACGTCATTAATTATCAGGGAAATGGAAATGAAAACTACAATGAGATGTCACCTCATACCTGTTAGAATGGCTGTTAAATCAAAAAGACAAGAAATAACAAGTGTTGACAAGGATGTAGAGAAAAGGGAACCCTTGCATACTGTGAGTAGGAATGTAAGTCAGTGCAACCACTATGGAAAATCATATGGCGGTTCCTCAAAAAATTAAAAATAGAACGACTTTATTATCTGGCAATTCCACTTCTGGATATTTATCTGAAGAAAACAAAAACATGAATTTGGAAAGATATATGTACCACCATGTTCATTGCAGCAGCATTTAAAATAGCCAAGATATGAAAACAACCTAAGTGCCTATTGATAGATGAATAAAGAAATTGTTACTTATATATATGCACATAAAATATATTTTCAGTGGAATGTTATTCAGCCATAAAAAATGCAATCTTACCATTTGCAACAATGTGGGTGGACCTCAAGGGCATTATGCTGGGTGAAATAAGTCAGGCAAAGAAAAATACCAAATGGTCTCTCTTATATGTGCAATCTTAAAAAAAACATACAAATAAGCTCCTGAAAGGTACAGAGAACAGATTGGTGGTTGTAAGAGCCAGGATGGGTAAAATGGGTGAACTGTTTTTTTGAATCAAAAAAATTTGATAGTTGATAAGCCTACTACTATCTGAAAGCCCCACTCCCTGCTATCTCTAAAGTTCCACTGAATCTACTGTAGGAAATAGTTATATTATACTTTATGGAACATTTTGTAGACCTCCTTTCACATCCTTCTAATAATATACTTAGCACTTCCTTGTAGCTTGTTTGTCTCCCACACTATATCTGAGGCCCTTGAAAGGAAGAATTGTGTCTCATTCATGCCAGTTGCTGGCGTTACCTAGCTCATGGTGGGTGCTCAGCACATGTTTATTAAATGACGTTGCTTTCCACAGCAGAGGGAAGCAAGCTTGAAAGGAACAACACAACCTCATCTTAAATACACAATTAGTAACTTTACACTAAGCACAAATTTTAGCACTAAAAATCTATTTGACAGTTCCATGATTTTTTCCTCCTTTATCTCTCATATACAATCATTTGTAGTTTTATGAATTCTTTTTTTTTAAGATTTTATTTATTTACTTGTCAGAGAGAAAGAGGCAGGCCAGAGGGAGAAGGAGGCTCCCCACTGGGCAAGGAGCCTGATACAGGACTCGATCCCAGGACACCGAGATCATGACCCAAGTCAAAGGCAGATGCCCAACCAACTGAGCCACCCAGGTGTCCCTTATGAATTCTTTCTAGAAATGTTTTTAGATTCTGACCCTTCCATGCCATCCTACTGCCATGCCATGCCTGGTCTCAAGTGTCATCCTTCTCTTCCTTTGCTTGGACTGTGGAAACAGCCTGCAAGCCTCTCCCAGACCTAGTCTTCTATCTACTTCTCCACACTGTTGCTGTCCCCAGCAAGTCCTTTGGCCTACACTCCCTGTAGGATAAGGGGTAAACCCGTGCTCTCCAATACAGTATCCACTAGCCACGTGTGTCTATTGAGCTCTTAAAATGTGGCTAGTCCAAATTGGGATGTTATAGATAAAAATCCCACACCCTATTTTAAAGACCTAGTGAGAAAAAAATGTAAAATATCTCACTAATCATTTTTATATTGATTACATGTTGAAATGGTTATATTTGAGATAAATTGGTCTAAATAATGTATCATCAAAATTAAATTCTATTTCTTTTTATTTTTTTAATGTGGATATTGGAAAATTTGAAATTATGTGTATGGTTCACCTTATATGTCTGTTGGTCAGTGCTAATCTTAACTGTATCATGACATTTCAAGTTTCTTATAACCTGGCCTCAGATACCTTTTTAGCTTTGTGCCCCAGCCCTTCCTGACCTCTTTAGAATTTCTCGTAACCCCCAGATCTCACCGAACCTATTTATACTTGTGGGTTGTTTGTGTTTTTTTGGTGTTGTTTTTTTTTTTTTCATATTCTGTTCCTTCTTCCTGAAATGTCCTTCCCTTTCTTTGTTAGCTCTAAAAATCTTACTCATATTTTTAGGACCTGATTTAATTGTCCCATGCTGGTGAAGTTATGCCCCGTTTCCTCAGAGAGAATTAGCCAGTTCTCACCATCACAGGCTCTTGGTGCCTCTATTATTATGCTTACATTGCTGTGCAGCCATGATATGTCTTCTTAACTAGGCTTCTCAAGGGAAAAGGCGCAGCTTATTCCTGTGATGACCCATGAGCACAGTATCTGGTGTGTACTAGACATTTAATCGACATTTATTAAATTAATGTATGAATTAATGTAATCCTACTGCTGTACACACTGGTCTTTTTACATATATCCAGCCTTGATCATCTGAACCATTGGCCATGGAAAAAAATTGGATGTTGAGGTGGACAGCGCTGGACCTCTCAGCCATGACCCCAATTTCAGATTTTTATATTCATTAAAATGGCCTCTTATCCTCACTGGCTGACTTACAGTAATTAAAAAATTATATATTTGAATTTATGAAATCTATGGATGAGAGTACAGACTGAGTATAAAATGAGAGTATAAATGACACTTTTGCTATTTGTATACAGGGATTTCATATAAGATTTTTTCAGTTGAAGATTCCACTTCTAAACAAGATTGAAAGTCCCTGTTCTAATCCTAAGGTTTCATTTCCATTTCCATCCCCAAGGTTTCCTAGTTTCTGGTGTCATGAGTGTTCATACAGCATAAGACTTCTCAACTCTGGTGACGTGATAGATACAACTGGGAAACTTTCAAAAGTACTGATGCGCAGGCCCACCCCCAGGGATCCTGCTGTAATTGGGCTGGGGGAGGAGTGCCTAGGTACCAGTATTTATGAATAGCATAAATATCTTGTGATAAGGTGATTCCACAAGTGCTTAAAGAGCCAGATACACTATAAAAATGTTGAAGTTTTTAGGTGATCATTTTTCTTTCCTTTTATTGACAATATTGTGAGTAAAGGTAACGTGATGTTATTCTTAATGTAGGATTTCAGGGTCAAAACAAAATTTAATTAAGCCTAACTTCTGTGGACAATTTCCTAAGTTGTCTGAAATTAAAATTTCCCATTTCTCTAAAACTTACATGCAGCAGAACTTTAATGTCCCTTACTGGTTAGAAATAGCTAACAAAAGATCTATTTTAGATCATGGAAAGAGGACTGACAAGGGCAGTGGGTGTAAAAGTTTGCACAGGTAGTGGCCTCCCTGGCATACTTGTTAGCCTGAATAAACACTTCTCCCATGGCAGAACCTCCATAGCCCTGCCACGTTGATAAAATCTGACATTCTGCTTAATCACTTTTTAATGATATTGTTCCTTTTGTTCTTGGTATGTGAGAAGCCAGTGGTTTTTTTTAAGGTATGGGAAAGAATTAGCTTGAATTTCCTAATTCCGTAAAAACAGACTGGTAAGGCACATATAATTCTTGTGGGGACAGGAGAAAAAATTACCTAATTTCTGTTTATCAAAGGTCTTTTCATACATTTTTAAAAAGTTATAAAGTTCCTGAAATCTTGAAAAGAAGAAAATCCGGGATCAGTGCTCTGGCACTTGGTAAGAAAATCCCATGAACTCTTGATAGCATGTTCCATGTCCTTGATGTATACTATTAAAATGCAGATGTAAATTAGCATACATTTTGCAAATTATCGATTTGTTGAAATGGCTGGCTCTTTAGGAAACGAAGGAAGGAAGGAAGGAAGGAAAGAAGGAAAGAAGAAAAACACACACACTTGGGATAGAATCCTTTAGGGCATAAAAAGGAATAGAATCCTTTATTTAGTTAACTTGGTTATTTGCAGCCGGTATGTCATCTGTGAGAGACTGATGTCATGCAGATTGAATGCAGAGGCAAAGTGTGTGTGTGTGTGTTCGTGTGTGCGCTTGTGTGTGCTTTAAAGCCCCACTCCCAGAATATGAAGTGAGTGTGAAGGGCACCACAACAACCCCTGGATCTGTCAAGAATGTACCTATTTTTAACAAACTGGATCAAGTGTCAGCACTCAATAGGAGATGAAGAAGGGGGTAGAGACCGTGTTCTTCAGATTCAGCGGATGGTAAACGGCCCTCTGGCATGTTTACAATACAGCTGTGCATTCTTAATGGCTCTGCTGCTACCACGTCAGGTAAAGTTTTCTTTGCACATGATAAATGGCAGAGAATTCTTTAGCAGAGGGAACCAAAGGGTCTGGGAGGAGGAAAAGGGAAGGAAAGAACAGAAAAGAGAGAGAAAAAGAAACACGTAGCTCCGGAGGGAGATAGTCTGTGCTTTGCAGTTGCTTGTGTGGATAGAAACCAGATGGTAAGCTGGAACACCCGCTTGGCTATCCGAGGAGCCAAACATATGGTTAATGGTCGGGAGAAATAGCTTTCAGAGCCAGGGCTTTGCTGACTGCTTCATATTACAGATTGTTACAGTGTGTCATTACATTGCCAACCTAAGTGCTTAATACCCACTGCGGGCGCTGGGCATACACTTACAAGAAGGACTTTTAGCTTTTTGCTGGCTCTGAATGCAGAAGTGACATCATAGGGAGGCTTAAAATGTCTGGTGTTGGGAGGTAGGGAGAAGAGTAATTCTGTAGTGGAAACAACTTTTTTTTTTTTTTTTTTGCAAGCCAAGCCTTCACTCCACTGAACTCTCCTGTTTTTCTGAGAACCTTTTTATACAGGAATCTCTCTCTCTTTCTCTCTCTCTCTCTGTCTCTCTCAGACACACACATACACACACACAAGTTCTGAAACAGAAATCTAAAACACAGGCCATGCCCCCCTCCCTCCTCCAGTGGATCTGACAGCCCCCTTTCACCTGGAAGCCACATCGCCAAGCTCACAGGGCCTGCATTTGAAGTTTCTGTTTGGGGAGCTTTGGGCAACAGCAGGCCTGTGTTATCTAAGGAACTGCTGAGCCCATTCATCTGCTTTTCACGGCCCGCTTCCTTTTATTTTTAGCCAAATCCGTCAGGCCTGACAGGCGGGTAATTCGAGCCAGAGAAAGGGCAGAGCTCCAGGTCCTTTCCACAAAGCAATTCTTCTCCTCCCTCCTGGGAGGGCTCCAGACTTGGCCTGCTTCAGGCAGATGGATTTGTTGAGTCATGTGAGATCATTTACACAAAAACACAGTGAGGCAGTGGAAATTTAAAAAAAAAAAGAGAGAGAGAGAGGGTGGGGGAAGAGGAAAGAGGAGGGAAGCCAGGGGGAGTGTGTGCTGCCGTGGCTGCTGGGGAGCATAGGAATTTTGCAGCGAGGCAGCTAGACTGAGGAATGCTGTAGATTCATTTGTGTATAAGGTAATGTCTAGTTTACACAGTGGGGTGGAGCCAGGCCAGGGAGGCTCCTCAAACTACTCGCCTGTATTTAAAAGCAGAAGAGGGCGTGGGGAAACTTTTTTTTATTTTTAAAGCAACACCCACCAAACAAAGACCACACTGTTGACAGCATTGGGTTCCAGTAGCAGTAAACTACCAGCAGAATGGTTTAGAGAAAATGAGTTTGCTCTGTGATGTAATACAAGTTTGCTTTGTCCTGACTCCAGCATGACTGAGGCAACAGGGGAGGGAGGAGAGGAAAATTGAAACAGGACTCTTGGTTAATGGTTTCCAGAAATTATTTAGCAGGACTTGAGTGGAGAGAGGAAAGTGGGATAATGTGGAGAATTACTTCGAGGTGTACCATAATTGCGGTAGGTAAAATAAAGTCATTACTATGGCTTCCTTGCTCAAGAGGAATTGAGCAATGATTTTGAAATGCCACGGAAGGTATCATTTTTCCCTACCACAGTATTCCTTTTCCTCTGGCTTCTGGAACATTAAAAAAATAAAAGCCCAACTCTTGCATCATAGTAAACAGTATTAACAGTTAGTGAATCAGTTTTGTTTACTTTTTATACCACAGGCCTCTAAAACAGTCCATTAAAAAATTGTCTTCTGCTCATTCATGAAATTCTTTTTCTTCTTCAAATGTGCTTACATGCATTAGCTGTGCTTGGAAGCAGATTTTTCCTTCTTTTGCTGGACTAAAAGAGTTCAGGAGAGAATAACGACTGGGTTATCTAACCATATGTTCTTATACCCGATGTAGTGAGAGTGTGCTATGTAGAGGAAAGGGAATATTTTGAGATAGGTTCAGAAAATTAAAAATGGGAGAATTTCAAAATATGCACCATGATTACTCTCATTGTGACACATTTCTGCAATTCTGCATTTATTTAGAGCTCTACTACGCACCTGTTTTCCTCAGTCTCCCTGGAATGTAGGTCAGCATCACCACGGTTCCTCATACTTGTTGATATTGTAGAAGCTGAAACATTTGCCATTTTTTCCAGACCCACATATACTCAGTTTATATATATGGTTTTAATAATCATAGAACATAGCTCATAAATTCCTTCTATGAATACTCACCACTGAGTTATGATAGTAAACATTCAGATCACACCTTTACCTAGAATAACACAGCACTCACGGTGGTGCTGAGAAGAGTCTAGTCTAATATCGAACTGCTCCATTGATTTCCAGGTAGCTCTAATGAGCTAACTCTGCATAGGTAAAAGGTAGTTTTCACTTATTTTACTCAAAGAGAGAATTGGTAAATTTTTGTGGATGTTAATTGTGCACATTTTGACTATAGGATATCAACATTAGTGTTATGTGATTGAGAGTTGTCATTATTTTGGACGACCCTGACTGCTTACCTGTGCTAGAAATAACAGCATCTACAGTGAAGACTTAAATATGTAGCGATTACTAGATTTTCCTTACGACTCCACATGAGCACTATAATATTTTTGATATTAAAAAAAGCATTATTTGCCACAGAAATTTAGTTAACATCTTATAACTAAACATGTATGTATGTTACTTAGATAAATGTGGTCACTGTAAACATCTATATGATCTGGGATTTTGTTTTTATTTTGAAATGGAAGCTTTTTTGTTTTCAAACTCATTAAAAACTGAAAACTGTTTCTGTGACAAAAAAAAGATTCGTCATTATTTTAAACCTATCCACATCCTTGAGTGTTCCCTCTCCATCAGGGTTTCTCAATCTCGGCACTGTTGACATTTTGGACTAAATAATTCTTTATCATGGGGGCTGTTTTGTGCATGGTAGGATATTTTAACAGCATCCCTGGCCTCTACCCACTAGATGCCAGTAGCAGTCTCCCCCAGTCATGACAAAAAGAAAAAAAAAAGTCTCCATGCATCACGAATGTCCCCTGGGGGGCAAAGTTACCCTGGCTCAGAACCACTGCTGTATTCTTATTTTGGTTTGGAAGTTCACTTTTTTTCTCATGAGCTGGGCACTCAGTTACTGCTGAGATTGAATTCAAGGGTATAAAGTAACATTTTCCCTCCTGTCCTTTATCCCAAAAGTGGGACCCCCAAGTTAGGTAAAGTTTCCCAAGGCTCAAGAAAGTGTGTTTTGGGGGAAGGGTCTTCCTCCCAGAAGACCTGGAGACTTGTCACACAGAGCAGTCTCTCTCTCTCAGGATGCTGGCCTTAGCAGGTGGAACCCTTCAAGGCCGCGCAGCGACTTTCCCAGAGCCGGTCAAGAGGAAGTGGCCCCACCGACTGAGCTTGGGGATGATGACACAAGAAGAAAGGGAACTTCTCTGCAGGGACCAGAGCAGAGAGCCTAGGCCACAAGTTCAGTGGCTCTCTGCAGGCTCTCCGCCTTCATATCCAGCCCCAGAAAGAGGGAAAGGCAGCGACAACAGCTCTTTCTTCGGAGCAAAGCAGACATCCTCCCCATCCCGGTGGCTGTGGTCTCAGAAGCTGGAACTCTCGTTAAGCAGGGAATGTGGAGCTCTCCGCAGGCTGAGGCAGGCATAAATTTCCTCTGTTTGTTTTGTGAGGACTAGTGTCGACTGCCATAATGAGATCAGAGGATCCTCCAGGGACGAGGCCTCCAGGTCGGCTGCTGGAGCCGTTTTCTGCGGCTGTTCTCTTGGCTGCTTTTGAAGGACGCCGTGACTCCACAGGACTCGGTTATGATGTGAGGAGGTGGTTGTGCCCTTGCCCTCTTGCCTCTCCGAGGCTACCAAGACGTCCGCATGCAGTCGTCCAGCTCTAAATCATGGAAAAGCTCATGGAAGGAGGACAGCCCTGGTCGTGTGAGGAAAGAGCAGTCACGTACGGGGAGGTGACTGCTTCCTTGGGAAACTGCCTGCGCGGCGGATGCCGGGCTACCCTTAGGCTCTTCCTCACCCAACGTCGCTCTGCTGTGGGACGAGTTAGGGTGCGAGTCACAACACAGTAGTCTATGCTCCAAAGAACAGATTTCTGGCTCTAGCCTGACTTATAGCCAAATGGCCATCTATGGGACCCTAAATATGGCAGAATTGACTATTTAGGGAACCCCAAACTGGATATTTCCGGCAGAATACTATAGACTGAGCTGGTGCAGCCCGACCCACCTCTAGCCCCCTATGCCCACCCCACCCACCCAGAACAATCCTTAGGTATGTTGGATGAAAGAGAAAATAGTGAGAACTTACAAGGGAAATTCCCATGTGCCAGAAGACATTCATGCCACAGGCCTGTGAGTGATCCAGACTTGGCCGTAGGCTCTAGAGTCTAAGGGCTGTGATGGTTCTACTCCCATGGGAACTGTTTGCCAAAGGGGCAAGTAGAATTCCCCCTAGAGTCCGTGTCAGGCTTTGAGTGTGTGTGTGTTTGGGATACAGTGATGGGAGATGGAAACCCAAGGTTACATCATTTGAAGAGCTGTAAGGGTCTGCAGTTTCATTACCTGCATAGTACAGGAACTTTTGCTGTTTTGACATAGACACTAAGCTGGTTTTGAGAGCACTGAAAGCTGTAGGGCTGTGGTGGAAGCGAACACTAGACCCCTCTGGACAGGTTAACCACCCAGGATGTTGTGGTTCCCTCAACGAGAACAAGCCACACGAAGGAGAAGCTGGTATTGGGAAGTACAGAATTAGAGCCTCAGGAAAGCAGAGATTAACAAACAGTGAATCCCTGAGACTGCTCTTGACAAGGGCCCATCCTGCCAATTTGAGCTTTCTTCTGAGGATTAGTGAAAGTCTCCTCCCAGAGGAACAAGGCATTATACCCAATCTGTCTTATTAAGCAGATGAGTTTCAGTTGTAAGCACTAGCCCCCAGTAAGGCAATCGCCCCTCATTACACTTTTCCTCAAGGTGTTCTTGAGAATATTTAAATTCCTTCCTTGGAAACCTTTTATTGGAGAGATAGCTGGTCCCTTGAACTTCTGTAAAGAGATACCTTTCTAGCGATTTCTCTTGTCATTGGTTCCTTTTCAGTGGGTCATTCTGAAGTAACCCGCTAACTAGGTTTTCTGTTAAATTATTTTTCTTCTCAACAAATCACAGGAAATGTGTTTGCCTGAATTGTTAAGCAAACCCCTCAAGGGAGAAGGAAGCTGGGATCGTTTGAAGGTCTCTGGGATTTCTCTTTAAAATCAAAGAAACGCAGGAGTAGTCAGGCATGGTCAGTAAAGCGTCTTAGATGAATACAAGTTGGCCTTCTCAACGATAGTGGACAAATGGATAGGGGATTGCCTGGGTCTCTGGGCAGCCACCAAGTATACCCCCTGCAGTGAAATGCACTGTTGGCAGACATGAACTTGGGATGCTAAAGTGAAAGCAGCCTCCTTTATTTATTAATAGGGTGATGAAATCTCTTACTTTTAATTTTTTTCTGCTGAGGCACGCAAAGGGCCCCAAAAAGTACCCTCGACCTAAAAGTGATGCCATACGTCTCAAGAGAAAATTCTTAAGTATTTTATTCTTAATTTGGACCTGGTTTTCTTCTTTTAGTCTAAAAATATTCTGGCCAAATGAGGAGTAGATATACATATTGACATTAAAGCATCAGAAGAAGATAAGTGGAAATAGGCTCCATTGGTGCCAGACTTAAGGAAGATCTTCCTGAACGTTTGTCCTAGTGAGGGCTGTTATAACAGAACACCACAGACCGAGTGGCTTGAACAATGGTTTATTTCTCACAGTGCTGGAAGCTGGGAAGTCCAAGATCAAGGTGCCAGCCCAGCTGGTCCTAGTGAGAGATCTCTTGCAGAGGGCTGACTTCCTGGTATATCGCACACAGCAGGGAGAGGGGGAGAGAGAGAGTGCACATACATGCAAGTTCTCTGGTGTCTCTTCTCACAATGGCACTTATCCCATCATGAGAGCTCCACCCTCATGACCTCATCTAAACCTAATTACCTCCCCAAAGCCCTGTCTCTTAATACCGCCACCTTGGGAATTAGGCAATATATGAATTGGGGGGGGGTATAAACATTCAGTCCTTAACAACATTATATAACAACATTATAATTAAATTTTGCATATGTTGAAAGCCTTACTGTGTGTAGAGCATTGGGACAGGTGCTGGCTCTTTGGTCATAAAACAGATATCTTCTCTTGGAATACTTAGAATCCAGTAGGGGGTTGAGAGGTAAACCCCAATGTGTGATTACAAACAGAATGAGGTGGTGCTGAATAGTGATGGGCAACAGGGGAGGGGAAGGGCCTTATGTGTTTTTAACACCATGCATTGAATTCTTTCTTCATATTATTCCATTTAATCTTCAAAACAATCTTAGGACATACAAAGAATTTGCCCCAATTTTATGGATGAAGGAGGAAAGACTCACACGGAGGGTTAGTAACTTGCTGAAATCACATGCGAAGAGGCAGAGTTGATACTTAGATGGAGCAACTTGGTTCCTAAGTCCTACTTTGCCCACTCTCCTGGAGGGCATGCTGCCCCCAATGAAGCCACAGTGGTACAGCCCTGGCGAGGGGGGGCGGTGGTCAGGAGACAGATTGGGAGCCTCCAGCCCTGGAGATTTAAAGAAACATTCCCTGGACTTAAATGAAAAGTGTATGATAGAAGATACAAACCGGCCAACCGAATCCAACCCCTGTGGGATTTCCAAAATGCTAACATAAATTGCCAACATTAAACAAGCTCATGATTTTACATTATCTCTCCATTTTCTGGCTTTCTTGAATATCAGAAGTTCTGGGAAATTGTGCCTTGTTCCTGCTTTTCTGGAGGTGAGTAGCAGATGCTCCAGGCCTCCCTACTTCACATTGTCTTCTCTGGCCTGACCATTCCTTCATCTGATTCTTTCTTGACTCCCGTAGGCATCTGAATCTGTGTCCCCTGGTTTACATAGTCACCCAGGCAGGAGGAGTAGGCTAAGCCAGGTAACCCCTTGGGAGTTCTATATCCTGCCTTTAATTAAGATATTCCTAAATTACTGAGGAACTAAAAAATGGCCCTTTATAGGGTGATAGCCCTGAATCTAAACACTAGATATCCTTATGTATGATTTCATAAAGTAGAGGAAATCCTTAGCGTGTGTGTGAAGTAGTCCTCTTGAAAGCGGTGGACACGCTATCACTTGGCGTTCTTACTGTATCTCATCTGTCTCTCCGGGCAATGTTTTCATGCTACCAGCAGTGTCTCTCTTTTTTATAACTTACAATCCTCTCATTTCCTCTTCCTTATCACTGTTTCTTGTTGAACCATTGGTCACATGCTAGTCGAAATTTCAGTACCTTAATTATCAAATTGTGTAACCTATCCTTGAGGAAGAAGGCCTCTCGTGATGCTTGCTGGGAAGATGCTCTCATTCTTCTGACTTGGGCTGTTTGTTTTCCATGGCATACTGTGAAAGCAGGGCATGGGGGCAAGGCAGGATGGCAAACGTTGTTCCGTCTCTTGGGGCAAAACCATGTTATGGCATGCTTGCTGCCTACATGGGAGGGTGGCAAGAACACCAGGGTCCTGAAGAACCAGAGACGTATGTTAGCTGTGACTTTGAGGATGGGGAGGGGCCTGTGGGGAGCTCCTCAGGGAGCTCTACTCTGATTCCTCTGCTTCTTCTTCAGAAAGAAAGGAAGGAGCCAGCCGTGTGGGAGGCATGTGTGCATATGGGGAAGAGGACAGGGGTCCGTTTGTTGCTCTACCTTTGGATCCTTTAATTCCAGCACCATGCTCCTTATTATGCAAGAGAGGGATTGAACTGTCTGTAATAAAGTGGTCTTAAATTTATCCAGTCTTATACAAGGATTCCGTCCAATTGAAGGTTGTTAAGATTTTACTCCAGAGACATGTAAATCATTCCAACTCATAAAAACAGAGGTGGGAGAGTATTAGGGATATACCTCTCATCTGTTTGTCTGATTTCCCAAGCTCCTAAGTCCTAGATTTAGAGAATTTCCTCTAGACTTTTGTCATCGTGCCTTTTCCCTTTTCTCTCCAAACCCTGTCTGTCTCTTTATGATTTTGCTTAACCCTTCCTCACAAGTTCTTAGGTCCTCATGCTTGAGCTCCCTACCTACCTAGGCTGCTGGATTTGGTGGTGGGGGAAGGAACAGGAGGCCATTGCACAGACTGACGTCAGAGTACATTATATCTAAAAGCCAGTGAGACCATTAACCTTATGAGTGACGTGCTTGCTCCTATGGGCCTGTTTCCCATAGGAGTGCCTAAGCAGCACAGCTTTGCCTTATATGACAAAAGCCTTCTAGAATGAACATCTTGGAAGGGGGTGGGGGAGTTGAAGTGGGGAGAAAAGCCCAGCTCATCATACTCCATTCTATATTGGCAGTATTAGTTGCATATTCAAGGGCCAAAAAATAGCACTACACACACACACACACACACACACACACACACACACAGCCCATTGACATGTTTAAGAGTGTCAAGAGTAAGAATAAATACTTTAAAGAGCACTCTCGTGAGAGTAAGGAGACTAGACTAAAGTTGGCTTATGCTGTTCTCACCATACTTCTGTCGCACATTATCAGTGATCCAGGGAAAATAGATTTTTCTCTGTGGTAGGTGGAGGCTGATGGTAAATAAATAGTGGAGAAACAGGTAAGCCCGGTCTTAACTTTACTCCAGCTCCACTTGCTGACACCCAGAGAAGCTGAAGAGTGTGGTGTTGTCACCAGGAGCCCGAGTCTATCCGTGTCTCTTCTGTTAGTGAGGACCTGGCTGGTGAGGGCCACTTGTCTGCATCACTGAACCTATCTCTAGGTGCCTTTGTTTGCTTACCTGCCCTTTCATTTTCTTCTCTCTTTGTAGCCTTCACCTTTTCTGTTCATTCTCTTTTTGATCTCTTCTTCTTGCCCTGTCTCTACTTTTCTGCTTACTCACCCTCTAGCCGCCTGGAAAGATGAATTACATTTCATTAACCTTTCCAAAGCCTAAGGTTGACCACAGGTGCTGTTGCCCATTGAGCCAACTCTGTTAGGATCAACTGAGTGGAAGTCACATGTTAGCTTCTGAGATTGACTTTCTCCAGGCACCCTTTGAAGGTATCTGTACTTGCCTTTTGTTTAGTATCAGAGGAATCCAACTTTGTGAACGATTAAAAAGAAACCTTGAAAAATAGAATAAAGAAGAAAACTCCCTTAATTCCACCATGGTAATGCATGTATCTTTTCCCCTAATGCTTTATATTTAAGATGTAATCTCCTTTTTTAAGCAGTGGATTTCTCTAAACTTCTAAATGGAATTGGCTGTAAAACAACCAGGTTCTCTCTGTTTCAAAGGAAATTTAAAGTACTTGATAGAACAAGGCCAGTGTTTTTGGTTGCTGGCCAAAGCGAACTGACCCAATTTCTAAAACTGTCATCTGTTTGCGGAGGTGTTTTTTGTTAATGATGGTGTATGTGTGTGTGTGTGTGTTATTAGGAGAGGTATTGTACTTGGAGGCTTCGTACATATTTTAATTCTGTTGTATCTTGAAATGAAAGCACCTGAAGCCCAGGGTCTGTTGCCTATGACAGCATGACTAAGAAGCATTCTTTTACTTCTTTCAATCTGGTTTCCTGATTTAAAAAACTACCACTCAGATCCGTATCAGTACTAACTGAGAGTATTTTTTTTTTAAGATTGATTTATTTATTTGAGAGAGAGAGAGCATGAGAGGCGGGAGGGTCAGAGGGAGAAGCAGACTCCCCGCCGAGCAGGGAACCTGATGCGGGACTCGATCCCGGGACTCCAGGATCGTGACCTGAGCCAAAGGCAGTCGCTTAACCGACTGAGCCACCCAGGTGACCCTGAGAGTATTACTATAAAAGCGTGTTGTACAGTTTTGAGCACTGTACAGCTGTAAGATAGTCTTGACAATATTTTTCTAAAAGATTTACAATCCTGGATATTAAAAGATTTTCCTTTTTTTTTAATAAATCTTTTTTAAATTTTTTTTAAAGATTTTATTTATTCATGAGAGACAGAGAGAGAGAGAGGCAGAGGGAGAAGCAGGCTCCCAAGGAGCAGGGAGCCCGATGCGGGACTCGATCCCAGGACCCTGGGATCATGACCTGAGCCGAAGGCAGACGCTTAACCATCTGAGCCACCCAGGCGCCCAAGATTTTCCTTTTTTAAAAAACCCCAAAGGCAGTTTGCAATGATTATCAATATTGTGTTGAAGATTGTACGTTAAGAGTCCACATCATCCTAGGCTCTGTGAGAGCAAAGGAAAAAAATCGACTGACAGTATTTATTAAGAACTTTCTATGCGACTAATATTTCCCTCAAAAGAGTTTTTATTTTGACTTTGTCGTAGAACCAACATATGTGAAAATAACGTAAGAGTACTTGGGGTGGTGGGGGGCACAGGGGAGGCTCCATAATGACTTTAGGGCTGACTGTATGCCCCAAGTTCTGAGGGAATGGGGACTGTGTCATGATTGGAGCTGGGTGGAATTTCCTTGGGGAAATTATGTTCAAGAATCCTTGTGTGTTTATTATTATCTTCTTGTGCCCATCTTTCCTGTGTTGATACCAGTGTGTACATTTTAATGGAATTGTGACATCAGGCATCTATGCAAGGCGTTTGGATAAGTTTCCAGGTAAGGTACTGGGCTGTAGGCTTTAAGTGGATTGAATTACATATATTCAATAGGAAACAGCACGTATAGTGTTCTACTTTGAAACAGAAATGTATTAGCATCTGCTTCTGGAATTCAAAGAGTAGAAGTTACATGCATAATTTTCATTCAGTCATTATAAGATTGGTTAGAATTAGATACTGAATTTTCTTGACTTTGAAGCAGCAGTAGATTACCCAGGCATACAAGACATTGAGTACATCAGGTATTGAGGGGTATTTGGATGTATTTAGGCTTCAAAGTCAGAATTCCGGGGTCTCTCCATGCTGTACATCATTCTTAAAATATGTTATTGCTATGACTGAATGTGGTATTTTCTTTGGAATCTATGTGTCTCAAATAACCAGGGAGTGATCTGCAATTTCCTCTCCCTATCTTCTGATTTGTACAAGGAATTTAATAATATTATGTTCACAAAATAGTAATGTGCATGGAGTAGGAGTTTATCTTTTGAAAATATAAATTACAAAGTCATTTTCTTAATGGTGAAAGACGTTAATATGGGGAATATAGCCTTGGACTTCTCTGTGTTCTCGATTCCGCAGACATGCCAGGACCTCTGGTCATTCCCCCCTAGCCAAAGCTTGAGTGCTAAGAACTAAAGGTGATTATGATTAGTGGGATTATGGCTACTTTTTTCTTTTCCTATTGAACATTTTCTGTATCATTATTATATTATTATTAAAAAGAATATGTATTTTAAAGCACTGCCGTTCCATTTAAACCTGTAATTCCAGTCTTTATGGAAAGGTTCAGATATAAAAATCCTTCCTAGATGCAACCAGAAAAAGTAACACAGAAAAAAAGGTGATTACAAGGAACCTTACAATGTTTGGTTCTCCTCTCAAATTCACCCATAAACATCTTTCAGAGAAAAGACTATAAATCTAATTAAGTGGTTGAAGATATTTTCTTTCTTTACTTTTCTTTAATATTTGACACATCAAGAACTCTGGAGCCATTTTACTCCAAAATATCATTCGAGTAAATCAAAAAGCCTCCCTAAATAATCCATCTGAGGGGATGTTGAGTCATCTGGTTCATTTGGCTCATGGAAAACTGACCTCCTGAATTCTGTTCTGGTAGGAGCTCTATGGAAGGTCCTATCTATTAAGCCCTGACAGTGGTGTAGTCAGTCTTCAGCAAATGCCTGTCTCTACCTTGTAGGTGGCAGGGAAGGCATTGAGATCGGCACAGAGTAAGTACTGCTTACATGCTAGATCCTCTCCCTTCCCAAGGAGGCGAAAGCCTGAGCAGGAAACTTTTAAATAACTGACCTGTCTGGCTTATTGATCACTATGTCCTCAGTACCCTGTACTTAGTAAGGACTGAGGAAATAGTTACTGAATGAATGTTCTTGTTCTGCTATGTCAGTAGTCATTCTGAGTATGTGATCTCCAGCTTTTCCTTGGCCACTGGCATGTCTGGTGTCTGTGATCTCAAGACTTCTGATTTGAGGGGCACCTGGGTGGCTCAGTCGTTAAGCGTCTGCCTTCAGCTCAGGTCATGATCCCAGGGTCCTGGGTTTGAGCCCCACATCGGGCTCCCTGCTCAGCAGGAAGCCTGCTTCTCCCTCTCCCACTCCCCCTGCTTGTGTTCCCTCTCTCACTGTGTCTCTCTCTGTCAAATAAATAAATAAAATCTTAAAAAAAAAAAAGATTTCTGATTTGAATCTCTAGACCTGGACTGTCCAGTAACTAACCACATGTGGCAATTTACATTTAAATTTAATTAAAATTACATAAAATTTAAAATTCAGCCCTTAATTGCACTAGCCACATCTCAAGTGATCAGTAGCCATATGTGCCTAGGAGCTACCATATTGAACAGCACAGGCATGGAGCATTGCCATCATGGCAGAAAGTTCCACTGGACACAGGACTACTCTGTGTCTTCCTGAGCGCCAGCTGATGGATTTCCTCTTTGTGTTTGCAGTGCAGCTGTCTGCTTCAGGAAGTGAGGACTACAGCAACGAGGAGAATCTTCAAGAGCTGCCTCGCACTGTGACATGTCTGAGCCCTTGCTCCAGTCCCTGCAGCATGAACAAGGTAAGAGATACTTTGGGGAGTCAGCCTTTGTGTCTTCTTTATGGGACCATGATTTTTCTGGGTACATAATGCCTTTCCAAGGTGTGAGGAGGTTGCTTCTCCTGCCACAAGCATTCCAGAGGTTGGAGAGTTGTGTGACCCCAGCGAGCAGTGTTTATAGGCAGGGTCCCAAGAGGTGGTGGCCACACTGTGGTTGTAATAGTCCTCCAGATGTGTCACTATGTTTGTCAGAGGCTTTTGAGTGGCTGAAATATTGGTTGTTAACATAACTGCTTTGGCATAAATATTGGAAGATTGAGTCTCTGGAGCCAGACTACCTGGGTTTAAATATCAGCTCTTCCAAATGCTAGCTTTGATGACCTTGGGCAAGTGGCTTAACTTTTCTGTGCCTCCGTTTCCTCATCTGTAAAATGCTGATGATAACAGTACCTGCCTTGCAGGGTTGTTAAAAGGATGAACATGAGAGAATATGTGCACCAGTGTTTAATATAGTACCTATCTATATTACAAGCATTTGGTAAATATTTGCTGTTGTTGTTTTTGATGTTGGGGACACTGTTGTTCCTTAGAAATTGTTGCAGGAGAACCTTAGGTGCATCTGCAACATTTCCATTTATTCCTTGATTGACTCAGCAAGTAGCAATTGATTACCAGATGGGCACTCAAGGATGAACAATGAACGAGCCTTAGGTTTTTGTCTGCAGCAGGTGACAGGCTTAGGGGTAGTATGGCTAGTGTTTTAATGAGATATGTACCAGAAACTCCGGAAGCACAGAAGGAACAGCCAACTTTGGGAGATATGGAAAGGACTGTAGAGGAGGTGATATTTTGAGTCAGATCCTGAATGATAAATGGTCATTTCTTAGACACAGAAGTAGGGCAGGGCATTCCAGGTAAAGGAAACGGGCTATGTTTAGGCACAAAGCATATGAGAAAGTCTGGCATGTTTAGAGAACAAAGAACTTGGTACAGCAGGATATCTCAACAGTGTTAACAATTTAAGCTGAGTAATTCTTTGTAGTGAGAGGCTGTCTTCCACACTGAAGGATGTTCAGTAGCATCCCCTTTCCCCCACTTCAGTCCTGACAACCAAAAACTTTCCCCCACATTGGCCAGTGTCCCTTGGGGGAACAAAAATACCCCTGGCTGAGAACCACTGCACTGGGGTAAGGTGGTAAATATGAGCCCAGAGAACGAGGTAAGTGTCCAATTCTGAGAGCCACTGAAGGATCTAATACAAGGGAGAGACATTTCCGGAGGCCTACAAGAAGAGGTAAATTACCACATTAGCTATGGGTTGTGGTGGAGTTAGCGCTTTGAGACACTGTGGTCTTCAAAAAGTATTATGGAATCCCTAGGCTTTAAGAAAACCCATTTAGTTTGTTGAGAGTCTTTTACTAAGAACCCCTTCCCAGTGATGATTTTTCTGATGGCCATTTGTCTGGCCTTCTCAGGGTGTCTGCTTTACCCCCACTGGAAGAGACCAGAAAATAATAATAAGCAATTGTTTTTGAGAGATTTTCATTTGGCCAAGAGAAGGAAACCTTGTTCTGACCACCCCCTCCCACACCCACCACTGGCTTAAATACGTAGCTTTAAGCAGTCTTTGAGAGTCTTTGTGAGCTTCTGGAATACTGGAAAAGTACAAAGGTATTCCACCCCAAGGTCATGACTGGAGGGTGGGGAAGAGAGGAGTTGCATCGCTGTGGTCATTGCAAACCTTGGCGTCTATTAGTTAGAGTTTGGTGTCCTGAAACGTGAAGACAACTCTTCACATTGTGAAATCTGATTGGCAGGCACAGTTTGCTATGACAACCCAGCCCTAAGTTTCTCCAGGGCAACTCAAGACCTGATGTCAGAGTTTGGCTCTTGATACGCACCTGGGAACCAGACTCCGCAGACATTCAAGTGTCTCAGTAGGTGTGTCTGTTGCTTGGGAAGGTATGTTTTGCCTCCGTGGCCCAATGAGTGCTTTATTTTATGTTATTTTAATTTAAAGTAGTGATTAAGCATGATGTGTAACCTTCATAGGTCAGCATTTTTCTTAGTGTTTTCTTGGCATAAGACAAAGAATAGATCACCCTCTGGGGAAGAAATAGATCTCGGTGTAAATAAAACCAGACAATCATCTCATCAATTAGGTCATGTAAGTTAGAATATTGGAAATATTTTTGTGGGTGTGGTTGATTTTCTAAGTAGATTTGTTCCTAGAAAGTTGGAGACTTTTGAATTGTGCACTTTCCACTTCCTTGGACATAATGCTGTCGTAACTCTCCTTCCTTCCCGAGCCCCAGCTCACTATGGGACACTTTAACTGGGGAGGTGTCAAGATGCAGGGTGGCACAGTATTCTAGAGTCCGGTGTGATTCCTGTGAAGCAATGGGGCGATTCTGATTGCAGTGAGGCACTGACATCTCTCTTTGGGGTTATTTAGAGATGACATCTCTAGAAAACAACCGAATGACCCCCGTGGCACAAGGGATTGACCGTTTGACCAATTTAACCAGGCTAACCTGATAGTCAGTGAACTGCTGTCCACCAAGTAGGGGCTTCATTCCTCATATTCTTGAACCTCTATCTGTGGTAGAGTTTGGGGTCACACCAGGAAGGGGTGCAGTTCCGGGCCTCAGACAGCTAGCACACTGGTGCATTTGTATATAAATAAGATTTCTACAGAGCAGATATCCTCACATTTATTCACCTTTTTAGTATTTTAAACAGGCTTGAATAGTTGTTCATTTGGGGCTTTATGTTCTAGCCTTGCATGTTAAAGAGATTGTGGGTGCACAGGTTTCCCCGGGTTCTCCTTCTCCCTGGCTCTCGTGCACACTTGGAGACCCATCTTTGCAGTTTCCATACTCTCCTTAGATCTTTTTGCAAGCGCTGACTTTCCAATCTTTATGTTGATCCAAAACTTTATAATCAGGATTTAACTTTAAATTTTGTCAAAACTTTTTGTCCTCTCTACTTTCTCAGGCATTCTCTTGTTGATATGTATAAAGATAGATTATATGACACAAATTATTGCTAGTAAGAAGGGTTCATGTTTTACATCTGTGTTATTTATCTATTATCATGCTGTAAAGAAAGGATTTTAGTGTGTTACTTAAAAATCATAGCCAAACTGGAGGCAAGTTGGACAGGATGGGATTTTGTAGAGGCCAGGTGGGCAGGAGGATGTATATTCGGTACACACCATCTTGTAAGTTCACAGAGCCACACTCACAGGAATGGTGTTCCGCTCTTGAAAGCTCCCTCTTCCTAGCAGCAACCTTGGAATTACGATCGTAAACTCTTTCCCTTGTGGTCATCATTTTCATGAAGGCATATCACATGCTGTTGTCTGCCTTGAATTTATGAGGACACTCCATCTGATGGAAAAATCCTCGATTTTTCCATTATTATAGAGAATGCTCCCCTCCTCCCCACAGTGAAAAGGAACCTTCTTGAGAATTGTTTCTTCCTTCTTATGTTCAAATAAAGCCAAATCTGATTGCTGTTGCTCTGGACAAATGACATAGCATCAAATGAAGTAGAGCCATGTCTCTTATTTCTCTTGGTGGGTGGATGCTACTGTTTTGCTTAATATCTACCCAGCAAAATTTTTTCTCTGAATATTTTACTGTGCCAGGTTTGAGGCAGTTTCACCTTTACACTCAGATCAGTATCTCTACAGTCAACTAAAGAGTAAAACTGAAATTTAGTTTCTGCCTTCATTTGGAGTTTTTCTTACTTGGCACCTCCTTAATATGAAGCAGTGAAGTTCCGAACTCATTACCCCGGCTCTCCACCTGGCATACACATGATTCTACTTGATTAAACATCAGCTTCTCCAACACACACTCACCAAGTGCGTACTGTGTACCACACACTGCACTTGTAGGACATCAGTGAACAAAAAATAAAGGTCTTTGTCATCCAAAGCTTCTATTTTGTCCAAGGAGAGTCAGTAAGGACTCTATTTTGTAAGGAGAGTCATCTTATTTCAGAGTTTTAAACATACACCTAACATTAAAACTTTTGCCATTTTAAACTTCTTTCACTTGAAGAGCAAGTTGAGAGAGCTACTGGCTGCAATGTAGGGAATTGGTGAATAATAAACATAGATCTCTCTCTTCCCCTCTCTAGGACCCTCTTGAAGTTTTCACCAAATGACTCATCTATATTCAAGGAGTCTCCACTCTCGTTTTTCTGCAGGCAGTGGCCAAGTCCCCCTTGTGACAGACTTGGAAGAAGTATTTCACACATCAAAAACTAGTGACATGGAAGAAAATGCAAATAAAAATTAAATGATCTTGGAATAAGAAAGGCCTTATTAATTTCTAGTGGCAGAAATGATAAAGGAAGAGAATGTATTTGACTATAACCTCAAAATCTCTTTCCACCAAAAGGCGGTCTGAACTACTCTAAAGACAAAAGACACACCAGGGCAGTATTTCCGACATGTACGACAGAGAGTTAACTTAGCTAATTTAGTAAGAGTTCTTACAAATTAATAAGATAAAGATGATCACTATAATAGAAAAGGGGTAAAGAATAGAAAGATAAAACCAATAAATGAAGTATAATCAGTAAATGACATATAAGAAAATGTTCAACCTCAGCAGTTATCAAAGAAATGCAAATTAAAACAATGAGGTGGCATTTTCTACCTATACTATTGATGAGGATTTGTAAAGTGTACTCAGCGAAGGTAGGAAAGAGACTATTAGGATCTCTCAGACACAGTGAAAGAACACATTTCTCAAGGGAATTTAAACAATGTGTATCAAAGCCTCAAAAATACACACAACTTTTGACTCAGAAATTCCATTTCTAGAACAGTTACTCAAAGACAGTTGCCATGGATGGGTACACAAATTGAGCCAAGGTGTTCATCGCATATTATGATAATAGTAATTTTTAGAAGGTAATAATTGTAGTATACAACCATACAATAAAAATACCAGGGAGGGATAGAGGAATATTTAATGTCATAAAAAGGTGTTTTAAATAAATTGTGCAGAAGGCAAGTTACATAACAATATGTACAGTTTGGTCATTATTTCCTTTTTCAAAAAACATACATGCCTGCACATACACATCAAAATGTTAAGAGCATTATCTTCTTTTTGCTTGTATGTTCGAAATTTCTTTAGCAATGTACATTCTTTCGTACTAAAAATAATGTATAAAAAAGACACCAGGTTATATTTAAGATACGAACTTCACTGTATTTTTAGATCTACATCATAGGATGTTGCCCAGAATGTTAGCAGTGGTTTTCCTAGAGGGTGGGTATGTAGTATGTATTTGTTTTTCTTATTTTAAAAAATACTTTTCTGTATTTTCAACTTTCCTACAATAAGTATTTATATATGTGATTAACAATCAGAAAAAAAAGCAAGTATTTTAAAATAAATACCACTTTAGCTGTTTTGCATTTGAGGTACAGCTGGATAAAGATTTTTAGTGGACAGATAGAAGAAGAGAGCCCTTGGTCAAAACAGAGATTTAAACTTGGAAGTGATTCTATGTGACATATTACCAGGAAGGAGCTTTGTACTAATGGTTTGGGGGCAGTGGTAAGTAGAGCAATACTCTAGAAAAAGATACTGCCCTTTGATTCAGTGACTCAAAACTTTTAAATGGAATGACATCCTCTTACTCAGTAGGTGTCATTTCTTCATCCAGCTGTTCAAAAGACTTTGCTGATGTATACACGTTTAGACCAGTGCTTCTCGAACTATGGTTTGGGAACTGCCTGGGGAGCCCATTCATAGGCCACCTGCAAGGTCAAGACTATGTTCATAATAATGTTAAGACTTTTTTTTTTTTTTTGCCTTTTCCACTCTCTCTTGAGTATACAGTACAGTTTTTCAAGAGGCTACATGGCATCCCCTGAAAAAAATCCAAAATGCCTCAGTTTTAATTTTTAAGATGGCAAACACTGGTAGAAATAATTGACGTAAACAAAAGCTCTTTTAGGTCTGCAGTCATACTTGAGCATGTCCTGAGATAGGAGTTTGAGAAGCAGTGAGCTAGACTGTTCCTGTGTCCTATATTTGGCAGTCCTTACTCTAGGAAGAAGCTGGACCCGGAGCTCAGAGCAGTGAGTGCCCTGGACAATATAGCACATCTGTTCTCACCTACAAAACTGCACTTAGTCCTTATTTAAAAACACACACACACACACACACAAAACCATTTTATAGAGTTCGTGAGACTAAATGGAACATTGTTGGCACAAGGCCAGTATAGTACCCATGTTACATGTAAGTCAAATTCTGCTAAATGTGGGGTGTACAGAAATGGCAAAACTGGACCTCCATTCTCTTCCATATTCATCACACTGGGAAATTCAGTGAATTTTTAGGAAGAAAACAGGAATATAATTCCCTTCTGAGGGGTATGAGAGTACAAAATGTAATGTAGTAGTTGGTTGATTTGGTACGAAGCAGGGAGAAGACAAATTTATAAGAATTAACTGAATATGTTTAGACTTAGTTGTCTTTAAAATGTATGCACGAGGGGGTGTCTGGGTGGCTCAGTCAGTTAAGCAGCTGCCTTTGGCTCAGGTCATGATCCCAGGATTCTGGGATCGAGTCCCGTGTCAGGCTCCCTGCTAAGCATGGAGTCTGCTTCTCCCTCTGCCCCTCACCTCGCTCGTGCTCGCTTGCTCTCACTCTCTCTCTCTTTCTCTCTCTAATAAATAAAATCTTATAAAATAAAAAGTATGCACATATACAACTTGTTTGTGCCAGTAAATATAGATAAAACCTACAGGCTATTTGAGAAATGCTTCCTACTTTATGTGGAATTATCTCCTGATAATTTCTAGACATTTCTACCATGTAAACAACATCAATGCTTTTATTTCAGTACCAAGGCCTCTCCTCCTTTCTGCTTCACAGAAACACAGTTCAGTTGGTCTCTTGGGTGCACAGCTCAGCTCTGAATCTCAGAGAAGCTCATGGTGGAACAGGGGTCGGTGCCTACTTCTCTGAGAAGCAGTCTTCACGGTGCAGGGTGTAAGTTGAAAGCCTGAACCTTTCTGTCCTGAGAAGTGGAGCATCAGATAAATAACGCACTGGATTCATGTGGATGTGACAGGGCCTTGACTTGAGGGTGGCGGTTGTCAGGGGCCTGACATAACGCTCCCAATCTTGTCAGAAAAAATGAAGGAGAATCTGAACAGGTAGGAGGCAAATTAAGGTTTTGGAGTAGAAAGGCTGGACTTTTGGTTTAAGACCATATGGCCCTGGGGCGCCTGGGTGGCTCAGTTGGTTAAGTGGCTGCCTTCGGCTCAGGTCATGATCCCAGGGTCTTGGGATCTAGCCCTGCGTCAGGCTCCCTGCTCAGCGGGGAGCCTGCTTCTCCCTCTCCCTCTGCCTGCCTCTCTGCCTACTTGTGCTCTCTCTCTCTCTCAAATAAATAAATAAAATCTTTAAAAAAAAAAAAACCATAATGGCCCCACAGCAGGAGAAGAGATATGTTTTGACATGCCAGTAATATAATTTCAAGTCTGAGAGGCCTCATTTTGAATCATGATAAGTCCTTTGAAATGTGGCCATAGCCACTGACCATAAAATAGGTTTCACTTGAAGGAAAGAGGACATTCAGTTTCACCTTGGTTTTTTCAGTGTTACCTCACACACATTGTGATTGTTGGTTTTGGAATCTTATCTGTCCTTATTTCTTGCAGATTTAAAGAATAGCGCCTAGCATTTTCTTGATTCAAACAAGTTTTGTTTTTTTTTTTTTTAATTGATCAACTGCCCCATGCCAGCCTTCATGTGGAGCTTTAATTAAATGTTGACTGAACTGGTGGGTTCTTGTTCTGCATCACCATATCTGCATCACTAAGCCCACACAAGCCCATGGCATAATTAGACAGGTCCTTTGGGCACGTGATGTATGCTGTGACCCCTTTCTTTGATGCTGGTGCTGGCCGGGTCCCTGTAACAAAGAGGCCAGTGGATTCTGGCCTTTGTGACTCATGCAGCAGAATGCTTCTGTCTTCTAAGCCGTCAACCCTGCCCTTTTTCTCTCAATTAGTAGGTCTTAATGGGTACAATTAGGTTACATCCTATTTAGTTAATTGGTGATTGGAAACATGACTATTTAGGTACTTAATCTGTGGCTTGTCCATCTTTAGAATACTAACAAATAACTTGATTTGCCCAATTTTGTGAACATATCATCTCAAACGATGGTATTGCTGTGTATAGGGGGAAATGCATAACTGAGAGATTACTTCCAACCCAGCTTATTAATTTGACTACCCAATACTTTAAATTGCCCCTTTCCCCCTCCTTTTCTGTGGTACAGTGGTCTTCTAGCACGTAGCTCTTTGCTAGTATTCTTTCCAGCTTCCTTTTATCTTTTGTCTCTGTAAAATAATCCTAACATTGCTTTCTATGTTTTCAGAGAACATTGTACTTTTGAATATATGTGCATTGTTGGCTTCATTCTTTTTTTTTTAAAGATTTTATTTATTTATTTAAGAGAGAGAGAGTGCGTGCAGGGAGAGGAGCAGAGGAGAAAGAGAGGGAAAGAATCCTAAGCAGACTCTGCACTGAGCATAGAGCCCCTAAGCGGGGCTCGATCCCATAACGCTGAGATCATGACCTAAGCCAAAACCAAGAGTCGGACACTCAGCCGACTGAGCCGCCCAGATGCCCCATTTGCTTCATTCTTAAAAACCTCATACTGTGTGATAAAATTAATAAATGTACTAGAGGAGGAGAGATGCCTAGAGTGCATAAAACTACATAATTTTGCAGACAATCCTCAGTTAATGTTCAGAAGACATATTTCTAATTCCTCATAAATGACAATGTTTCGGTTTAAATGAAAACATTTAGATTTTATTAATCACAGCTTGTATCTTCTTCTAGTTTATTTATTTTTCTTTTTTTTATGGAATAGTTTTGTACCTTCTTAGCACCCTCAGATTTTAATAAAGTGTCATTATCCTGAGGGGCTAGTCTCAATTAGATATAAGTATAAGCAATTAATTAAGATAACTAACCCTGGCCAGAGAGGTAAAGTGTCATCACATGTCACAGTGATCAAGGGGCACCTGTTAATCAGAACATTGTGTTAGCAATGAGTTTTGGAGGAAAACAAAGATTGGTTGAAATTAGCAATATCTGCATGTCTTGTTTTTTCTTAAATCCAACCCATAAACAATTTGTTGTGACAGCTCTAGGCTGGGATTATGGCATTTTGGATGGGGTCTGATTATAGCTAAAAATAGACATGTATTAAAGATCAAAAGAGGAATATTAAACAATTGAAATTTTGTGAAAGACTGACGCTGTTTCATTGTAATAATTTCCCCAAAGGCACATTAGTAATGCTGCTAAATACAGACTTTAATAGACTTTAATAGTGTGTACTTTAGAGGCCTGATACACAAAGGAATAATGTATAAAACATTCATTATGGAAAATTGCTACCTTTTTTATTTAATAAGAAATCTGTTGAAACAAAACTATTGCACTGCTTATGGCATTACGTTCCTGGGTATTAGCAGGCTGAAGAATAATTGCTACCATCTTTTACATGTTTCTCCTTACCTATTCTAATCAAGTGGCAATTGTATTTACTTATTTGTTCCATGAATGAAAATGGGGGTTAAAAAAAACTATTTGCATTGGATGGACACTTGTCCCATTGCCTATGTAATCTTGGGCAAGCACCTTAATATCAAACTCCATTTCTTCATTTGCATACTGGGGATCAGTCTACTTACCTGGGAAGGTCATGGTGGGGGAAGTTAAATGTTGATGAGGTGGAGGCTCCACATAATAGGCACTCAGTAAATGCTTCCTATTATGATTACTTTCTACATCTGTTTCTCTTTATATTGCTTGTTTCTATGGATGACAATTGTGGGGGGAGCGGGAAGGGGGCGAGAGTAAGGAAAAGCAATTAAAAAGAAGCCTCTGTATGCAGCTCTGTCGCCAAGCCTTGCATCAGATTTCAATTTGATTTTAATGTGCTGCTGCTGAGAGCCATGCTGTTGAAAAAGAGAGAAGAGTGAGAAGCAGATGCTTTGGGAAGAACAGTGGGGCATTTATCTCTTTTAATGAGATAACATCATTAGAGTGACAAAGTGCAGTGAATCGATACTCGAAATGGACTGGTGCTATCTTCCTGAAGTGCGCCGATTGTTATACTTCACAGCCTTAGAATCTGCTGAATCACGAATTCTGTCTTATCTGTTATTGGAGCCACCGACTTTGATCTTGCAGAACGGATCCACACCTTAGTGATCTCCGCAGGAGCAGGAGAACGGACTAATTGGATAAATGAGAAAAATCCGGGGTGATTTATAAGTTGCCCTGTAATCAAGGAACCTCAGAGAAAGGAGGTTGGGTTTCTTTTTTTCCTTTGGCTTTAAATGGCTGCACATCCTAACCCTCGTCGCCTCCACCCGCTCTTCTTGCTCTCTGTCTGCTTCCTGGTGTAATGTCAGAAACACTAATCATGTCAGACCATGACACTGACAGCCTGACATTCACAACAAAGAGACAAGAAGGAGAGAGAGGAAGAGAGACCTCAGAGGGGGAAGGTGAGGAAAAGCAGCAGGGCAAGTATTTTTTCTTGCACATAAAATCCGTAGCTGCAAGACCACCGATGTTCTGGATATAGCACATCCAAGGAAAATTAAGGAAGGAGCGAGGTGAATTCTGATGGAGATAAAATTGGGCTGGGAAGATTTTGTGCTACTATTTTTTCCCCTCTTAGATTTCAGTGTGTAGCCTACATTATAGTCACTGTGGCTATGATTTCTTCTCACCAAGGGGAAAAAAAACAAAACACGCCGTTAAAATATTTTTTTTTTCCCTTTCCCTACCCCAGTTTTTCTCTTTGAAACAAAGCAAAGTTAAGCACGGATCTTAGCAGGAAGTGTGTGCTCTCTAAGGTTTTCCATTGACCAGATTCCCATAGTTTAATCTGAGCAATAGCTGCTTCAGGAAAGAAGTCATCTGTGAGAGATGTTTTCTGACCGTGACAAAGCTGACTTGGGGACTGTTCAGTGTCATCCCCCGGCTGCCTTGTCTTGGCCTCCCCAGCACGCACCAGCTGCAGGAAATGCTTATTTTTTTTTTAAGATTTTATTTATTTGTTTGACAGAGACACAGCAATAGAGGGAACACAAGCAGGGGGAGCAGGAGAGAGAGAAGCAGACTTCCTGTGGAGCAGGGAGCCCGATGTGGGGCTCGATCCCAGGACCCTGGGACCGTGGCCTGAGCCGAAGGCAGTTGCCCAAGGACTGAGCCACCTTATGTTACTGCAATTTGGAGGGCTGACTATGGCCAGGTCTTCCAAATACCTTTGAGGTTTCTCTCTCCCTTAGGCACTTTCTCCATTTGAAATTGCTCTGGTGCGTGGTCACAGGTCTCCATCTTGAATCAGTCATGACCTGGAAACCTGCCGCCACATCTTACATGTGTTTGGAATCCAGATGCTGTGATCTAAATTGAGCTCTGAGCCCAGGCTGAATCATCCTAGCTTTTCTGTAAACACGAGAACCCAGCTGCGAGCTCAGCTTTTGAGGTATTTTGAATTAAAACTTTGTATCATTTTTTTAAAGATTTTTATTTATTTATTTGACAGGGAGACAGCGAGAGAGGGAACACAAGCAGGGGGAGTGGGAGAGGGAGAAGCAGGCTTCCCGCCGAGCAGGGAGCCCGATGTGGGACTCGATTCCAGGACCCTGGGATCATGACCTGAGCCGAAGGCAGACGCTTACGACTGAGCCACCCAGGTGCCCCTAAAACTCTGTGTTCTTAGCTAGGATATCCTTTTACTTTTTCATCACACGAGGGAAAAAAAAATAAAAAACTGGAAAATGATGTATTGATTCCATGTTATTTACCTTATCATAAATGAAGTACATTTTTTGTCTGTATTTGAGAGCAGAAGCTGATGGTTACATAGTGACTTCAGATCGATTACAAATAGTATTGAGAATTTTGGAAAAAACTGAGACCTGATTTAAAACATTCTTGTCCTTAGTACCCAAGTAAAACTTTATACACTTGGGCCACTTGGAAGGAATGCCCCTCTGAATTTACAAAATTAAAAAAAATTTAAATAATTATAGCATAATTTAAACTGTGTATAGCAACCTTGACATTGTGGCTTATTTAAAATTCTTGAGGAAATTCTACTTCTACTGGCAGAGGAGAGTAAATTTGTACCCTGGGGAGGATTTGGGGGAATTACCCTAAAATATCTTCTTGTAAACTCATGATTTTTTTGAAGTTCCTTTTTATCCTAAAAATTTACATGGATTTTATACTGTTCTCTGTGATGTGTCCATGTGTTTGTTTTTTTTTATGTAAGGTAACTTTAAAAATTACTTGCCAGTTAAATTACTTAGTTTTATTATTATTTTAATATTATATCAGGTAATTCAGTTGTTATAACGAATAGGTCCTTAAAATTCAGTGGTTTGACACAATCACATGTCACAGTGATCAAGCGGCACCTGTTTCCTTTCTTGCTAAAGTATCAATCCAGTGTAGATGTTTCTGGTCAGTAAATTGCTTTTACTTGGCAATTATTCAGAAATCCTGAACTCGGGCTCCCTCCGGCTTCCGGCTTTACCATCTATATTAGGTTTCCAGGATGCTATAACAGAGTACTACAAACTGGGCACCTTAGAAAACAGAAATTTATTGTCTCACAGCTCTGGAGGCTAGGAGTCCCAAGATCAAAGTTGAGCAGGACTGGTTCTTTCTGAGGATCAGTCATCCAGGTCTCTCTCCTCGGCTTGCAGATGGCTGTTTTCTCCCTGTGTCCCTTCCTACTGTCCTCCCTCTATTCCTGCTGTGTCCAAATTTCCCCTTTTTATAAGGACACCAGTTATATTGAATTAAGGCTCACCCTATTCCAGTACGACCTCATCTTAACTAATGACATCTATAATGATCCTATTTCTGAATTAAGGTCACTTTCTGAGGTATTGATGGTTAGGACTTCCACCATATGAATGTGGGGTGGGGGACACAGTTCAACCCATAATGTTGTCTTTTGAGGCTTTTGAGTGTCTGCATCTGGCTGCTGGAAGATATAGAGCATAAAGAAAGAACATTTACTTAATCACCATAGCCCTGAAGTGACTCAGCATCTTTTCTCTTCATATTCCATTGATGAGAACTAGTCGCGTGGCTCCACCTGAATGCAAGGGACTTGGGAAATGTCCCTGGATGAGTCGTGACTGTGCCGAGTGTCTCCAGGCACATGCGTATGCACACGAGCCATCGCAGCTTTCTAGGAGAAGATGTCATCTGTGTCCCATTTCTTCCAGTGCTCCTGAGCAAGCCCATCATAAGGCACTGAAAGAGGTTTTAAGAGGTTTGAAAATCCCATTCTGCCATGGCTAGGAATGTTTTTCAACTAAGGGTCCAAGTATTTATATGTAAATGAGTGCCTAAGTCTTACTGTTTTGTTTTCTTAAGAATCTAATAGATTCTCCAGGGAATTTTACTTACACTATTAATGGGCACCTTTTTTTCCCTTATGAAACTAGTGAAATCCAAATTAATGAGGCTTTACTCTCAGTCAGAAATTTAGTTTGTGGTTAGAATGATTTCCTACAGTACAGTGACTTTTTGCTGTTGTTGTTACATGTTCTATTGTTACTGAAAAATGATATGCATCCAAGAAGAGAAAAAAGGATATTGTGAGTGTGGAGGACAATTATATAACCTGCTGTGCTTATCTCAAATGGCTAGACTTTAGTGTTTAATTATAAAAGTCTTGTCTCTCCTATCAGGTTAGTCATTATTTCGAAAGTTGAACGTGGGTTTTATAAGTGACTAAGTAATTGCTTTGTATGTTCCTTTTCAATTACAGTAAGAAGTCATGAATTTTCTACATTTAGAACTGCTAAAAATTATTTAGATTTGCCTGTTGAATAGGTTTTTTCTAAAAAAGGACTCGGGAAAAAATTTCCACTGTAAATTTTTGGCTTCTCAAAGTAATTTGTAAGAAATTTCTGATGAAAAAGATACCGATAATTTAAAAAGGATAAGTAGAGTGCAATCTGAAAACTTGGTAGGTAGTGTGAAAACACATTACTACTACTGAACCATAATATTTAATTTAGGCTTTTAGTCATGAAGTTCCATGTCAAGAAACCATTCTCTTGCTGTTTTATTATTCTGGTACCTTAAAACACTGATGTTATCTAAAGACTTAAAACTTGTCAGTGGTAACAATAGATTTCTTTTTGGTCAAAAACGGGACAGTGGTACTTTAGTAAAGATAATTATTTGAATGATGCCCTTTTAATCTTTAGTGGTTATACTTTTTAATATGTCAAAATAGACTAAAACAAGTATTGGAGTCATTTTAAGAATGAATTAAATCCTTATTCATTTAGATGTTATGAATTCAGATTTTGGAGAAGGGTCTAGGATGAAGTGTATCCTTTGTCTATTTTTGATAACTAATCATTATTTTAATTTGTTACCATTTTATTGAGTGCCTAATGTTTGCCAGATATTTCATTAGCTCCTTTTATAATAGACTATATTATTGCTAATTTTCACAACCAATTTTCAAGAGTTGATATTATTCCCACTTTACAGGTGGGGGACCTCGGAGATAAGTTTAAGTAATGAGACCAGTATCACATGTCTAGATATAGAAGATCCAGTATCTGAATTCAAATCTTACTCCAAAACACATGCATATTTTCATTCTGTCACATTGCCTTGTAGGAGAATATTTGTTGAAGTGTATTTAAAATAGATTAGATGTATTTGCTAAAAGCTAAAAGTAAAATGCAACATCCCAGAATGAATGCTTTAGTTCTTAAAAAAAAAAGCCACTTGTAAATGAATAAAATAATGTAGTAGTTGGAAATTGGTTCCATCTATTCATTAAAGCAGGTCTCTAGAACTTGCTAACACTTTAGTAGACTACCACTTCCTAAATAAATGAGCAGTCTATGTATGATTCAGAATACTTCTTAAACATCCATTATCTGACTAACGGAGTTCTTTAGAACTCAAGTTAGGTTCCTGAAAACTAGTTTCTAATTCATGCTCTCACACTTGCCCCCTTTCTGAATGTGCCAGGTTATGCGGGTTTTATTGATTTGCTGAGGCAAACACAGAAAAAGGCAGCCTTGAACCATGGGTGGGCCTGGCCTGAGGGCAAGATAAAGAAAACCTGCCTATTTTCCAGTGAGAAGCTCAGCTAGAACCCTAAGATAAAAGAAAGGTATATTCCTCTGAAAACATGTCACCTTTTCACCTTTCCTAGCAACATGATAAGCCAGACTTCTGATGAAAAGGATGATTTAGAGTTTTGAGGGGTAGGGGTATCTATATCATTTTCAGTTTCATGCCATTTATTCTCTTCATGGTTTCTGCTGTGTGACTGTGGCCAAGTCACATCACCTGTTTGAAACTTGGTGTCTCCATATGTATGGGGAAGCAGTGGGAGTAGATGAGGAGTTGTTAGCCTCGTGTCTTAGCCTAGGGTGGCTTCCGAGGGTGTCTGGAAAATGCTAGGAATTGAGTCCCATATTTCGTATGCATATGCATTTTTCTGGAGAGAGTGCTTCATGGCTTATTACCTCAGATTCTCCAGGGCGTCAGCACACAAAGAAGTCCATAGGCCAGATTCTGTCTGAAGTCTACAGGGACTGTAGCACTCCAGTTTTCTATAAATTTTATTGTGCACAGGCTGTTGTGGACAGTGTAGGTGAGAAAGTGAGTGCATTCTATCTTCTTCCTACACTACGACACGTAAGGGAAACTTGGAGTGTTTTTATTGTGGACGACGGCTTCTCTGTCCTCTAAGATGAACCTTCTGTGTATAGCAAATGTGCAATAAATATTTGTGGATGATGACAAAATTCTGTTATTAGCAGAATAGTCAATTCATTAGAAGTGAGTTATGTTTGGGTGTTGAATGAACGTGTTTTTCAGGCCTGGACATTTTTTTGTAGTTCTCTGCAATGGTAGTTTAAAGAATCACTTAAAATAGCCCTTTCTTATTTGGAATCTCAGGTAGTTGGAATGTTAGTGCGTGAAGGACGTGCCGCATGAATAGATCGATTCCCACGGTGAGGAAGCAGAAGCCTAGATGTGCAATGCTTCGGTTCTTTTGTGGTCATACCTTCAATGTGTAAGCGTGCTGTCCCTCCAGACTGCCTTCCCATACGTGTCGTGGCTCAGCAGATTAACCTGCCTGACCCAAGAGCCCTCTTGCTCAGCAAATAAACAGGGGAGAACAAGAACAGCACTCTAGCACCTCCGCCGCTGGTAGGGAAGAGAAAGACTTAAATAGCCTCCCTGTCCAGCAGTAAAGTTTGAGTCTAATGTAAGTCCACTGTTGAATGTGACTCACGCATTCAGTGTACTGAAACAACATACCGCTCCCTCCAGAGCATCCCAGTTCCGTTAAAGCAAACAAAACCACCATTTCTTGGATGCTTAGATATCCCTTCCAAAAAATCAGGGATGTTTACCTACATTACTTCTCTCCAAAAATTGCATTTCTTTTTTTCTGTTGGCAGATTTTAAAAATTTGCGTTTAGCTCCTTAATATGAATGTCTACGTGTATGTGCATTGTCACCATTTACTCTGCCAACCTCTGAAATTTGGTTCTGTGTTCTTTGGAAACTTTGTTAAACGAGAATAATCATGGTAGGCCACAATAATATTAATTTGTCTTCAAAGTTGATGTGAACAATCACATTAAGATTTATTTTCTGGGCCAGGGTATCTGGGTGGCTCAGTTGGTTAAGTGACTGCATTCAGCTCAGGTCATGATCCTGGAGTCCTTGGATGGACTGCATTGGGCTTCCCGCTCAGCAGGGAGTCTGCTTCTCTTTCTGACCCTCCCCCGTCTCGTGTGCTCTCTTTCTCTCTCAAATAAATAAATAAATAAATAAAAATCTTTTAAAAAAACAAAAACAAAAAAAAGATTTATTTTCCGGGCCAAGCTTGCAATTCAAAGTCAAAAGCAGGCAAGGGCGCCTGGGTGGCTCAGTCATTAAGCGTCTGCCTTTGGCTCAGGTCGTGATCCCAGAGTCCTGGGATCGAGCCTCACATCGGGCTCCCTGCTCCGCGGGGAAGCCTGCTTCTCCCTCTCCTACTCCCGCTGCTTGTGTTCCTTCTCTCGCTATGTCTCTCTCTGTCAAATAAATAAATAAAATCTTTAAAAAAAAAAAAAAGCAGGCAAAATGTTCGCAGCTAGGCTGATTTTATTTTGGAAACTGGTTTTATTTTATTTATTTGTTAATTAATGCTAAAAACATACTCAGAGAGCCTTCTTTTGTTGTGTTATTTTTTTCATTTTAGGACCACCACTTCCTGTTATAGCTATTTAACATGAAATTTTCATGATGATAAATCACTTTTTATAGAGTTGTCTGAACTGGATTGGCAGTATGAAGTAACTCTGTCAGATTTTTCAATAGGAACAGAAAAGGAAGAGTACAAAATATTTTTAACTATATTCTTCGATTTAGTTTCTAGGATAGGTTTACAAATTATCAGTGCCTCTTTTAGTCATGAATGAGTACACAGTATGGCACATGGTTTTGTACCATGTATATTTATGTATGTATTTTTAATAGATATAAATAAATTAGTGCCCAGGTACCAAATAATGAACACCCTCAAAATTTGAATTTCAAGGAACAGTGGCAGAAAATATCATCACTAGAAACCGAAACTCTCAAACATCAACATAAAAATGGCTGAGATTAGCTATGTGTAAAATTCCCAGAAGGTAATCCACACTTAGACAAACCAACAAAAATCAAAATAAATGTTGATAATCTTAGCCAAGCTTAATGCTTTCGAGATTATAACATGTTAATATCAGAAGCAAACAGTTGGCGACTGGTCTGTGTGGCAGCCACCAAAAGAAGCTGGGGCATCTGAAAATTGTAGAGATGTCCCTGATTATTGTAGACCAATTGGCAGCTAGTGGCAAAATGTGTTGCCAATCCATTTTAAGTCCACAAGGTTTAATGACACCAACCTACAATCACTTGGTTTCTTGCCAGCACTTCTGAACTGAACGTTTTCCCAGCAGTGAGAGCCCTAGCCTCAGCAGTGAGGACTGGGCTCTGCGCTCCTCTGGCTGTGTGACCTTGGCCAAGGCCCTCAGCCTCTCTGGGCTACAGCCTCCTCAGCTCGAACATGTACACAAAAGATATTTCAAAGGCTTGTCATGAGAGTTCAATGAAACCACTAATGTGAAAGTGCCTAGGACAGGTCCTGACCCATGGTAGGCTCTCAGTAGATGTTTTCATTAAATAATAGTAATAAGCTTGCCCCAGTATTATGTTCTGGGAAGTTCTGTTCTTCAGTGTAGATTGATAAGTAAGCATTTTAAGTAATCTGTAAGTATGGCTTTTTTTTTTTTTAAGATTTTATTTATTTGAGAGAGAGAGAATGAGAGAGAGAGAGCACATGAGAGGGGGCAGGGTCAGAGGGAGAAGCAGACTCCCTGCCGAGCAGGGAGCCGGATGCGGGACTCCATCCAGGGACTCCAGGATCATGACCTGAGCCGAAGGCAGTCGCTTAACCAACTGAGCCACCCAGGCGCTCTATCAGTCTGGCTTTTATGACAATGGGTAGAACGAACAGTCTTTATGTGAACAGACACAAACAATTTCTCTTTTGCACAAACCTGAGACCTCAGTGGGCCTGGTCTCCCTGTGACTTGTGAGTTGCGGGAGGAAACCACCCCCAGAAGAGACCATGTAAAGCACTCGGCCGGCCTCCTCCGCTTAATTCCCACAAAATGGATGTTAGTCCCTGTCAAGAGTTTTGTAGGTTGGTTTGAAAAGTTACGTGTGTGTGTGTGTGTGTGTGTGTGTGTATGTGTGTGTGTGTGTGTTTTAAATAAGACCAAAAAAACTAAATATATGCGTGTACCATAGCAAATGAAAGAAATATGTATCCCACTCACAATATATTTTTCAGATGCTGTTAACCGGGTTTATTTTTACTTTGACAGATACTTCCGTTTAGGGGGTGCTTTCCACAGACAGATTGTATTGTGCAATAGAAAATTCGGTAAATTTTGCCTCTAGATTTCCTCCAGATCTCTCAGGTGACCACACCCAAGCCTCAGTATTGCCATGTTCTCAATAAGAGACATGAGTTATTACTTCAGTAAATAATCTTAGTTTCCCTCAGGGAAATTTTTGTTGTCAGAATTTGTCATCTTTTTTAAATAGGACATCATGCTTAATATAGGGGAAGACCAACTATGTACATGCAACAGACTCAAATTAAAAGTGGTGCAATTATATTTTTATCTCACTTTTGATTTCCAACTTCATTAGGTCCCTACAGTCACCATGTCCTTAATGATTAAGAATTTGCACACCAGGCATCATGAAACCTGGGTTCAAATCCCAGCTCTGCCACAGGGTTGCTATGAGATCGTGGACAAGCTCCCTAGTGTCTTCCTAAACCTATCATCTCTAAAATACTGATGGAAACACCTACCTCCTAGGGCTTCTTTGAGGATTATATTAGATCATGCCTATATAAATGTAACATTCAGCATCTGGTGAAAAGTTGATAAATACTAGCCATTGTGATGGGGATGAGGGAGGAGCCATGGCAGAGTTCTCAAAAGTGACTTTTCTGTTTCAATTTAATAAGCACCTGGGATTTCACATTTGCCTGCTTGTCTGTTTCATGATAACCTTGAAAGGAATTGACTCATTTGGGCCAAATTTGATACACTGTATTTTAAACTTCTAGTAAGTATATCAGCTCCAAATCCTGAGAGTCATTTGTATCTTCTTGCAGCTACTACACTGAAAAAATAAAAAGCTACTGTTTATAGACAGCAAGGTATATCTTGAGAGTGACTTCAAATGTTACAGTAACCTTGGTTATGTTTTGCAGGAATCATTAGGAAGGGCTTTGGAGGGGGGAGTCTAGGAAACACTGGAAATGGAAGCTTCTTTGTTTACAGCTCCAGTGTTTTTGTTTTGTTTTGTTTTCTTTGTTTTTTAAAGATTTTATTTATTTATTTGATAGAGAGAGAGACAGCAAGAGAGGGAACACAAGCAGGGGGAGTGGGAGAGGGAGAAGCAGGCCTCCCACCGAGCCAGGGAGCCCGATGTGGAGCTCTATCCCAGGCCCCTGGGATCATGACCTGAGCTGAAGGCAGATGCCCAATGACTGAGCCATGCAGGCGCCCCTCCTGTGTTTTTTATACAGGTGGTTTGACTTAGTTCTGTTTGGACTTGGTTTTGTTTCTTAAGTGGAAAAACTCTTTTGTGTCTCTATTTTATATTAATTCCAGGGGCTGAGTCAGTGCTGAGTCCAGTAGTTGAATCAATATTGAAATCAAACTCTAAACTAATCCTTAGGATTACATCCATTATGTAACACTGAAGTGGGCTTGAACAGAGAAAATTCCAGTACTGTTTCTCTCTCCACTTTAAATATAGTAGAGGCCAGTCTTCTCTATGAATGTACATGCTGCGTAAGAAGTAGGTTTTTTTAAGAGGTTTTAAATTTGGAGAAAGGATATATGTTCTTGCTCTGTGTCCCAGTCCAGGCATTAGTAACACTAAGGAATTTTCCAAGCTGGCTACCAGAGTGAATAAAAATCAGGTGCATTTGTATAATCATCATAAAAATTATGTTCTTTCTGCATTTTTAATTGAGTCAAACACTGCACAGAATTAGACACAGCCTTTGCTCTCTAGGAGTTTAAGTGTAAGACAAAAGATACTAATGTGTGTGTACATGAAGACAAATTCATGTTAACATTTTATAAGCATTATGGATGGTTCTATTTTGTGCCTTTGCGGCCTTCCTCAACCTAGGTGACTCATTCACGAATTATCCATGTCTGTTCATTCATGAGATAAATTTTTTAAATTAAAGAACTTGTGTTTTTCTATTAGTTTCTATAACTAATGCAAGTTCATTTTAGAAAAATTAAAAAAGGAAGTATAAAGAAAAAACAAAAATCACACATAATCCCATCACCTAGAGAAGACTTGTCCAGTGTTATATTTTAGTGGCATTTTTAATGTATCTTTTAAAATGTATCTGTATATTTTACATAACTGAGATCTACATATGCAGTTTTGCTTTGTGCTATTTTCATTTACCATATCTTCGCATGTTTCCTATTAAATATTTTTAAAGCATAATTTTAGCAGTGTTATGATTAAGTATAATTTGAAAGTTGAGAATCCAGCTTTTGGTCCCCTAAAATGGTCATTTAATGTATAACAAGTTAAAAGGATCAGTCTAACTGTTCACCAGCCCATCCAGACCTGTTTCCGAAACAGAGCTATTGTTCACCTAAAGTGGAAACTCACCCGGCTCTGCATATTTCCTCGGGCTGGGTTGCTGTTCCTTGTCTATCTTTCCTCATTGACTTATCAGGCTCCATGCACACATGCACACTTGTTTATAGCAGTCTTCCTGATATGCAGCCACGGCGTGGGTTTTGGAAAACTGCCCAGCTACATACCATTCATACCGGCTGACATTCAGCTTCTGGTAGCTAATTGGGTACTCTTAACTCCTTCAATCTCTGAAGAGCTCACCCTGTAGTGCCACCAACCACAGAACTAACACACCCACTAATTCTCTGGGTGTTTATATTCATGCACGCAGATGAAAAGTGGCAAATTGGCCCAAGCACAGTGAAAGGATTGGGGTCAACTTGTAAAAATCACTCACTCTCTGTCCCCCCCGCCCTTAGCCATACCATAAACAACTGCCTGAGTTCATATGCCTTTAAACTTAAGATGATGCTTCTTGAAGCACCTTGGGAGTGGATGGGGTCTGAAGGGGTTTCTTAGGAGTGACAGAGACCAATTCCCACCTCCCAGAGAATGGATGTGCCCCCTGGTCTGGGGTTCACCCCTTGTCTTAGGAAGAGTTGCTTCAAGATCCCTAAAGTCACCTTTTCCAAAAACTTCATCTGGTCCTTCCACTTTCCCCCAGAAACCTGCTGTTCTTCATAGCTCTTCTGTTCTTGTGGAGAATGAGCATCAAAAGAGAAAGCCCAGTCTGGCTAGGTAGTAGGGAGAGAATAAGAAGAGGCAGATGGAGGGAGGTTATGCAAAGTAGTAAGACTGCATATGAATATTGGATGAGGTTCAAAATCTTTCCATTATCTCTGTGAACACTCACCTTTTTTTTCTCCAGAAAAGACTTTTACTCCCTTACATCAAACAACCTTCCTTATATGCAGGAATTGAAAGAGGAAATATTCACAATAACAGCATACCAGGAAGGGGGAGCCCAGATAAAGAGGAGATGTTAAAGTGACATTCATTCTATTTACAAATATCTCCACTGATCATGTTTCAGTGGTTAATCAGAGCTTTCTTGCCTGGCACTTTCTAAAATGATATCATTATCTTGCTTGCTGTTTCAGCAGTTCCAGAAATACCTTGCCTGTGGGTCAGGGTACTTGGTTTCATATAAACAACTCATAAGAGCCCTTTATAATTTCAGAAAGACAGGTAAAAAGAGAAGAAACAGCTATGTAAGTTACGAGGGGGGAGTGCAGGGGGAGAGAAGTTGGCAACATTCTTCTCCCAATACAGATACTGCAAGAAGGCATCTTATGATTAAAATAGTTTGTTTTCCCTCAAACCACACTGAATTTAGTTTCTCAGGAGACAAAGGCACCTTTGCAAATCCTGTGTAGACCATGAGGTACAGGCTTAATTGCTTCATGGGTGATGTGAAGTCGTGGAATGAAAACTAGCCATCACTCATTAACTAGTTCGGCTTAGTAAACCTTGACAGCTAGCAAAACTCAGCCAAACATCCTTGATTACAGGCAGCTCACAGAGCCCCAGGAGCTGGTCAGGATGAATTGTAGAGTAGAATGAGTTAACTTCACTACATCACTTTCCTCTGTTTGAACTTAGCCTCCTGAAATCTAAGAATGACTGAAAATGGATTAACCAAATGTTTTTCCTACTCTCAATGATGGCATTTTCTTCACAGCGATGACCATTTTCTTCACTGGGATACTGTTTACTTTTATTGACAAGAATTATTCATTTTTGTTAAAATCTCTGGCTTGCTTAAGTCTATTTGTGCTATGTAATGAGAGGCATTATTAGGTATGTTTGAATTTCACAGATCTTGCTTCTCGCAGCAGGGACCGACAGCATAGTCACGTATGGACATGTGATCAAGTCAAAACTCAACATGATGATCAGCTGCAAAATCAGTATCAACATAAACATACGTCAGATTAATTGATTTGCTATTTGCTCCATACCACAGATCAGATGATGTCTCTGAAAGCAGATATATTCAAAGTGCTATAAATGTCAGCCATCATCATTTCTATATATAATCTCACACTTAGGGGGCACCTGGCTGGCTTAGTTGGTAGAGCATCCTACTTTTGATCTGGGGGTTGTGAGTTCGAGTTCGATGCTGGGTGTAGAGATGACTTTAAAAAAATTAAAAAGTAATAATCTCCCACTTAGGAGGTAAAGGTTGGCCTGAATTGATGAAGAGGCATTCTGTACATGTATACACACACACACACACACACACACACACACGCTTCATATTCCAGGTGTAGTTTCACATCTAAAGCCAACATTTGAAAGGATTTGGGGAACTTTGGGTAGTTGGTCCTGCTGTTGCTGAGCTGGGAAAAGGCAAGAATGAAGATACACCTGTATGAGTTGTATCATCTTTCCTACTAGAGATTTCGTTAGATATTATTTAAAGGCAAGGGATTCTTGGCCCTGTGCATAGATTACCTGTCAATCTCACAGTTCCACAGAATCGGTATTTTATTGAAGGCCTTTGATGTGCCAAGCACCACGCTAGCTACTAGGGCAAGGTGAGGGTGAGAAATGGTACAGAGATAAATAAGACACTGCACTCCAATGGGAAAGTCAGCATCTAACCCCATAATCAAAGCAGAGCTAAGAACTGCTGAGAGATGCCTCTCCTAACCAGTGTGGGTGTGCAGAGGGTGAAGCAGTTCTGCCTAGGAAAGACAGGAGACCCTTGATGGAGAAGATGACATTTGAACTACATCTTGAAAAATGTGGAGGAGTTTCCCAGGCAGAGAAAAAGAGGAAGGGCCTTCCAGGTGGAGGGAATGGTGTGTGACAGGCTTAGATGAAGGAAGTGCATGGCTTGTTTAGAGATAGTCAACATGTTTCCACCTTTACTTATTTAAGATAGGGAAAAAAGGTGTCTTTGATTCAGAGATGAACAGATCCATGAGAATTTCGTAGCAGTGGTGATTAAAATTGTATATCTATGAAACAGAGGGCTGCTATCAGCATCAACCAGAAGACTTGTGACTAGGTTCTGTCTACAGTATCAACCATGCTCTACTGGAAATGAGAAGTTTGAAGGACAAACAATTGCTTTTGGGTTTTTTTCTTTAAGATTTTATTTATTTATTTGACAGAGAGAGAGTGAACAAGCATGGGGAGCAGCCGGCAGAGGGAGAAGCAGGCTCCCCGCTGAGCAGGGAGCCTGATGTGGGACTCGATCCCAGGACCCTGGAATCATGACCTGAGCTGAAGGCAGATGCTTAACCGACTGAGGCACCCAGGCGCCCCCAAACAATTGTTTTGAAAAGAGCTCCAGAGGTCCACGAGTCATGGTCTGGAGCCCCATCTTAAAGCTGCCAATCACAGGCCTGGTGAATCTTGCCAATGTGATCCACAGTCATGGTAGTTCAGAGTGTAATTGCCCTGCTAGCTGTTGGGGTTAGAGTGGTTCAAAGCCCATGCTCATGGTCAGAGGGACTTAGGTACAAGTTCTGGCTCTCCTCCTGTTTACTTAGTATGGGATGCAGGGCAAGTTTCTTTCCTTTCTAAAAAAAAAAAAAATGTAATGATATGTATCTATATATATTTTCCGTAAGTTTTCTTAAGGTTTTCTAGAAGTGCTTTAAGTGTGATGATAGCATATATACTTTTAGTTCCCCCATACCCCCCCTTTTTTTTAACTTTTTCCTTTCTGCCTGGGTCACTTCTCTTTTCCCCCCCGCTTTTCCCACTTTAACTGCCCAGGTAGCCTTCCATATTTTTTCTCATTTTTATATAATCGATTATGTAAGTGTAGAATCATATAAACACACATACACAAACACACACACACCCCAGCACACAAGTTGGGGGGGGCGAGATTGTTATTATGTTTTATAATTTGAAAACATGTTATATGGGGTATTCTCAAAGCATCAGTGCAGTTTTAAGTTAATAACTTCAGAATCATAATTGCTATACACTTACAAAAGAAACACTTGAATATTTAATTATATTTATTTTACACTTATTTAATACATTTGTAAATTTTGAATAGCACATTTTATTCTTAAATTTTTGTGCACAACAGCTTCTGTTGAATTTTAATAAGAAACATCAGCATTTTTAAATGTTCAATGATTGACCTCTCAAATGTTGTTTTTGTAATATATAACATTTATACTTCCTAAATCACTAAAGTTTAAAAATGCACTAAGATGTTTGGGACTCTCTATTACATTTCTTTTTATATCTTGCATTCCTTAAAAAGACCTTGTTGAAATCTCTCCGTTCAACTGACAAAGCTCTAGTTCATTCTTTTTAGTGGCTTCATAATTTTCTATAGAATAATTATTATAATTTATTTCATAGTTTATTGATGAATATTTACCTTGGTCACTTTTTTTCATGCCATGGTCAACATTGTAGTCATAATCTTTGTACATGTGCCTGCAAACAAGTACTGGTAATTCTTGGCATTGGTTTCAAGGAATGGAACTGCAGGAATAAAGAGTAGATGTAATTTTAATTTTTTTATTTTAGAGGAGTGGGGAGAAGGAGAGAAAGAGACTCTTAAGCAGACTCCACGCCCAGTGCAGAGCCTGATATGGGGCTCGATCCCACAACCCTGAGATCCATGACCTGAGCCAAAATCAAGAGTCGGATACTTAACTGACTAAGCCACCCAGACACCCTGATGTAATTTTAATTTTAATTTTAATGAATATGGTTGTAAATGGCTTTAGTTGATTAATTTAAAAAATACCTTAGGTTGTACAGTTAGAGTACAGTTGACCTTTGAACAGCATGGGGATTAGGGGCACCAACCTCTCCCCCATGCAGTAAAAAATCCATGTGTAACTTCTAACTCACCAAAAACTTTACTAATAGCCTACTGTTAATTGGAAGCCTTACCAACAACATAAACAGTTGATGAACACATATTTTGTACGTTATATCTATTACGTGCTGTCTTCTTAAAGTAAGCCAGAGGAGAGAAAATCTTACTAAGAAAATCATAAAGAAGAGAAAATAAATTTATAGTGGTGTATTTATCAAAAAAAAAAATCCATGTATAAATGGACCCACACAGTTCAAACTCGTGTTGTTCGAGGGCCAACTGTATTTGAAAATTCACATGCATTATCTTACTTGATGCTCACAATGACCTTTGAGGTGGGCAGAGTAGATATTATTGTTCCCACTTTACTGATGAGAAAATAGAGGCACAGAGAAGTGGTTGCTCAGAGTTACCCAGGTAAAAAGTTCTTGACTGCCGTCTAGAACCAAGTCCCATCCTGAAGAAGCACCTTACAGTCTTTCTTTATAAACCTACATTTTTGCTTTTGATAAATCCGTCAGGTGAAAATCTTCTAAGTTGATTGAATTAAGAAAAGGATACCTTTGGTTAGTTATGCCACCAGGAGAGGGCAGTAGTTGAAATACATTTATTTTCCTAAATATTTGCACCCCCAGGCTCTTTCGAGGGACATACTTTTATTATTTTTTGGACATTTATAATATCTTGATTTTAGTTTAGGGTTAGTTGCTTGATCATTGAAATCTTTATTAAGATTTGATGGTTACATTTCATCAATGATCAAAATTTCTCCTGATACTTAAAAAAAAAAAAAATTAGCAGCACACAATAGAGGGTATTTAAAGGGTTGTGAACGAATGAACATTGTTTTCTTGGTGCCCTTAAAGAAGTTCCGTGTTACATATTCTGAGTCTGACTGTTCAAATTCCAGTTTTGCAAACTGAACTGACTGTGATTTGGGGCACTTCACATAGAACTGTTTCCTTATCTGTAAAATAGGGGAGAATATACCTACCTCCTAAGGCTATTTTAGGGAGCTGTAAATGTACACCATTTATCACAGCATGTAGCTCCAAACAGGGCTTGGTACATGCATGGGCATGTGTGGTCCAGCCTCGCCACAAAGCCAGGCTGACCCTGCTTTATAGAAACATGTTAGAGTTTAACAATGTCTCCCAGGAACACAAGGGGTGGGATGTATTTTTTAAAACTATCTATACCATTTCCAGAATGCCAGTCAGCAGCTCTGCATTTTGTGCTCAAATCAAGTATTGGTACAGTGTAACTCCTTAAGTAGAAGTGAAATTACAGGAAGGCTCACGGCCTTTCTAGGTACCATTTTTTGAGTGACAACTGTATAAACCACAGTGAATACTTTTGTTCCTGCAAGGGTTTGATTGAGAGGAACAGCAAAAAGAATTTTAGTTTCTCTTCCTCCAAGTGAACATTGTTTTCTTAGCTGTCTTTTTTGGGAGATGGGAAGGAGTGGTTACTTAAAACCAGTAGTGTATGTAAATAGGAGTGACAGGTGTAGTTAGCTTTTACTATCTAGCTAATAGACAAGACCCCCAAAATACGGCTCGGGATATCTGGGAACAAACAGATTTTTTTCCCTTCAAAAATGTTAAGAATCTTTTTGTTTCTAGCAGGAACAGCTGTAGAATGTAGCTGTTTGTTTGTAACGTGATGTCTGATTGAGGGATGATGTTTAAATGTAGTACATTCATATCCAACATGTCATTTTAGATAATAGTAAGGTGGTGAGGTAAGTGGAATAAAGCCAGGAAATTCAGAGTTGCAGCTGACATTTCATCCTCTTCAAGGTTTGTGAAAAGGCCACAGCTAACTTTGCATTTCCCCAGGAAGGAGGGTGGAGGTTCTGTTGGTATCACACCCTGCACATTATTCAAACACAAGGTTGTTCATTTTCTCTTCTGTGCACAGTCGTTATAAAAAGTGTGTCTTTGGCCACCTGCATGCTGGCGAGCTATTACTCTGGTCCACAGCGCTTGGGGAAAGGGAGAGTACAGGTGCCTGCTCTGGGCTGAGAACAAAAGTGGACATTTTCCTGACCCTATCCAAAATGGCTTCTGGCATTCTTTCTACAGAGACAGTTTTTCAATAAAGGAGGAGGTGTTTCAAGGCCAGGAACTAGAAAGAATACTTAGATTTGTGATCCAGAAGACTTTCTTAATAGTTGTAGTGTTGTGAGACTGTGATACGAAATCTGTTAAGTGTGAAATCCTCCCCAGCGAGGACCGCGAGGTCCAGAGAAAACCTGGGACAGCTCTGAGTTACCATTAATCAGTGGTAGAAGCAGAGAATCGTGGGGTTCTGATGGCTCCTCCAGTACTCTGCGTAAACTTTACAGCTTCTAACCCAGAGCATAAGTTGGGTGAGCTTTCACATGACCTGCTTCACGTTTTATTCATTACATTTCACCAGAGGTACAAGATGTTAATGTAGGCAGTGGAGTCCAAGAGACCCAAGTTCTAACTGGAATTCCACCACTTACTAACTGGAAGATCCTGGGGATGTTAACCTCTAAATCTCAGTTGACTTGTTTGCTAAAAAAGGATAATGATAGATAGTTCATTGAATTGTTGTGGCAATTCAGCATGGTAACGTGCAAAGTTTGGTACAAAGCCTAGCATACAGTGGGTGCTCAATGGACCATAGCTCTTTATGAGCCAGGTACTGTGCTGTGCACACTGGAGACATAAAGGAAAATAAGATACTGTCTCTGCATTCAAGTAGCTTGCAGTGTAGCTAGCAAGACAGACATACAGATAAAGACAGATGAATAAAGCAGTGTGCATTTAGTGAAATGATAGCAGTGAGGTACGTAAGGAATGCAGACTAGAGTGATTTGGGAAGCCTTCAGAATGGAGATGTTTCACAGATTTTTGAAGATGAATAATAATTTTGAGGCAGGCAGGAATTTTTCAAGAAGAGAAAAGAGCATGCAGTATGCTAATGTATGGACCCATGAAATAATAATTTAACATTAATATGTTAGTATTGACATAGAGGCGCAATTGGTTTGCAGGGCTATGGTCTAAAATATACACACAGAAAAGCCAGAAAGGGGGCCATACTCTAAACGGCTTGGAGGCTATTCTCTGTGAGTATGGGTCAATACTGTAAGATTTTTTTAAGCTGGAAAATAATAATGTTCTGTAAAGAGTGCTCTGTGGACAAGTGGAAGATAAATTGGAGAAGAGGAAGCCTGAGGGCTGGTGTAAGATAATGAGAGCATTGGGTCTGGCTTGGGTGACTGGACCCTGTCACCCAAGACTGATTTGAGATATTTTGTATAGGGTATCCAGATGGCTGGATCATCACTATCGTTTTAATTATATTGTCAGCTTTAAAACATTTTATGAAAAAAGAATATATTTTGAACTTTTTCTGACATAGATCAGCCCATCATTTTTGCCTGAGCAAAATTGCACTTTCCAAGAATTACCTTTTAAACAAAGGGATTACAGGGATCCCTGGGTGGCTCAGTCAGTTAAGCATCTGCGTTCGGCTCAGGTCATGATCTCCATCAGGGTCCTGGGATCAAGCCCCGCATCAGGCTCCCTACTCAGCAGGAAGTCTGCTTCTCCCTTTCCCTCTGCCTCTGCCCCTGACTTGTGCTCTCTCTCTCTCTGTCTCAAATAAGTAAATAAAATCTTAAAAAAAATAATAAAATAAAGGGATTAGGTCTTTCCACTGAGAAGTTGCTTTTAATGAAGAATTCAATCTTTTGGGCATTTCTTAGCAACTGTTCTTTCCTTATCATTTGTTCTTCTGTTGTTTTTCATTTGTCTAATGTAGGTATTATGAAAACACACTGATTTTGCTATGTACCTTTAAAACCTATCAAGAGAATAGTGATCACTTCACAATATATACAAATATCAAAACATTACATTGTATACCTGAAACTAATATAATGTATGTTAATTATACCTCAATTTAAAAATAAAAATAAAATAGCCAATCCAGAAAATAAAAACTCTACCAAGAGAGTTTCTTATGATTTTAGTGTATTAGGAAAATCATTGTATGATGAAGACTCTATGCTTTTCCATAATGAGTAAAAAAAATAACAAATATTAATCTTAAAAATTTAGATATAAAAAAATTACTTCCTACATGCTTGTGTTTTCCAACTTGAAATAGTATTACAGTACTTTATTCTTTTTTAAGATTTTATTTATTTATTTGAGAGAGAAAGAGATAGCAAAAGAGAGAGCACAAGCAAGGAGGAGAGGGAGAAACGGGCTCCCCACTGAGCAGGGAGCCCGACGTGGAGCTTGATCCCCAGACCCTGGAACTCTGACCTGAGCCAAAGGCAGATGCCCAACCGACTGAGCCACCCAGGCTCCCCATTATTACAATACCTTAAAGTATACATTTTGACAAAGTTTGACAAGGTTCATTTACTTCTTTATATTAAGAAGTACACCATTCATACAGAAGGGAATATACAGCTTACTGGCAGATTTTTAAACAATAAAGTAAGGAGGCATCCACATTTCTTCTACTCATCTCAAGAACATTATCACTACTCTTGAGACTCAGATGTATCTCTCTCCTAGATAACATTCTCCTCTCCTCAACTACTTTCCTGGATTTTGAGATAATCACTCTCTTGCCTTTGCTTAGTTTTACTACATATGTATATATCCCTAAACAATATACAATATTATTTTAACCTTTATATAAATAGAATTATACTCACTATTTTGTGACCTGCTCCTGCCAAAACATTATGTTCTGAGATTCATCCATATTGATGTGTATAACTTTGTTCATTCGTTTTTATTATTGTATTATATTTCATTGTACTTATTATACTACAATTTATTCAGTCATTTCACTGTTGAAGGGCCCTGAATTCTATCATATATATGGTAACCTTATTGGCTTCCTTATTAATAAAAATAATTTATAGGAGCACGTGGATGGTGCAGTCAGTTGAACGTCCAACTCTTGGTTTCGGCTCAGGTCTGATCTGGGGTTGTGAGATGAAGCCGCACCTTGGGCTCCATGCTCAGCGCAGAGTCTGCTTGAGTTTCTCTCTCCCTCTGCTCCTCCCCCACTCAAATAAGTAAATAAATAAACAAATCTTTTTTTTTAAGATTTTATCTACTCATTTGAGAGAGACAGAGCACGAGCAGTGGGGAGAGGCAGAGGGAGAGAGAGAAGCAGGCTCCCCACTGAGCCAGGTGCCCAATGTGGGGCTCAGTCCCGGGATCTGGAGATCACGACCTGAGCTGAAAACAGACACTTAGCCATCTGAGCCACCCAGGCACCCATAAATAAATCTTTTTAAAAATGAAATAAAAATAAAAATAATTTGTAGATTCTTTAAGGTTTTCTATTTAGATTTATATCATCAATAAGAAACGATAGCTCTGGGTTTCTTTTTTTCCTTTCCAATTTGTATACTGTTAATTCCTTTTTCTCCTTTTATTGAGCCGGCTGGAATATCCAATGTTAAGTGGAAGTGGTAATGGCATATTTTTTTTTAAAGATTTTATTTATTTATTTGACAGAGAGAGACACAGCAAGAGAGGGAACACAAGCAGGGGGAGTGGGAGAGGGAGGAGCAGGCTTCCCGCCGAGCAGGGAGCCCGATGCGGGGCTCGATCCCTCCATCCCGGGATCATGACCTGAGCCGAAGGCAGACACCCAACAACTGAGCCACCCAGGCGCCCCAGTAATGGCATATTTTATCTTTTCATTGACTTTATAGGCAATAACTTAAAAGTTTTACCCTTGAGTATGATGTTTGCTATAGGATTACTTTGTGGTGCACTTTACCCAGTTGAAGAAGTTTCTGTTCCTTGTTTACTAGGAGTTTTAATCATGAATAGTTGCTATATTTTCTTGAATGCTTTTTCTGCATCTTTGAGATAGTCATGTGTTTTCTACTTCTTTAATCTGCTAATGTGATGAATAATTGATATTGAAACAACCTTACAGGGGCGCCTGGGTGGATCAGTCGTTAAGCGTCTGCCTTCGATTCAGGTCATGATCCCAGGGTCCTGGGATCGAGCCCGGCATTGGGCTCTCTGCTTGGTGGGAAGCCTGCTTCTCCCTCTCCCATTCCCCCTGCTTGTGTTCCCTCTCTCACTGTGTCTCTCTCTGTCAAATAAATAAATAAATAAAATCTTTCTTAAAAAAAGAAACAACCTTGCATTATGGGAATAACTCAAACTTAGACATGTTATTTTTCTTTATAAATTACTGGATTTCAATTACTGATATTTTGTTCAAGGTTTTTGCATTTATACTTACAAATAAAATTGCCCTCTGTTTAGTTTTTCCTTGGGGTTCTGTGAATTTTAGTTTTGTGTGTTTTGAAGATATTGTGAGGAATATAATATTATTATAACTTCCTGGGGTAAATGAAATATATTTATTAATATGTCATGACCCATTTAACCTCTTTGCCTAAAATTAATTTTGTATGGGTTTAATTTCACTAAACCAGATTTTTGGGTTAGTATTTGCCTACTAATATCTTTCTCCAATTTGCTTTTTTCAAGGACACAAAAGGTTTTAGATTTGTCTTTTGTAAATCATGTAACTGGATTTTGTCCTATTAGCTTTATTAAGGTATAATTTATATACAGTAAAAACACACATTTTAAGTGTACAGCTTGATGAATTTTGACAAGTGTATACAGTCATATAACCACCACCACAATAAAGATACAGATCATTTCCATCACACCAGAAAGCTCCTCATGCCCTTTTGCAGTCAGGTTCTTTCCCTCACCTCTGGCCCCAAGAAACCACTGAGCTGCTTTTATCACCAGAGTATTATCTTCTCTAGAACGTCATACAGTAGATAGTCTTTGGTGTTGGACTTCTTTCATTTAGCATCATGCTTTTGAGATTCATCCATGTTGTAACATGTATCAATCTTTGATTCCTTTTTATTTTTGAATATCATTCCATTACATGGATATACCACAATTTGTTTCACCATTCACCAGTTGGACATTTGGGTTTTTCCAGTCTGGGGCTATTACAAATAAAGCTGCTATGAACATTCACATTCAAGTGCTTATGTGAACATGTTTTCTGTTTTTTTAATTCAATCAGTCTTTGTCTTTTAACCAGAAAATGTACTACACTTCTGTTGTTTGGTAGGTTGTATCAGTTACATTTACATTTTCAGCCAATAGTCATGCATTTGTATTCATTTTGACCATCTTCTTTTTCGCTTTCTATTTTCCCTACTTTTACTGTGCTTTATTTTTTTTTTTTATTGCCTACATTTGGGTTAGACAAGAATTGCTTTGTTTTGGTTTTTGTAATTCCATGTTATTTCTTCTATTAGTTTGGCAGTTGTACACACTATATTCTCTTTTAGTGCTTACCCTCGAGTTATTAGCATCCAATTAACTTAATGAAGTCTTACACTACACAGTATCTTCCCTCTCCTCCGAAACAATTCAGGAATCTTAGAATTCTTTCATTCTGATCATTCTTTTTTAACCTAATGTGCCATTGTTATCCAGTTTTCAATTTTATCCTCATTTTTTAAGATTTTATTTATTTGAGAGAGAGAAAGAGCATGAGCAGGGAGAGTGGGGAAGAGGGAGAGGGAGAAGCAGACTCCCCACTGAGCAGGGAGCCCAACGTGGGTCTCAATCCCAGGACCCCAGGATCATGACCTGAGCTGAAGGTAGGCACAGAACCGACTGAGCCACCCGGGTGCCCCTTTACCCTCATTTTATATTAGACATTATTGCAGTTTGCATACAGTCAGCATTTGTTTTATACAGTCCATATTTATTTCAATTTAGTCATATATTTACTATTTTATTTGCTCACCATTCCCTCTTTCCCTCAGATCTCTTGCTTTTCTCTGAAATATTTCATTTAGAAGTTCTTATAATGAAAGTTCTTTGAAAATAAACCCTATTTTTTGTTAGACTGAAAATGCCTTTATTTGCCTTTTTTGTGAAAGGTAGTTTTGCTGAGTATACAGTTCGATGTTTAGTATTATTTTCTCTCTCTGTTATGAATACATCTTCCCCAGATTTCTCTTCTTCTATTGAGAGATCAACTTTCAGTCTAATTATCACTTACTTATAGGTAATCTACTTTTTTCTTGGGATGTTCTGAAGATCTGTTTTGATGATGGTGTTCTGGAGTTTTTACCAGGCTTTATTTGAGTGAGGATTTTTTTTTTTATCATCTTTGGATTCATTTGGCTTCCTGAATTGGATTATTGATAGTTCTGGAAAGTCTTAATTATAATTATTTTTTTTTCTTTTTCAGGCAAAGTTTGTTTTATTGTTATTATTCATTGAGATATAGTTGACATACAATATTAGTCTCAGGTAAACAACAAGTATAATCACTTCTTTTTTTAAGATTTTTTTTTTTATTTGACAGAGAGAGAGAGAGAGAGCACAAGAAGGGGGGCAGCAGGCAGAGGGAGAGGGAGAAGCAGGCTCCCCACTGAGCAGGGAGCCTGACGTGGGGCTCAAACCCAGGATCCTGGGATCATGACCTGAGCTGAAGGCAGACACTTAACCAACTGAGCCAGCCAGATGCCCTGTATAATCACTTCTAATGCTGCCTTTCCCTTGTTCTCTGTATTTTCTTCATACTCCGTATGCTCCATAACTTTTGATATTTCTTTCATATTTTTATCTTTTTTCTATCTCTGTACAAGATTATGTATAATTTCTTTATATCAAATCATGAATTCCTTTTCAGCTGTATCTAATTTGGCATTGGACTCACCCCTTGAATGTCTAATTATGATTGTTATATTTCATTTCTAGAAGTTATTTTTAGTTCTTTCTCAAATCTGCCTAGTTATGTTTGGTATCTTATTCCTTTCTTCATATTTTAAGATCCTTTATTTATAGACATTAAACATATCTGTTTTATATTCTGCATCTGATACACCCAATGTCTGCAGCCTTTGAGGGGTTGACTCTGCAGCTTGTTTTTCCTTACTCTTGTTCATGACAGCTTTCTTATTTGTGTGTTTTGTGATTTTTGATTGTGAATTCAATTACTTGGAACTCTATGAAAATCCTTTGACCTTGGATTTAAAGTTCATTATTCTAGAGAGCTTTGCACTTGCTTCTGTCATGTGTTTGAGGACACTGCCACCCTAGGACAATTTTTACCCTAAATGTACCTGTTTAAGAAGGGACATACAAGTTCTGATCCCAAGCAGGGCAAGAGTGTGCCTGGAATTTTCTGAGGAAACTTTTTCCTTTGTCCCTTCTCCTCCTTTCACTAAGGCTTGTCCTTTCTTTCTTCTGTTCCTTGGAGATTTTTTTAAAACTTACCCCTCTGAGGATTTTTACCTTTCAGGGGTGTGAGCAATAGGTTTGTCTTCTGTCCCATGAACTTTTTGTCTCTTAAAACCCCCACCAGGGATTGGCTTATGTCTCCAGGATACATATCTAACTAGCTTCTAGTCTTTTCATTATTTTTGACCTTTAACAATTACTATTACTTTCTTGAAGTTTAACCATGATTTTTGTAAAAAAAGATTTATTTATTTCTTTTCAAGGGGCACAGGGAAGAGAGAGTCTTAAGCAGATTCCATGCTGAGTGCAGAGCCTGGTGCAGGGCTGGATCTCACGACCCTGAGATCACAACCTGAGCTAAAACCAAGAGTTGGCCACTTAACTGACTGTGCCACCGAGGTGCCCCTAGCCATGATCTTTTTAAATTTTTTTTTTTAAGATTTTATTTATTTCAGAGAGAGAGAGAGAGAGAGAGAGAAACAGCATGAGAGGGGGGAGGGTCAGAGGGAGAAGCAGACTCCCCACCGAGCCGGGAACCCGATGCGGGACTCGATCCCGGGACTCCGGGATCATGACCTAAGCCGAAGGCAGTCGCTTAACCAACTGAGCCACCCAGGCGCCCCTCTTTTTAAAATGTTTTTAATGCTCACCTCAGCATTTTTAGGTGTTTTAACATGGATTTGCTATACTTTGACAATCAGAAGTTTTCTTTACTTGAAAGTTAAAATGTTTCCCACAGGGAAGCAATAAAAAATTGGTTAGGTCTTGGGGCGCCTGGGTGGCTCAGTCATTTGAGCATCTAACTGTTGGTTTTGGCTCAGGTCGTGACCTTAGAGTCATGAGATCAAGGCCCATGTCAGGCTCCACATGCAGCGTGGAGTCTGCTTGTCCCTCTTCCACTGCCCCCCCCAGCTTTCTCTGTCTCCAGTAAATAAATAAATGAATGAATAAATAAATAAATAAATAAATAAATAAATAAATAAATAAATAAATAAAATCTTTAGAAAAAAGTTGGTTAAGTCCTTGTAATTTGTGGATTTTACTGTAATCAAAGGTTGACTTTTGACTTTGATTTTCACCTACAAAAAAAAAAAAGTGGTTGGTTTGTATAAACATTGATGTTCATTTAAAAAAGATTTTTCTCAGGGGGAGGAGCAAGATGGCAGAGGAGTAGGAGACCTAAATTTTGTCTGGTCCCAGGAATTCAGCTGGATAGGGATCAAACCATCCTGAGCACCTACGAACTCAACAGGAGATCGAAGAAAAGAATAGCAACAACTCTCTGAACAGAAAAGCGACCACTTTCCGGAAGGAGAATCTAGAAAATCCACAATGGAAAGTTTACGTCAAGTGTCAGAGAATTTGGAAGAAGAACGTAGTAGATTTCCAGATAATCAAAAAAAATAGGGGCGCCTGGGTGGCTCAGTCGTTAAGCATCTGCCTTCGGCTCAGGTCATGATCTCAGGGTCCTGGGATGGAGCTCTGCATCGGGCTCCCTGCTCCGCGGGAAGCCTGCTTCTCCCTCTCCCACTCCCCCTGCTGTGTTCCCTTTCTCCCTGTGTCTCTCTCTGTCAAATAAATAAATAAAATCTTTAAAAAAGAGAGAGAGAGAGACTTAAACCAGCTTTGGACTCAGCAACAAAGCAAGAAGAAATTTATCATGTCACCTTCATCTTTGATAACTGTAGTAGGAGTATGTTACAAGTAATACAGATAGAATTATAATAAAACTATGTGTTTAAAAAAAAGATTTTTCTCATCTATGGCCATCTAAAATGGAATTATGAAAGGTCTTTAAGAATTAGTCACTCATGGGGTGTCTGGGTGGTGCAGACGTTTAAGTGCCCGACTCCTGGTTTGGACTCAGTTCCTTATCTCAGGGTTGTGAGATCAAGCCCTGCATTGGGCTCCACGCTCAGCACCAACTGTGATTGAGATTCTCTCTCCCTCTCCCTCTGCCCCTCCTGCTCATGCTCTCTCTCCCTCTCTCTCTAAAATAAATAAATAAATCTTTAAAAGAAAGAAAAGAATTAGCCATTCATTCACTTACTTTTCAGCAAGTACTTGTTGAGCCCCTCCATTTTGCCAGGCTGTTTTAGGTGGTGGGGATATATCAGTAGACAAAAATTTCTACCCTTGTTGGGCTTACATTCTAGTTGGAGGAGAAAGAGACCATTAGCAAGATACATAGGCAAAGTATGTGGTATGTTAAAAGGTGGTAAGTGCTGTAGGGAGTAATTAGGCAGATAAAGGAGGATTGGAAGATCTTATTCTTCATTTTGGAAAGACTGTATTTAAGACCATTAGGACCATTCGAATTAAAGTTCATGCAGAAGTTACTTTAAACATTCTACTCCTGCAGCATTGTTAATGCTAACTTAAATTTGTAAAGGTTAAGTTGAAATTGATGTATACATTTATAGACATTCCTAGATTAGAAAAATAAGTTGTTGAGGTGCCTGGGTGGCACAGTCGTTAAGCATCTGCCTTCAGTTCAGGTCATGATCCCAGGGTCCTGGGATCGAGCCCCGCATCAGGCTCCCTGCTCAGCAGGAAGCCTGCTTCTCCCTCACCCACTCTCCCTGCTTGTGTTCCTTCTCTCGCTGTCTCTCTCTCTCTGTCAAATAAATAAATAAAATCTTAAAAAAAAAGAAAAATAATTTTTTTTAATAATTCCTTAGGGACTGTAGTAAGAAAATAAATGATTAGAAAATATTGACTACTATCTTGCTATAGCAGGAGGGGAAGAATGAAGGGGAGGAAATCGGAGGGGGAGACGAACCATGAGAGACAATGGACTCTGAGAAACAAACAGGGTTCTAGAGGGGAGGGGGTGGGGGGATGGGTTAGCCTGGTGATGGGTATTAAAGAGGGCACGTACTGAATGGAGCACTGGGTGTTATACGCAAACAATGAATCATGGAACACTACATCAAAAACTAATGATGTAATGTATGGTGATTAACATAACGTAATAAAAAAAATAAAATATTGACTACAATAAAACTTCAACACCAAAACTTAAAAATCCTTCTGTTTTAAAAACAGCTTTAAACTGGAAAATTTTCCTTTGTCCCCACCAACCCCCATAAGGGATAAAACAAACAAAACACTCACCAACAACTAATTACAAAGGAAGCTAAATATCTGTTATACTACTCAGTTGATTCTGAAAGTACCAATTGGTGAAGTTACAAAAGGCCGTTCATTTCTTTAGTGCAAAAACTGACAAACAGGGCAGAAGTAACCAGAAGGGAACAGAGAGTAGTAGAGACCTTTAAAGACAGTGGCAGTGGATGCCGGGGTAAATAGCAGCAGGCACTATTTTAAAAGGAACCCCATTATTCCAGAGACTGAAGCTCTGTAGACCAAGAGCACAGGACCATTTGCAGCTCTGTTCCCTCAAGGGCATGACCATGCTCTGTTATAGGCACATCAGCTGAGGGACAGAGAGTCTATTGTTAAACAATTGTAGTAACTACCTGCAGGATGTAGGGTGAATGTCTAGGTCAGTGTCCTCACATCAGTGACTTCATCGATCCTATCTGTGTAAGTATCAGGGGAGGGTTCAGAATAGTAAGAGTTATTGCAGAAGGTTATTCAGGAGTGAGTTTTCTATCATTAAGGTGTCAGCCAGGGTTTTCCTTTTTTTTTAAGGTCTTGTTATACATACTGTGTAGGGTTTTTTTATTGAGGTAAAATTGGTATATAGCATATTAGTTTTAAATGTACAACATAATAATTCAATTTTTGCATACACTACAAAGTGGTCACCACGATAAGTCTAGTCACCATTTGTCACCATGTAACTGACCCCCTTCACCCATTTCACCTACCCCCCAATCTCTTCCCTCTGATAACTACCAGTCTGTTCTCTGTATCTATGAGTTTTATTTTGTTTATTCATTTGTTTTGTTTTTTAGATTCCACATATAAATGAAATCATATAGTATTTGTCTTTGACTTATTTCACTTAGCATAAAGCCTTCAATATCTATCCATGTTGTCTCAAATGGCAAGATTTCCTTCTTTTTATGGCTGAATAATATTCCATTATATATGTATATATATATATATACACAATATATATATCATATCTTCTTCATCCATTCATCCATTTAATGGACACCAATCAAGACTTTGAATTTCCAATGTTGTTTATGCCTAGACTTTTCTAAAAGTAAAAAATTGAGGAGAACAGAATATACATCTTTCTTTAGGACAAAAAACTTTTCACAGTGAGGAGAGACAGCCATATATGAACCAGGAAGGGCTCCTCACCAGATACCTAATCAGCTGGGGCATTGATTTTGGAATTCTCAGCCTCCAGAATAGTAAGAGATAAATGTTTGGTGTTTAAACCAAAGGGGAAAAAAACTTCTAAAAATATGTAAATCATTTTAATGATTTTTCTCACTGTAAAAAATAACAGATGTTTATTGGGAAAAGGTTCAGAAAATCTTTTTTTTAAAAAGAATCACCCGTAACCTGAGAGAAAGCAGCTGTTAATAATGTTATATATCTGCAGTTCCCAAGCTGTGTGCCAGGGTGCTCTGGGGCACCACAGCAAATTCATGAGATTGCTGCAGGTTATTTTCCATCAAGGGAAACACATCTGTCCAACACCACTGGAGGTAATTCACAGTTTCAACATTAAGATCATACTACATTCCTTTTGATGACATCACATCTTTGCAAAAGTGGGTTTTCAATGGTTGCTACATTTTTAATGATCAAAAGTGAGTACAGTGTGAAAACCAACATGAAACAGGAAACGAGGGAAATTGTGTTCAATCTGATTCCAAGATCTGAAGTTACGCATTGCCCAACAGGTGCGCACATTCTATTAATAAGTTATTAGGAGTTATTTAAGAAGGAAAAAAATAGTACTTTTCTTCTAATTTATGTGCGTGTGTTTTTTTTCAAATTGCTACTAAGTCACTGAGACATAAATACTTAAGTTGTTTGGACCTAACTAGTTAACAGACAGCACTGTTAGATATTTGTTTTGGCCTGGAGGCACTGTCAAAAAAATTATTGAGACTGTAATAGCTTCCAGAATTGTTTGGGAACCTCTAACATATATCCTTCCAGAATTTTTTCTATGTATACCATATGTATTCTGAGAACCTTTTATTTTTCACTTAACAATATATGGTGGAAATCTTTGTGTTTTATTTATTTATTTATTTGTTTGTTTATTTATTTGACAGAGAGCACACAAGCAGGAGGAGCATCAGGCAGAGGGAGAGGGAGAAGCAGGCTTCCCACTGAATGGGGAGCCCAATGCGGGGCTTGATCCCAGGACCCTGGGATCATGACCTAAGTTGAAGGCAGATGCTTAACCAACTGAGCCACCCAGGTGCCCCAATCTTTGTGTTTTAATTAACATAGATCTACATCACTATTTTAAGTTTTTAGTGGCAGAATAGTTTCCTGTTGTTTGACTCTATCATGTTATTAACCAATCCCCTAGATTGCTAGAAGTTTAGCAAAACTTTATTTTCATAATCAGTAGTACTGTCAACCTCTTTGCACACCTTCATTTACATAGCCAATGATTTCCTTAGGCTAGATTCCTAGAAAGCAATTTGCTGGGTCAAAGATATCCAGAGAGAGAGTGCACCAAATTGTCCTTTCAAAGAGATTCAAAGAGATTGCACTAATTTCATTCTATGAACAGTTTGTAAGAATACCTCAGCAAAAAGAAGTGAAGCATTGGAGAACTCCCACACCTGTGAACCTGTCAAAGGTGTTCCTCTCCCCGAACCATTGAATAAACTTAGTGCCAGTGAGAAAGCTGGGGAAGTCCATACTGGCCCAGAGCTCGTGGGAGCCTCTACAGGCTGAAGCTCCAGCTAAAGTCATAGGTAGCTGATAGCAACATCAAAGCAGATACCCACTTAGAGAACAGAAAAACCATTTGTCAGGAAACTTCTGTAGCCTTTCGTTCCTAACTAGTTTTTCAAAACAACACTGTACTCCTCCAGAAAGCCATCCTACACTGCGTAGCTTTCACCCTGCCTCTGTAAAGAGAGGCAAATGATCAAAATAGAAGTTGATATCAGAATATTTTTGAGAGGAGACGCCTGGGGTGGCTCAGTCGGTTAAGCATCTGCCTTCGGCTCAGGTCATGATCCCTGAGTCCTGGGATCCGAGTCCCACATCGGGCTCCCTGCTCAGTGGGAAGCCTGCTTCTCCCTCTGCCTGCAGCTCCCCCTGCTTATGCTCTCTCTCTCTCTCTCAAATAAATAAAATCTTTAAAAATATTTTTTTGAGAGGACAGATTTGGGGGTCAAATGGGATCCTTCCTGTTACATGGTCCTCAACACATGTATTTTCATCTGTGACCACGTATGTATCACATTTTGAACTACATTCAATTTATACGTATGAGCTGGTATTTTCAAATATAAGTTATCGGGAAAAAAAGGTATATTATGTGCTTAGGTTCTCATCATGGAGACTCACAGATACATGGTACGTTTTGGAAATATTTCTATTTTAAGAAAACTCTGGAGCCCCTCAGCTCTCTGAGAAATGAAGCTGTATGGAAAGGCTCATTCCTGAGTTATCATGAATGGCTAAGATTTTTTGTAATTTCACATGTAATTATGTAATGTGTATTATATTAGGTAATATGTATTACTTTTTGTGTGTGAGGGTATTACTTTTTTAAAAAATGTAGATGCCTTTGATCTTAATTTATAAAATTTTTAAACAACTCAATTTTATAATTTTTTAAGATTATTTATTTATTTATTTGAGAGAGAGTGAGAGAGAGAGAGAGAGAGTGCATAGAGGGAGAGGGAGAAGCAGAGTCCTCGCCAAGAAGAGAGCCTGATGAGGAGCTCAATCCCAGGACCCCGAGACCATGACCTGAGCTGAAGGCAGACACTTAACCGACTGAGCCACCCAGGCACCCCTCAATTTTATAAAGTCTTATTAAAACAGGACTCCAGATTAAAGCTGTTTGAAAAATTGGTGCTTAGCTGATTCTGAAAAGGTGAATGGATTCTTCTAGGCATTCACACTTAACTCTTTTCAAAATTGAAGTAAAAATTAGTGAGACAAGATGTTAAGCAGGATAATCCTGCTTAAGGCAGAAAATCTCAGAAATTTTGGTATAGAAATATTAAATCTGTATTGTAAATACTTATTGCTTCATTGCCTTTACCTGTTGCTTTCAACATACAGCACTAAAAAACCATTTTCACTTATATCAGAAGAAATAAAAAGGCCGCTGTGATATGTTTATCAAACAGTTGCAGCATGGAGGCCCTTCCCTTCTTTTGTAGATGGAGAATATCTGTTGGAAGTCTCCATGTGACCCTCTGCTTCCACCAGATACTTCCTTTTAAATCCCCCCTAGAGAATTCTCCCAAAGCCTGGTGTGTATGTATGTCATCTTTAGAGAAGTTGATTACATTAAGAGAGAGGCGACTTTCTGCCTTTATTTGTGACTGGCGTACTTAAGAAAAATAAGCTTCTCAGGAACTTAGAATTTGGAGGCCATATCAGTAATTTTTATTTAACCAACATGGTGATCTTTCATTCTTTTTGTTATTGTTTAAAGATTTTATTTATTTGTTTGAGAGAGAGAAGGAGGGGGAGGGAGCAGGAGCCAGGGGGAGGGGCAAAGGGAGAGGAAGAAGCAGACTCCCCGCTGAGCAGGGAGCCCAACACTGGCCTCCATCCCAGGACTCTCCGATCATGACCTGAGCCAAAGACAGACGCTTAACCGACTGAGCCACCCAGGCACCCCTATTATTTTTTATTTAAAAAAACAACTACAGTTTCTGCTTTCAGAGCACTGGACATGTTTACAGATTTAAGAAATGTGCCAAAAAGTATACTGTGGTTATGTAACCATCCGTCAAGCCCAGAGCAGTTTTGCTTCAAAATAAAAGAATGGGCAGCTTCAATGATATGTGGATAGGTCCTTAACCATCCAGGTTCTAAGTACAGCATACTATGATCATTCTTTGCTTTCTTATCCTAAGGAAATGAAAATCCATATTAACAGATCTCTGGTCTCTGAATTTTTTGAGATAACGAGGAATATTATATCCTTTAACCCACACCATTTTTATCAGATCTTCACCAAATTAATAAAAATTCTGATCGATAAGAGCATCAGTAACTTAAATAAATCCACACTACACTCATTCATTCATTCAGCAAACATTTATTGAGTTTCACCAGTTCTGGGTTCCTGAGGTGAGCAAGACCGATATGTTCACTACCCTTAAGAAGTCTGTGATGGAATCAGGAAACTTTTGAGAAAGCCAGTGTCTGAAAATTAATGAGACAGTGCTGTAGTAGGGATTCAGGAAATCTTTTGGAGCAGTGTCCCTGAGCTGAGCCCCAGGCTCAGAGAAGCTTCCCTAAGGAGCTCCTGGTTGTTCTGAATCTTAAAGGGTGAGTAGAAGTCAGAGTACTCATACTGTGAAGTCCAGGTGAGTAAATTTATCTGGCCAGATGCTTCACTTCTTCCAGTACACATTTTCAGACCTGTAACCACCACCCAGATGCTAATTGTTACCATTGCCTAGTTGCACAATGCCTTCAAATGGTTTCAGAGTGATCCATGAATGGTTGGCACTCTGGTCCACTAACCATTAGTGGATTTTCATCTGTTGCTTCTAGCAATTGAAGGGTGAGATTTTAATCATTCTGATCTTTTTTTTTTTTTTTAGAATAGTGCCAATGTTACCGAGATTTAACTTGATTGGTTTTTGAGTCAGCCCTCAGTTGACTTTTTAATCATTTGGATAACTGTGCTAATCATGATGCTTTGTAAATGAGCACATGTGTACTTTATTGTTTGTATTTACTGAAAATAAATTCAGAAGTTGGTCATTTGCGATTTGGGGCAAATCATGAGTGATGGTATCAGTCTTTCCATTTGTAAGTTTTGATTAACAGTAGCTATAATTTACCTACCAAGGATTAAATATTTAACATTTATGGAATCCATGTGTTTCTTTAGAAATTTATCATTATTAGGGGCATTGATATGATTTGCAAATCATTAGTACTGATCACAGATGAATACAGCTGCAGAAAAGTTCACATTTTCATACAAATCATGTTCCAAACTTTCATTGTAGGTTTTTTGGGGACACAGCCCCTCAAAGATATTTATTTTGTTTCTTCCCAGTTAGGACCATCCCATTGTCAAAGGGCTATGTGATAATTTGTCCTCTTCTGGTGAAATGAACTCCTGAGAACAGAAATCCTTTAAGGACCAATAAGTTGTTTGATTCAAGACTCCAACTTAGATGTTACCTCCATGAGCTTCCTTTGTCTCAAGAGAGACCAAGTCTGAAGAACTGTAATCTGGCTGGGAATCAGGTGGCCTTTTTGGAATGCTGCACAGAAGCTTCGAATAAAGAGATGATGTTTGTATAGGTATACTGACACTATGTTTTTTAAAAGTCTGCAGTATAAAATTCCCATTGAATTTATTTTTAGCTTGAGTCTACTCTGCTAGTAAAAATAAAGCTTTTTTTGTAAGTGCTGCTTCTAGTTCTTACATCCACATCTTAAAAGAATTCACAGAAAACAGTCCATAATGATAACTGGGTGCAATGCCCAGATTGTTGCAGAATTGTGTTCTAAATGAATCTTTTTATGATGGCTGCGTTTCAGCTCTACCACAGGGTTCAGCTCACATGATACCTCCCCCCACCACCACACACATACAAATGGGCTCATCATCCCTCACTTAAAAGTGCTTGATTTATTTAATTTGTGTATTTGTCCAGTGTGTGTATTCCGACTGCTCTTTATGCATTGTGTGTAGCACTGAATAAATATCTGTGATGACGGGCTCCCTGAAGAGGCAACGGACTGCTCTTTTAGGGAGTTGTGTGTTTCTATGGCAACTCCCTTTCTAAAACTTTGAATTTTATCCACATACATTTTACAGATACCAAAAACAAGCTCCTGTTTAATTTAGAGAAGCTTTGAGTTTTGAAGAAGAGGAAACTAGCTCATCTGCAGATGTCAAGAGCACATACACTTTTGTTTGAAGGCTTGTCGAAAAAAATTGATTCTTTTTGTGCCAGACACTTAACCAAAGACCCACCGTTTCCATTAGGATAACGTTTTATTGTCAATTTTTCATGCTTCTTAGGGCGAAAGTCACAATATATAATGTAATTTGATAAAACTAAAAAGGAACAAAGTAGCCAGCGTGTGTGTTCGGTCTGTCTCCATCTCTGTCCCCTTCCCAGCAATGTACGTTACAATGTTGCTAGCTCACTGAATTCAGTTTGCTTTCACCATCCATTTCCTTTTCTCTGTGTTACTACAGTATGTATAGGTTCTCAGTTACAGCTACATCTGATGTAGAGAAAATAGGTTATGTCCCTATTTTGAAAGGAAGACCGTCTCCATGGTTCACTGCTTTGTGTTTGTTAGCAGTGGGATTCTGGAAGAGACATGGGCTCTATTCCTGAATGATAAAATACATGTATAAGGGCCATTTCCTAAGCTTGTAGATAATTCAAAGTAATTTGTGGAGTCTGTGAGGTCTGTGTGTATGAGTTTTACTTGGCTTTTAGTTGTCTGTGCTTTTAGGGTGTTTTGTTTCTTTTGTGTATTTTCACTCTTTTTTTTTCTTTCTGAAACACAGATTCAGTTTTCTTAAAATCAAATCAGCTGTGTGGCTGGTGCCGTTTTGCTTTTTCCACATGTGTTAATTGTTCTGTGGCTTGTTTTGTTTACTGTTTTTGCGAACCTGATTTGCCATGGTCCATGCCTTTCATTCTGCTAGACCACGTAGCTGATTTCTCAGTGGAAAAAGACTGCCTTTTCACTGGGTAATTAGTTATCTCATTTCCAAAGGGCCAAGTTTCTCTAAGATGACTTTGTCACACTTTAAATGTCTGCTTTGGAGGACGAGAATCCTTTTAGTTAGATGCTCATCCATGTGGTAGAAGAAATGCATGGTTAGTCACCATGGAAATTCTTAAGTATTTGAAGGGCAAAAGATGGTTAATTAGACCATTTATACTCAGCTATTGAGAGATTATGAGTTCATTTATAGTGATAAGAAACTGGAGAAGGAGGTAATATTTTTTGGCCCCATAAGGAAGTGGTAGTGTTGTTTATTCCTCAAACGTATTTTCATTTGTTGAGAGAGGACTCTGTGCACTTTACCTTGAGTAATTTCTGTGTAATCTCTTGGTAAGTAAGCAAGCCACACCCCAGAAAGCACAGAAGTGGACTGAATTTTGCAGTCTCACTCTTGTTACCTCCCCAAAGGTGTGAGGCCGGGGCCGGGATAAGATGGCCCCTCCAGAGGGGTCTCTCTATTCACTGTGCTTCTGGGTCTTCCTGCACCCCCTAGCTCAAGCACCCTATCTTGTCACCATATACCAGGAACCCCTGTCCAGGTCCCCGATCCCATTCAACCCTGTCTCAGAGTCACAGCCTCTCTCTACATCCTTTTCCTAGCCCCACCTCTTTCATGAATTCCTTCCTTTCCCAATCAGTTACAACTGTGAGGTTTCATCTTTCAACCCAGGTTCCAAGTCTACCCATGCCTTGCCTCCCCAGCCCCACACCCAGCTTTCTTCTTGTGGTATACTCTTACCTGAAGTGACCAGAAGTATTCATTTTGAAAGGACAGGGAATGGCCATTTGACATTCTCAGAGCATCTGTGCACTAGGACATTTGAGAGCCCTGTTTTGTGTCAAACTCAATGTGAGCAAAAAGGTCTAAGATTTTAAAAGTTTAAAAATATGCATTTGTTAATATTTTCTTCCATTGTATATAACTCATAGAGTCTGGCTCCTGTGAACCTTCTGAGCTTCCTTTTGCTCCTCGCTTACCCTCCCTGTGTGTCCTCCATCTGGGGATGGTTTTTGGATGTGCCATATGCCTTCCTTCCCCTTGGCCACTCCCTTTGCTCCCTCAGTCTGCAGTGTTTCTCCATCCCCCAATCCCAGC